>NC_070580.1:28242302-28597802 GCF_027409825.1 Scomber japonicus | reverse complement strand
TTTAGAAAAAGTCCTCAAATTTAGCTTTAAATGACCAGATTCTTTGGGCACTTTTAAACGCGGATAAACTCTTTTTTCTTTTGTGACTTTTCTTGAGACTAGTTGTAAAGAATATGTGTGGGAACCCAGCTAATGTAAGGAGAAATATAATTAGATCTTACTATGCTCTCCCAAGTTAATAACTCCAGTAATTTCTCCTCCTTTTCTTCTCCTAGACCTTGACAAAGCAAGTAGTCAGGATGAAGGTTAACTGAGTGGGGAAAACATGATCCGACACATAAACTCTCTGCACACACAGTACACTAGCTGCATTAGCAACTCCAGTTATTAGCGTCACAGATATCCTATGGTGCTCATTAAAGACAGATGTTCTCAAACTTCATTTTGTCTTTCCCGTCGGTGTCAAACGGACAAAGTGACAAATGCAAGGACTGCGCGGCTGGACAGTGCGCAACACACTGCTATGTTCTCCTACTAAGGTGAGGATGTGATAAAGGATAAGGGTGGTAACGATCACAGTGAAATATCGCTCCTAAAGAAAACAACCCCGTGTCACTAAACTTGTGTCTCGCTTGTGTTTTGTTTGTTTTTTTTTCGTTGTTTTGTTGTTGGTGACAGGTTGAAGGATGGCTACAAGTATGAGAAAGCCAAAGGGAAGAAGGTTAAAAGGACTATTCCTGCGTGGGCTAGCGTCGCCGCGAGCAAAAAGCTTCCAGTTACCAACTTTGCAGGAACTCAGAACAAAGTGGATAATATCCTCATCGAAGCTATATCGGTGTGTACAAATCCGCCTCTCAACACAAGTCAGTCTTGTGTTTTTCTTTTTGTCCTTTTTTTTATGAATTTCTTTTTCTCCATTTTCTTTGCAGGTTTGCAATGACAGAACTGGAGTTTCGTACCAGTCCGTCATGAAATATATTGTGAAAAACTACCCTGGAATGGAACTTGACAAGAAGAAGTTTCTCATCAAGAAATCAATGAAGAAACATTTGGAGAAGGGTACCATCAAACAGGTAAAGGACGCAGGGATAGTTTGTATAATACTTTGCGTGCTTTCTCTCATGTCGTGTCAATTATAATGTAGGTACGTAGTAAGGATGTCTGTCTACTTCTTCTTATTTTTGCCTTTTCTCTCCTTCAGTTGAAGGGTAAAGGCCTCTCAGGAACCTTCACCATCGGGAATAAGTCCAACTGGTTAAAGGTATGTTACAACAGAAGAAGGAAGTGATGTACTATAAACTTCAGAGTACTTCCTGTTTTTTGGGGAGACTGAATGTCAGTAGATCAGAGCTGGTATTTCTCAAGCTTTTCAGAAGTAGGAGATAGGACCCTAAAACTCTCAAACTTCATCTTTTAAACATAGAGTCAGTCATTCTGCAGAAAGATTGTTGATATATGCATGGTTGATAGTATTCTGGCACCGTGCTGGATCTCCGGTGTACCAGCATGACTGCGAAAAAAAAAAAGAAGAGGGTTCACCCAGATCTAACAGACATTTCTCTGGATCCAAGAGAAGTGGCGCTTTCACTCTCAACCACACTAACAATAGGCCTACTAGCCAATCCGCTGTCCGTCATTCATTTTTAGATATTTATAGATTTCCTGTCATTTACTTAACTTAAGTTGTTTGAAGAAACAACTTTAGGATTACAATATTATCTACAGTTCACAGTTGCACTTTAAAATAAATGGTGCATATTTTGCACTTATGTTTAGAAAAGTTAGTCGGTGTCCTTGTTCATGCCCTTTAGTCAATGGTTAGGCTACTAATGAAATCTTTTTCTACTGTGGAGTACTATCGCCACCTACTTCTTTTTTTAATTATTATTATTAGTTTATTTGTCAGGGACAGTGCATAGTAATAAACATCATCTGTAAATATGCCAGAAATAGTTTTCATCTGTTGTCCCTGGCCAGGTGTGAGTTGGCAGCCTAAAATCAAGAAACACCTTTCTTTGTATTGCTGTAGTATGATCTGTAGTCAGAGTATCAGTAAAAGTGGTGAGATAGTTAAAAGGGTTATTTTCAAATAATGTTACAAATGTTATGTGTTAAAATGGTTCCTCATACATAGCACCCTTCCACTCCCCTCCCCACCTCCCGGGGCACGGAAAAGCCCTGTATATGAACTAAACACTCAAACAGAAACACTCCGCTTCTCCACCTCTCACTCGACTTGAAGCAGACGCATGTCAGCTGCAGCTCTCAGGGAGCTGACAGGACAGCGGCCGCCGGTTGGACAAACTGTCTTCACCGGTATTGGCGTGAATCCTCACTGTCCTCACAACCTGATTAGATTACGATTCTCCTTTCATCGGTTCGATTCGATTTTATGATGCATGTTGAAGCATCTCTATGTATCACATCCTCAATTTTCTATATTACTGAATGGCTAATTCAGAGTTTCCCCCAGAAAACTTGCTAAGCCTGGTGGTAGTTGGAAGGGCGGCCCACCGGTGGCAAAGCTTCTTTTTTTTTTTTTTTGTGACAGGGGCTTAACACAGGCCAGCAACTGACTGATGGCAGTGTCCTATAGGTAACAGATTCATGACGTAGTAGAATCCATACTGCCTTGCATTAAATCACTGTTAAAAGTTGACTGGAAATTTGAAAAAAATGACTGTAATAATCAACTATAGGCCCGCCAGGCTTGGATTTTGTTGGTACAGTTTATACGTAAAAAACACATATTAAGCGGAATATTTGTGTGATTTAAGCAGCTTCCTGCTCTGATTTCATTTGACTAAAAACCACAGAAACGGAGTCGCTGCAGTCTCTGCGAGACTGTCATTAATTAAGTTTGGATTGACACATTTAATAAAAATCATATCTGCTCCTTGAGAAAACACTTTCCATGTGAGCTGACCTCTCTCCAGTTCAGCAGCCCTCCTCCACCATTCAACAGGTGCTGGAGACGGGTCACCGTCATGTCCTCACACAGACAGCTGCTCCTATGGCTTCTCCCGATCCTGTGCACACGTACACTCGCACCCTGCTGCTGATTGGCCAGTAGTGTTATGTGACTCGCTCCGATTCACTTTGTTTACAAGTCAATTTACAAAACCGGCGCTGTGTATGAACACTAGAGTAGAATCACTGACTTTACCTTTTTAAACCCACGAGGAAAATGTTTCTTTTTAAACTTCCTAAACTTTCAGAAAAGTAAATTCATGTTGAAGGTTCAACCTGGTTACCAACATACTTTAAGGGTTGGTCAACTGTAAAAGACTGGGAACAGGCTGGAAGTAACTTTACAAACAATCAATAACATGCTATTGTCGGGGCCGGTGTTGAATTAAACTATTCTCCCCATTCAAAATAAACAACTACAAACATAACTCATAACATCATGGTCCAGGCAGCCATGACAGCAGACGGCCTCAGCAGCTCTAAATTATTGTCGTCCAACACATTCGTATCAAACTTACTTAAGGCTTCTCGTACAAGCTAGATAGCTTGTCACAAACCTATAACTGATGCTATTTCTTGTATATTAATTAAGTTATTTTTATATTTAATATATTAGCCTGGTTAGTAATGATGTTGCATTCAGTGAAAGAAAAACCTTAAATCCATATAGTTTTTATTTTACTGTGTTGATTTTCCTTCAGTTTGAACCATTAAGATACTCTGAGGTTTTACAGTCCTAGTACTAGTACTGATTTAAAGCTGCAGAACTCAGACAAACGGCCTCAGTCAGCTTCTTCTCACTGAGGAGTTTCCTACAATGTCCCGACTCATAGACGAGTACCACAAAATATTCAGGAGGAAACGGCAGTACACTATAAGTCTAATCATTATGTTAGAGGCTGTGTCAACGGCTTCCTTTTCCCATTTCTCCCTACGAGATAGAGATGTCTGGTTTTAATCGTCATGTCTGTTGATGGTGTTTCAGAAAGCTGGTCAGAAACAGGAGTCTCTGGGAGACGCGCTGCCTCTGATCATCACTCGGCTCTGTGAGCCCAAAGAGGCCTCCTACAACCTGATCAAGAAATACCTGGAGCAGCACTTCCCCAATTTCAACATTGAGAGCAGGTACATTACAACGCCTGTTTCCATGTTGGCTGTTGGTTTAAGTTGCAGACATGAATTTAAAGTATATCAATGATTTGCTCTGAAGTGGATGAGCCTTCAGAGCTTTAACTTAAACTGTTGGTGAGCTCTTGAAGCACATACAGTGTTACCAGTGACAGTATCAGTGTCTCTGAAACGTACTGTGGTCTTTAACATTGTGTCATTAGCTGAGATTATTGAAATTATGAATGGTTTATTGACTCTGATTTGTCGTCAGGCCGGATGTCCTGAAGACGGCTCTGGTGAAGGCAGTAGAGAAAGGACAGCTGGAGCAAATCACTGGGAAAGGAGCGAGAGGGACTTTCCAGGTAAAGCTCTTTTATTATGGATACGTCTTATTGCTGCTTTGTGTTTTTACATGTTGTTTTGTACACTGTTTTTTTTTTTTTTTTTTTTAATCTTGTTATTTATATTATGATGCGTGTTGCTGCCTTCTTGGCTATGTCACCTTTGTGAAAGAGATCCTCGATCTCAGTGGGCTTTACAGGCCTAGTTAAATAAAAAAACAACAACATTTTAATCATTATTTTTTCTAAAATGAGTGACTTCTTGTCACAAATAACAGGCAGCACATAAAATGCTCAAATCTTGGCAACATTAAATCAAAGCCACTACGGCGGACAAAGATGTAATGTTTGTCATCCACCACTAGCTCATGTCACACAATCTCCTCTTATCGATCATTTGTGTATTTGTAAGCTTTAAAAAACTATGATAGACTAAAAACCAATTCCTGGGTATTATTTTTTGTATTTTTTCTAAAGTTAAGTCGGTCAGGTAAAACTTGTTCAGTTTACACAAGTCCTGTCTCATGCAGGTGCCAACATCTGGTAACATCTTGCATGGTAACTCGGTCAGTCTGAAAAATGGGAAGCACCCACACTGAATCGCCTCAGGATCAATCTTCCTGCTTGGGTATAGTTGTATTTTAGTATTTCAGTGAAGTTTAGATATTACAAGAGCTAAAGATAATACCAGGCAAGTATTCTTTATGGAAACCAGGAGGAAAACAGAAAAAAGTGTCAAATACTAGCACATAAATATGATCGACCTACTCTCTCTTTCTCACTTGAGCAGCTTAGGAATGACAGGCGAGTGAATGAACTTCAAACCAAACCACGTGTCTTTCCGTCTGTCTGTCACAGCTCAAACGTTCCGGCAACCAGGTCCTGCTGAAAGGCAGCACGTTGGAGGACGCTATCACAGCCGCCATCACAGCCATGAATGAGCCTAAAACCTGCAGCACTACTACATTACGCAAATACCTAGTAGACGCTAACAAGGATAGAAAGGAGTACCAGTTAGGTAAGTGAAGATAATCCCACAACAAAAGACCCAACGACAGACTGACAGACTGACAGACTGACATTGATGAAGCTAAAACCACACCTGCTCTGTTTCTTCAGTGGCCAACCTGAGGAGGACGCTGACAAAGTGTAAAGTACTCGGCTGGATGGACCAGATCACCGGTCACGGCTTCACAGGGACCTACCAGCTCTCGTTCCCCTTCTACCCGAGGTATATCAACCACATGTAGAGAAAGTAGATCCACTAATTACATTTTTATACAGAGAAACACAATATTCAACATACAAATGCCCAGAAATAACACTGTTCTCCTACTCATAAGGATTATTATAACATCTTAATTATCTGTACCACATACAACCTCCTCTATCCTTTTAGATATGTAAGTAATGATTAAAAGAAAAGGTGTCCATTTTCTTTCCTCTGTGAATCTACTAGTTTAAAGTTTAAATATATTTTCTGTTTGAACTAGGGCTGTCAATCATTTTTTATTTGTTCAAAATGTACTTTTAAAGGGATATTTAAGTTTTTAATACTCTTATCAACATGGGAGAGGACACATATGCTTGCTTTATGCAAATGCATTATTATTATTATTATTATTATTATTAGTATTAGTATTATTATTAGTATTATTATTAGTATTAGTATTGAAACAATTGAGAACAATGAAATACTGCATGCTGAAAGCATAACATGACAAACCTCCTGCTGGCCAAGCAGCTGATACAGAGAGCCCTCTTCCCGCTCAGCAAAGGCAGACCACAGAGACGCATGAATGACCCTACATGCAACAAACTTTCAACAGCGATAGCTAAATAGGTGAATTGGTGGCTACAGCATGAAGGCCATTGTGGAGGACGACGGTCTGCCTTTGGCGAGCAGGAGGAAGGCTCTGTGTATCAGCTGTATGCTCAGCCAGCAGGTGGTGTTTGAGACTCGACATACTCCGGTGGTAACTCAGTTCACATCGACAATAAATGCAAATAACTTTGGTCTTGTGGATACAACATCTGGCGGGGCTTTGGAGCTGAATTTGCCGTTCATAAGACCCTTTGCTTTATCCATTTCTGCTTGTTATCCAAATCGTTACTGCTGCATCGCCGCCTCATCTCCAAACTACGGGCTGGGACAAGGATCAAACAAATAGTGCTGATAAAATTACTTTGCATTAACGTGTTATTAACTTTGATAGCCAACCAAAGAACAAAATGTCTTGCGGTCATGTCTCCAGTTTTTTAGTAATCAGTAAGTTGTCGTGTGATGCTGCAGAGGTTCAGGCACAGACGCACACACAACTGACGTGCTTGTCTTGCATGTTTTCTCAGATCTTTTCATTTGAATCTTTCTCTTCAGTCCCACCATCCTGTATCCCGACAAGTTCAAAGAGCCTCCGAAGACAAACCCCCCACCGAAGCGGAGACATACGGTTGCATCTTCTGACGAGGAAGAAGAGTCTGAAGAAGAGGAAGAGTCCGAAGACGAAGCTCCTGCCCGCAAGAGGTGGGTGTAAAAGTTGTGATTGGATCTGTTAGTTTGTATTTATTAACACAGTAAGCTGCAGTCTTCATCATTTATGGTTGCACTAAAGCACTGTTGGGAGTAACTAGTTACATGTAACAGTGTAATGTAATTTAATATATAAATGAAAGAATGATGTGGATCTTATTTGGAGCACACATGGCTTAAATGGTGTCACAGTACCAATTAAACACATGCTCGATTTTTGACTTTTATCATAAAATATCTTTATTTTATATTCCAAAATCTACATGAACTACATTTTAAATACGATAACTAGTAAAGATATCCAAAGTAATGTTCCCATCCTAGCACTGAAGTACCAGCTCGACTGAAAAGAGTAAAGCCTGCACATTTACTCGGCACCCAGATGTACATTGATCCCAAAAAGTGGGAATTACAGAGAGTAATATCTCAAATATATCAAAAAAGGCGCTTTTTTTTCTTTTCTTTTTTTTTTTAAAAGCTAAAAAGTTCAAAAAATGTTTTATACATAAAAGTCTACTCTTGACACCCATTTTTTTTGTGAACACACAAACATAAACATATGTTGTGGTTGAGACTTGGTACAGCCATGAAGAAATACAATACTAGAAAATAAATAAAGATAAATTCTCGCCCTCATAGCCGAGTACTCACGTCCCTGGGTCAAGTCCAGCAAGAGACCCTTTCCTATCTCTCCCCTTGTTTCCTCTCATCCACAAACTGTCCAATAAAGGAAGGAAAGGCCCAAAAAATAAAAAAAAATGTAAGGGGTAAAGATGTACTCTTACTTTAGAGGAGAACAGTATTAACGTCTAACCATTTTTAAGCATTTTGACCCGATGAAGCTGCAACAGAGATCTAAATAAGTCGGTGGTTGTTTCCTAAAATCATTTCACCTGCATGTGATGATCGGTATAATTACGCTCTTTCTACTCAACTAACTGCTGTCTTCTCAAATCATTCTCAGGAAAGCTCAGAAGAGGCCTCCACCCAAGGCTCGCCGTCCTCCACCAACCAAGAAATCTCGGAGCGTTAGTCAGTCAAAAGCCAGAGGCAAGGGACGAGCCCTCGCAAAGAAATCTCCAGCCAAGAAAGCCGCGTCTTCGGCCAAGACAACGGGAAGGAAACAGCCGGCCCCCAAGAAGGAATCCACGCCGCCGTCTAAAGCCACACCCGTCAAGAGAGGAGCTCCTGCGAGAAAGCCCAAAACGCCAGTGGTGAAGAAGCTGAGTAGAGGCGCGCCCAAGCGGGCGGCATCCCGAGGGTCTTCCCCGGAGGAGCCCGCCAGGGAAACGTCGAGGAGTGCCTCCAAGAGATCAAAGCCTGAGGAGTTGACCCCAGAGGAGCCCGCATCTAAAAAAAAACAAGCGACCAAAGGTGGATCCAGGCGACCGGAGCCTGAGCCTGAAGAGTCCTCCTCCGACGAGCCTGCAGCCACAAGGGGGGGGAAGAAAAGCAAGCAGTCCACTCGCAAGTCCAAGAGAGGGAAAAAATGAGCCCAGGAGCGTCTTCCATAAACTGGGTCGCTCTGAATATGCAGCAAGTCTTGCCGCTTTGTTTCAGCGCCCCCCTCTCTCTCTATCTCTCTCTCTCTTCCTTTCTTTCTTTCTTTCTTTTTATCATTTTATTCTCCCTTTTTAACGGGGCAAGTAGTTTGTTTTATTTTTTTTATTATTTCTATTGTAGAAATAAGAACATTATCCTACCAGTTAAGTTTACTGTACATTTGAAAGTATCTGAATTTTCCTTTTCAAACACAATGTGTAGAAAAAAAGCTCAGTTAGTGTTGCCGTTTAAAACAGATCTGTGAAACCCAGATCCAACATACTGTAATTTAGAGCCATGTAGTAACTTCTGTTTTTATATCTCTTCCTCATCCACTCTTTAGGTGTTGGCAGCACACATTCCTAATATCAAATGAAGTGAGATGTCGGTGGTTTTTTTGGAGGGTTGAAAAGAAGAAAAAGACCTTTTTAAGTTTAAAAATGTGGGGTTTAAAAGTTTGAACTGATACTAATATAATTAATATTTTATGAAACACAGATTTTAAGGGTGTTGTCCTGTGTGTTCTGGGTATAGGTTACCATATTTTTGCCATTGCGGTTATGCATTAGAAATTGAATTGTTCTCCACATTTGTCTTTTTATATAATCCATTGAAGAAAAAAAAAAAACTGCCCCGTGAAAAAATTAGGTCTGCAGGTGACGGGTCGAGGACTCAACAGAGGATAAAACACTGTTTAGTATTCATTCGAAATACAGTCAAACTGTCTTCTGATATGTGTGTGTGTGCGTGCGTGTGTGTATGTGTGTGTGTTTAACAAGCATATACATACATCACTTTTATTGCTTCACAGCTGTAATTCAGTACCAGACTCAGAAATGTGTGTTGTGAATAAGAAACAGGAGGATAAATAGCTCATACATACCCTGCATGCATGTATTCCTTGTGTTGTTAAGCTTTTTTTCCAAGTCATTAATAAAATGGCTATATTTGTAGAGTCTTTGTTTTTTAATTATCATTTAATTTAGTGTATGGGGGGGGATATTAGATTTTTAAAAAGTACACTGATTCCAGAGCAGAAGGCATTATTAAATACTTAAATTAACTTGATGATTATGAATATGTGGGTTTCTTCATACTCGTCATAGTGTTGTGTAATGATGTTAAAGGTTTCCTGTTAGTCTCTTTGCAGGAATTTCCAAATTAGGAAATTAACATCCAAGTTAATCTGATTGATCTGTGTCACTTCCTGAAGGTAACTAGCCAGAAAACCACGTTCCTTTCTTTTATAGTTTATCCAGGAAGTCCCTTGAGATTAAAAACTCTTTTGCAAGAGACCTGACCAACACGTCACACCAGTTATGTTAAACAGAAATAAAACACAATAGATGGAGAGTACAAACTAACACGCATATGGAGGGGAGTTACTCAAGCAGTTGCATGTCTCAGTTAAATGTACTTTTAAAAATGGCTTTAAGTTTTATAAGAGGATTACATTATTAAAATATATAATGCTTTGCAGATTACTTTCAGGGACTAAAGTAGGAGGATCTTTTATTTCCAGCTCATTGCAAATCACTTGAATCTGGTAATGAAGCTGAAGACTGCTGGAGGTCTGCATCAGGTGATCACATACAGTACTGTGCTAAAGGCTTAGGCCAACACTAGCTTTAAGTTTTAATGACCATCCACATTTATTTATCATTTTTGGTCTCTTCATTAAGATACATACAGAGCATACAAGCAATATGTGCCCAAAATAATCATATATGATCATTACAGCATTGCTTAAACAACAAATCTAATGGTGGCCCAATACTGTTGCACAGTGCTGTATATGTGAGGGGAGTTTACCCAGCATTAGGTCTGGGTATCGGTACTTGATACTCTTAAGATATCGGCCGAAAAACCTACTGATACCTAATCAATAAGTAGTATCGACATGGCTCCCGTCAAACGATACCTGCAATCGATCTTTTCTGCACCCAGAGTTAGAGAATATGACTATTTGTATGGACTCCCTCACAGCCAATCAATGCAAGGATTTGAGTTAGCAGTTCAGCAGCCGAGATGCCACCTAAATGCTTTAAGGTGTGGCTACACTACACACATTACACTGGATATAATACCAAATATAGAGAGAAATAAGATAAATAAATGTACAAAATGTGTAATGGGTATCAAATGAAGTATCATTTTAAAGGTGCTTGGATTGGTAGCCTACTGGTATCGTAATTTTTTAAACGATACTCAGCCCTACCAGCATACACAAAAATATACATATGAAGGTGTGTCTATAGATTTAGTGACAACCCATCTACCAATTTATAAAGCGTACAATGAAGAGTATGGGAACCAGAGTTGGTTGTTTCACAGGATCTTAAAGTCAGAGTGTACAAGAGGCATCGTGTAAAACAACATCACCATCGTCCAAAATACTAAGATATGGCCTGCTCAGGTTTTTACATGGCTAACATGTTAAACCAAACCTTGTTTTGAGGACCTTCAACCTTCTGCAGGCCTACCTCCCTGGTCCTGGTGTCCTGCTCTGCATAGTGGGACTCAGTGGTGGTGGTGAACTGAGTGGTGACAGGTCCAAAGGGGTCGTACTCCTCCACCTCCACGAGGGCCTCTGATCCTCCTGGTGTGGATACTCTGATGGTGTGAAGGAGAAGATTAGTGTTGACTTCTCAAGAATTTCAGTATGTACTCTGAAAGGAACTTCATCATCCAACCAGATACCTAAATACTTACAAGATGTCACTTTTTAGATTGAGTTCTTATTTATAGTGTACAGATTTGTGTTAACTGGGGACTGGGAATGAGCCCTAGAAAAGGTCATTAACTAGGTTTTCTTTGCATTAAGACACTACACTACCCTTGAGTCCATGTAGTGAGGCTTAAAGCTGCTAAAATACTGACTGAAGCTCATTACAGGTTTGGCTCAGAGAAGAGGCAACAGAGTATGTTACTGTGTCATCTGCGTTAGGGGTTTGTAAGTCTTTTCCAAACTTTCAAATTGAGCCTTGAGGGACACCCTTGTCCTGTCTTTTATAATTTAACCAGGAAGTGGAGTGACTTTAACAAGAGTACCTATGAGAACAATATTGACATAATGACTTTGGAGCTGATCATGGTCCAAAATGTAATGTACTGAAGTGTGAAGTAGAAACTTGAAGCCTTCAGTGCACAAACGCTGACAACAGACTTCACAGTGAGGTATGAGACATTTAGTGTCCTGCTGTTAAAGCTCTGAAATTAAAAATATTTGAACATTTTTAGATTCTGGGTTTATTTTTATGAGAGAGGAGTTAGTTGATGTTATTTTAAGGATTTTAAAGTGCTAATTATACATATCAGACACACACTATGTTTCTAAGCAGACTATTTTTATGTTTTATTACACATCTGAGAGGATCTTTAATATCTTAGGATCACCAAATCATTATAAATAACCAAATACACAATTATGTAATGATCATGAAAATAACTGCAATTTACTTTTTAGAGACAATTATTAAGTAAGTATGAGTGGACTATTTATAGGCACCTTAAAACATTTCTTTAGGGGGATATTTAAGAACAATTTAGAGTATATTCATTATATGCTTCTTTCTTATGTAAAATTATTGGGGGGGGGGGGGGTGAGTAAGTATGACTATTTATACATCATTGGAGTATTGAATTTGGAGTATATCCATTAAATAATGTACATAATAAAAAAACGTGTTTGTTTTGGCACTTTAATTTGAGTAAATAGCCTATCTCTTCCCACTTCTGGGTGCGTGACGTCAGAGGGGGAAATTGTGCAATCAGCAGGAATTTGAGGAGCTGGGAACAAAAAAAAAATGTTTGGATAGAGAGAAAAGAGGAGGGGAGTGATTCAACGCGTTATCTTCCGCTGAGTTTCACATTATAGGAAGAGAACTGCTCGAGTGCTTCTTCCTCCTCCTCCTCCTCCTCCTCTTCCTCCTCTCTCCCGTGTTTCTCTCCTTTGGGCTCCGCCTCGAGCCAGCAGCACACCTGGTTCAAGAGGACGCGGCAGGTAAGGTGAGGAAGGACCGCACTGTGTGTTTTATAAAGTGAGATATTCTGATTTAAAAGCTTCATTCATGACATTGTTAATAGTGAGCTCAGGTTGAGACGGTGTGCGCGAGGCGGAGACGGAGCTAAAAGGTTTGTCTGGCGGTGTTTCTGTCATTGTTTTTACACTCACTCACTCACTTAGTCACTCAGTCACTCAGGTCGGGAAATGTCTGGACGGTAAACTGAGTGAAAACAAATCAAAAATGTCCCATGTGACGCGTTTAAAATGTGTTGTTTAAGGAGCGAGTTTTATACCAAGACAGCAATACTAACTTAAATCTGGCATTTCACTGACACTCTGTAGCTTGTTTTACTCTTTTAACTTCTTTTTTTTCTGCTCAAAATCACATTTAATAGTCTTAAATGTGACTTCTTTCTTCCTGAAATATGACCCAGGGTTCCCACTCTTTTCTTGAAATCATTTCCCAGGACTTTTTCAGCTGCTACAGTTTGACAGACAACTGATCTGATCAAGCTATTCACTAATCAGTGTGTCCCACTGAGAGAATATGGTGATGGGATCTCAGTCCGACCCTCTATGGGGTTGGACTGAGACCCCAAATGCATCATTGTGGTTTCACTCTGAGAGCAACATTAAGAGGTTATATATAGATAGAAGCAGAGAAGAGCTGTGCCTTAATGTTTCCCATTGAAGGCAGCGTTAGAACAGACTGAGCACAAACCTGCTAAAATGTTTGCATTCCCTCAAAAGGCAGAGAGGACAATTTTCCAGGACAACTCAAGGTTTTCCAGGACATTTTCACTGTTTCTCTCATTTTCCAGGTTTTCCAGGACGAGTGGGAACCCTGCGTCTAATCTACAATGTCTTTCCTATATTTTATTTAATTTCTTAACCAACTATTGTAATTTCTTAACTTTTTTTATGTTACTTACATTTGTGTGTTTTGTGCTCTTGTTTTTATCATCCTTGATTTAGCATGCTGGTATGTTGTGTTTGGTTTCTACAGAGATAAACAGGCAACATGGGTGAGGCACCAACCACAGAAGATGGCATAGTGACACGATCAGCAGAGGTAATTTCAGAAAATGTGATTTTTATCTTTTTATATGCATTAGTTTCTTCTTCTTTTTTTTCCGTGTGTGTGTGTTTTTCCTTAAGTTTTGTTTTTCCTCTGAAGTATGTGGGCTCATTTCCTGTGGACGACTGCTGTTTGGATGACCAGATGGAGCAACTACACACGCAGCTGAAGTCCCTTAAAGTGAGTCCTGAGACATCCGAGGTTTCTTGAGAAGTTTACGGAGGATATAATCACTATCATATTGTTTGTCTTCAATCAGGTATGCAAGAGAAGAAGGTCTGTATCCCTGAAGTTCTCCGTTAAAGGTGTGAAAATGTACAATGAGGATGAAACGGTAAGGAGGGTTGTTTTATGAGAATATATTGACGGGTTGATCCGATGAGCGTGTTTTAACCTTCTAACTTGATGTCTGCAGACCCTCCTCATGGCCCACGCTCTGCGGAGAGTCTCTCTGTCCACCGCTCGGCCCGTCGATGCCCAGTTTGCCTTCGTCTCCCACAACCCCGGCAGCATGGACGCACAGCTGTACTGCCATGTCTTTAAGGCGAGGCACGCCCGAGCTGTAAGGAATGAATCACAAACATATAGAGCAAACAAATTCTTTTCATTTTCACTTTGACCTGTATCAGTGTTTGTTTCATTACACCTAAGTTAAGGAAAAGATTTGACTCTTGACTTTCATGCTTTGGTACAAAATAACTTGACTATTATTTAGAAAATTACAGATCTGGTTACAAAAGATTACTTGCACTAAACTTGAGGGTTTTATAATCCCATTGAGGAAATCAGTGCGGGAGTTTGACATGGCTTTATTATTGTCCTGCATCGAAATCTTTGGATCAACATATGACACAGATTGACAGTTTAATACCTTTTTTAAAGCAGTATGACCATCAAAGTTGAATTTACTTCAGTCTTTGAGCACAGCTAAACGTCATTGATTTATGTCCAGTGTAAATGTACCCAAAAAGCTTTGACGGACTCTGAGACGCTACCACAACAACATAACTCACAGCTCTGACAATAACCGATGTAACCACACATATTAACAATCTTTAAGTTTTGAAATGAACTTCAGTGAACACAAGAACATGAGATATAACAGATGATATTCAAATTCAGCGAATAAAACATAACCATTTTACATCTGTGCCCTCGTTGGATCTATCCAGAGATTGTGATGTGAACTTTTCATGGCCCAAACTGGAGGAGGACGTTGTTTAGTAGACGAGCTCATCCAGAGTAAGAAAGCAGGTGCTGGACCAAATAACTAAATCTGTAACAGCAGAAAAAAGTCTGCACCAGATATCTTCAGACTAGGTCTAGATCTAAGTCCTAGTCTGAAGAAGAGCATAAGCTGCAGTGTGAGGACTTTTTATTAGAGGAGGCATTGTATTATCGTCTTCACAGCGTATTCTCTTTACCTGCCAAGGATAGTGGATGATAGAAAGTACATTAATATTTACATTTTGAAGAAAAGTTTCAACCTATTGACGTTTAATGATGTTTTTGGATGAGTGGGGGCCAAGTGCAGAAACGCAACAAACTTGACTACCACACATTGTAATGGGTTTATATCTCATTTTAGAAATAAACATCATTTTCTTCAGAGCATTATAGTATGAAAAGTATCATTATTTGAATTTAAACTTCTTAGAGTTACGATAATCTTCTAAAATGGACTATTGGTTCTTTTTGTCTCTGCTTTAGGCCCAGTTCTTGAACCTGCTGCTTTGCCGATGTTTCCAGTTGTCTTACTTAGAGAAGCACCCAGAGGAAGCTCAGGGAGACTCTGTTGGCGAATTGCCTCATCGCAGCCCCTCCCTGCTCAACCACGGCTTCCCTCTCAGCGTCAGTGCCCTGGTGTCCTTCAGAAGAGCCCCTTTTAGGGGGTGGTTGCCAGGGACAAAGGTTTGGACTTTAACATCTTCTTCCTCCATTTAATCATTACAAGTCTCTCCCCCCTCTCTCTCTCTCTTTCAACCCAACCGGTCAAGGCAGAAGGCCGCCCACGTACAGCCTAGTTCTGCTTGAGGTTTCTTGTTGTTTAAAGGGGAGTTTTTCCTTGCCGCTATCGCCAAGTGCTTGCTCATAGGGAAACTTTGGGTCTCTTTAAATTAAATTAAAGAGTACAGTCTAGACCTGCTATATGAGATAACTTTTGTTGTGATTTAGGCTATACAAATAAAATTAAACTGAATCAGGGTAAATTGGTGTAACCGGTATTTTTTCATAAAGATCTGATTTTATTCAGGAAAATAACATTTGTTTTACATTATTCGTCAAAACTCATTTAGAAAAAATGTCTGTTTTTAGGATATGTCCTGCCCAATATTGACAAAATGCTTTAAATTTTAAAAGTAGAAGTACTCCAGAAATATTCTTTTCATTTGATGTTTTTAAATGAAGTAATTATTTGTATAAGTACACTTAAATACACTGTAGATTGATAAAATATTTAGTATTTATCATTCTTTTGTGGTTACACCATTTGACATTTTCAGGAGCATTCAGTCTTACTTACATTAATAAATGGTGCAAATGTCATTTCAAATAACATAAAACCAACAAAAATGCAAAATATACATTTTAACAAACCTGATGCTGCTTTTAAAACTATTTTTTAAGATATATTTGAATTGCTCATTTTGCCAAACCTTATTTGTCACTGACCCATTAATATTATTGCTTTACCCTCTTGAACCCAAGTACTTCCCTTCTAGTCACAATTTACCCTGAAACAGCTTTTTTGTTACTTTATTTTTCAAATCGTACTTCATAACAAATTAACAGCAAACTTAAGGGCAGTTTCTTAAACCCCACGTGATTGAATGTTGATTTTTGAATTTTGTAATACACACACACATACACAGGTCAAATTTGTACATTTGCATATACAAAAATGTGTATCAGCTGCATAATTTTTTGTTTTTCATAAATACATAATTTCCATGCTTGTATATTTGGGGTCACATTAGGAAAAGTCCAGCCAGAAGAAATGGGTGTAGGATGTTTTTACAGCACTCAAATGTAAAAATGGGTCATATTTGACCCTGAACTGTATGTAAGGGTTAAAGCATCTATAATCTATATTTTTATATTCAGAATTGCTCACTTGACTCTGTGTGTATGTATAAAAAATGGGTTGCTTGTAGTTACAGATTATAGATTTACCAAAGGGCCCACACGGTAAAAAATGCTTAATTAAGAGGATGTGCTACTGTTTAATTCAAATAAAAACAAAATTTAACGAGCTCCACTAGTTTTAATGAATTAAAGAGATTTAATTATATTTTCTTTTCTCCATCTGTAGAAAAGTCAAAAGTCTTCTGATGACCAGCACAGCAGCCAAGATGAAGTCTTCCCAACGTCGTCCCCGTCCCTGACGCGCAAGAAAGCCATCCGCAACAAAGTACTGCGCTCTGGGGCGTACCGCTCCTTCACTTTCACGCCGCTCAAACAACGAAATGTTCAGGAGCGACTGAGCGCGTCACAAGGTGGGCCGAGTGTTCACAGAGCGCTTTCAAGGGTCAAAGAGTTGATTAGGTAAAACAAAAAACCTCTCAGTTGTCAGGTGATGGGCAGCCACTCACTGTCTGTTCTGGTGTCACGGTCCACTGGAGTATAGCGTGATATTCAACGTTACATAAGGTGGTGGATAATTATCTGGTCTCACTCGGGTTACACATTGAAAGCTCCTCACAATTTAGAGCAGGGGTGTCAAACACATTTTAATTCAGGGCCACATACAGCCCAATTTGATCTCAAGTGGGCCGAACCATCACATAGTAACCAACAAATAAGATATAATATATGTAATGATGTAATATCTACCATCAGTTACGGTGAAAAATGAGCAGATTCAACAATATTATAATTCTGTTTTCTCAGATACTTTTGCACAATATCATGTTCTAGTTTAGTTAATTATGAAAATATAATGCATAATAATTATTTGAATGTATTTTATTGAAACTGAATATTACAAGAACTTTATGAAACCATATAAATAGATCTTCATAACTACTTTAGAAAACTTTTTATAACATAGCAATCTTATTAAAACTATTAATTTAACAAAAATTTGTAGCACTTATACAAAGTATGAAATTTGTGGTGAAATTATTTTTCTGTAATCTTCATTACAGAAGGGGGCCGGATTGGACCCCTTGGCGGGCCGGTTCTGGTCCCCAGGCTGTATGTTTGACACCCCTGGTTTAGAGTCTCTCTTTGACGTACATTTGTCTCTCAGTTTGAGCGAGCTGCAACACGAGCTTTGTTTTTATAGCTTATTTCATCACAGATTGTTTTGTTCATCTCATCCCTGTTATGTTATAAATCAAACACTCCCTTCACCGAGTCGGGATTACTTTGGACGTTTTCCCGAGCAAACACGGCTGGTGGAACATCTCAACTTTTGGGAGATCTTGGAATGTAAACAGATGATCCTAAATTCATAATGATTTCCTCCTCCTTTTTCCTGTTTTTTCTTAAATATGTGAAACAGGAAAGGAGCAAGACAAGACACCAGCGAGGAGGTCCCGAGCTCCGAGTTTGGCCGAGACAGAAGAAGCTCTGGCTCAGGCAGTGTGGTGTTGGGCTGGTATCGCAACGTGAGCGTCACTCCAACTTACCTCACATCTCCTCGCCTTTGATTTCCCTTTTAAAATGTTAGTGGGTTTCTAAGAGTGTCTTTTTGTCTTTATTGCAGTGACAACAGCTACTCCCTGCTTGTAGACGACGTTCTGGGATCATTCCTCCTTTGCCCTCATCCAAAGAAACCAAAGTGTGGCTCTCTCATCATTCGCTTCCCCTCTGGTCTGATCACACATCTCATAGAAAACACTCGTAAAGGGAAATTCCTGTTGGAGGTAATTATCTTGTCAGAACAGGTAGACACTTGCACATACTTTTCGTAAATATTGAGGCTTTTGAGGCGAATATTTGCTCAGATTTGTAGTGGAAACAAAAACATTAGATGTTGTAGACTCCGAAACTACAGAGAAGAAACTTACCTTAATTGTATGTTTAGACTTTTCGTTCTTTTCCACAACTGACGTCGTGAATATCAATACATTTTGATTATATAGTTTTATAAAATTTTAGTATAATATTGTAACTTTTGTCCAAGGATGATACCAACAACTGGACGATATATTGTCTCAGAAGTAATCGCAATATTATTGTCATTTGAAGATAATTTTATACCACTGATATGATGATAACATAATAGCATAATAATTTGTATGTGGGTATTTTTGGTGGAGGAGGTTGAGAAATGTGGCAATGATTTGTGGTGTTGATAACAGTGGGTATGGATGTGAATGTTGACATTGCATATGGTGTTGGTAGGAAATTGTAGGATTTTGTGAAAGGGTGATTTGATTGGGAACTGGCAAGCACTGATTTGAGAGGTGGGGGTGGGATTCAATAAGTTTTGACTTCTTCCCACTCCATTTCGAATGTTGTTGACAGTGCATTATATTTTCTGTCGGGTGTAGGTTCACTATTTTTGGTGAGAACACTGTGCTTTCATTTTTTATGTGCTGTTTTTGTTTTGTTTTTTGTCACGCATTCGAAAAAATGATAAGTCGATATATAGACATGATGATGTTGATAATAACGTAATTATTGTGACAGGACTACATCTGATGTCTCACTCTCATTATCTCTGACAATTTGAAACATATTTTGCTGTTATTCAGTGTAAATTGTGAGACGTAGCCTAGACTTCAGTCATTATTGGGACGTTGCAAAAGTTGATAATGGAGCTAACAATTGGGGGAAAATGTTCAGTTCTCATGTCAAAAGTATTTGAAAAATGTGTATTTTGACTCATTCATTGTGCAGAAAAGCACAGATTAACCATGTCACACAGATGTAAACAAGAAAAGTCTATTAAAATAGCTTTTGCCATTTGATTATTAATGTATTAGCAAACCTACAAATTAAAATGAGTCTTTTGGATAACTCTGACGTGTTTACATTTAAATAATAATAATAAATTTTAAATGACCTCAGGGTCTATCAGATCACCCTGTGTGGCACCAGCTACACCATCTTATTTATGTTTAATATTACTAATAATTATAGCTTTATGTTCATTGGTGGTTGTCTATGTGAGCCAGCCAATTGCATCTCTAGAGGATACAGTTTTAGAATGACAATAAAGTTAACTTTGAACCTTTTTAAATAATAAATGTTGTCAAAGATAAAAGAATGAATAAAGTAAATGAGAGTAGTCCTTGTTGTAACTTCTATGTGTATTTTTAGTAACTCTCTGTGTTCCTTTGTTTTATCTTTGTGGCAGAAATGCAAGACTGAATTCAGTTCGTTAGCAGAAATGATTGAACACTACACAGAGAACCAGGACGAGCTGCCGTGCCTGCTGAACTGCGCCCGAGTAAACCACTGCTACGAGTGGGAGGAAAATACCAGAAAACTACCATCTGTGAAGCTACACAAGAACCTGAACAAAGGCAAAATTAAAAGTACCCAGAAAAGGAAGGAATGGGTTTAAACCCTGCCAACCTCTAAGATTATAACATAAGTGACACTTTCTTTTTTTTTGCACATATCTTACATTTTGAATCACATTTGATGTTGTGGGGAGCTTTAAAGTTTTAAAGGTAAAACACAATGCACCTATTAGTGTGTTGGCACCTAATGTACATAGTATACAAGTCTTTTCGTCAGGGTAAGGGTACTTGTTTGTCAAATATGTAATATTTTAAACTTGCTGCTTTTATGTTTTTTCAGTATGTTTTTATATATGTGCCTGTAAGGCATCAGATGAGCTATTCATGTTTTTAAGACGTTAAACTTTGGAGTTTGACAGTATTTACTTAATCAATATTTGGTTTGGGGCCCAGATTTTGTTGCACCTAATGGCAAAGCCATAACTGTATTTTTTAACCTTCTTTGTAGAGATATTATGCAAATATATTTGCTAAAACTTTAATATTTGATGGATTTTTCTTTTTTGCTTGTTGTCCTTTTTTGCTTGTTATTACAGTGGACTACGGTATATAATTCAAAATACACATCAATGTGTCCTAATGTGAGAAAATAATAGACAAATTCGCCTATTCTTTTCTTTATCAGGACACCTTAGGTTGAACATTATGTATATACCACTGCCACTTACAAACACGAATGTCTGTCGCTGACTGAGTCATGAAGTTACACCATTGGTCGACTTAAGGCAGCTGAAGCTAGTAAGTATCCCAGGATGCATTTTGCAGTGATGGTGGAGATTAAGCTGTTGTTCTTGCCTAATGTGGTCAGTTTATCCAAATAATACCTATTTGGAAATGTGCTCTATTGTTTTCGGTGGTGTGACGAGCCACTGGCAGGTTGAGACCAAAGTCATCTCAGCTGCTAGTAGCCCGACTCCTGTATCTTGAGTGGATAGTGCCATAATTATCTATTGAAGGTGACTAGTAGCCTATGTGACATTTACATGAGAACAGAGGACCTGTGTGCTGTTGCCAGCCTGACTTACTATCGATTCATGCATGTTATATACATTTAGTGTCTGTACCATCTTTCTACATTGTGCTATGTAAATATATTTCATATTGGTTTACTAGTTAGTTTCAGATGAAATTATTGCAAAAATACTTACCTGCAGAAAATTACCTATTTGACAAACTACACAGTACAAAACCACCATTACCCATATCCTAAATAGCCTATTATGTTGTTAAAAACCTTATTTGACTAACCATTGCACTGTCTAGCTTTCCTGTCACCAAATACCTAAAAAATATAATGAAAATACATAAGAAGTTGTTCACATGCACTGACAGAGTTTCAAAGTGCTGACCAAAAGTAATTTTGACAAGGTGACCAACATAGTTACCAAGAGTTAAAGTTAATGTAACATTAGAGTAAATAAAGTATGACTCACCTTCAAGTTTAAAGGAATGACACTGCATTATAATGAAGTGACTTATAGGACAAATTCTAGGGTTTTTTGGAAACGTTTCATAGTCAAATAGAAACAAAATGTGAAGAACTAAATTGTTTGTTAGCTTAAACATATAGACCTCACTCTGCCCTCACCAAAATGGCCGCTGCGCCGGGTTAAGGTCATCCCTCCACGGTTGTTGTAGTGTTGCTAGGCAACTTGGAAACGCCGTGGGAAGAGGAGCGGAATTGCAGTGGACCTGAAAAGGGCATCTACTCAGCTTGTTTTCCTCTTCATCTCTTCTTTTGAACATTTTTTCTTGCACTTGTTGTTTGATTTTTATTTGGTCATCAGCTTCTCTTTGTGAACTTTAACCTGGAGATGTGCTGTTATTTAACCTATTTGTCTGCAGAGCATGTCCTCTGACTAGGCGGCTATACCATGTTTAAAGCTGCCAAGGTCTGATCTTTTTTTTATACGAGACAGCTGCCTGCATAGTTTGTGTAGATCTGAATGTCGAGAGATGGGGTCAGAGTCAGTGAAGGTGGTGGTAAGGTGCAGGCCTCTGAATGACAGGGAGCATGCTCTGGGCTGTAAGATGGTGCTGTGCATGGACCTGCGCCGCTGCCAGTGCTTCATAGAGAAGCCCAGGGCACTGGATGAGCCACCCAAACAGTTCACCTTTGATGGGACCTACTTCATTGATCAAAACACTGAGCAGATGTACAACGAGATTGCATATCCTCTAGTAGAGGTAAGCCTGGAAACAGTGTAACATTTCTGTTTTATATGGGTCATTGATGTGATGCAACCCAAAACAATTAGTGTAACCAGAATTTCTTTCATAGAAATCTAATTATATACAGCAAGATACATGTGAACTACAATGTGGAATAATTATAATCCACTTTTGAATGCAACACACATTTGTCAAAACTTACTTTGCTTTACAATTTAAATACTCCAAAAATATTTATTTTCATTTGATGTTTTAAAATGAAGTAATTATTTAATAAAAAGTACACTTACATACACTATAGGTGGAACACATTTTTAATATTTATCATTCTTTTGTGGTTACACCATTTGACATTTTCAGGAACACTCTGTTACTTTTGGTTAAAAAATTGTGCAAATATCATTTCAAAACTATTTTTAAAGATATATTTGAATTGCCAACCTTTATTTTAGAAAAACGACAGTGTGGAGATCCAGGCATTCACATTGCATTGGTTACTAGACACCCTTAGTTGTAGCAACATCAGTAGCCTATATCTTATTGCTAATGACTTTAGTCCTCATTATTTACTTAACAGTCTGCTGTCAGTCACTTGTAAAGGTCAGCCGGATGTTTTTCTTTAAAGAAATGAGCCAAAGGTCACTAATCCTATATTTTTCACTTTTTACAGGGTGTCACTGAGGGGTACAATGGCACAATTTTTGCCTATGGTCAAACTGGAAGCGGTAAGTCTTTCACCATGCAGGGAGTCACCGAGCCTGCAGCCCAGAGGGGGGTTATTCCACGAGCCTTTGAGCATGTCTTTGAGAGCATTCAGGTAGGCTGGGCAGCTGTTGTCAACTGTGTAATGAATCCATTGTAGACATTCATTCAATGAGTCCATGAAAAAAATGTAAACAAGCAGTGTCACCTAGTTGTATACAATATAAAATACATACTTGCTTCAACGTGCTAGTTCTTGTTCTTTCCTGGCTTATCTACTGCTTTGTGTGCTCAGAAAGAAACTTTTTTATGTGTTTGTTTGCAAGCTAGTGTGCTGAAAATACCAAATTCCTGGTGAGGGCTTCCTATTTGGAGATTTACAATGAGGAAATCAGAGACCTTTTGGGAAATGACACCAAGCAGAGATTAGAGGTAAGTTTCTTAAAACACTATAGTTTGAATCTATCAATAAATCAAACTTTATTTATATAGCATCTTTCATACAGATTAGCGTAGTTCAAAGTGCTTTACAGTTAGTTGATTGACAAGCTGACAAAATAAAAAAAGGAATAAAAACAAAGAACAAATTAAAGACAAAAATTGAGACCAATACACACAAGAGAAAAATAAAAATGCTTAAAAATGTAATTGAAATAAGTGAAAATAAATAATTAAAGAAGTAAAATAAGAGAAAAGGACTATTAAAAGTTAGAGTTAAAAAAAAAGGTTAAAATAGATTAAAAAGACAAAAGAAAAGTCAAATAAAAGAAGTTTAATAAAAGCTGGACTAAAGAAATCAGGCAAATAATCAGACATTATTGTGTAACATAAGAAGGCAAAGTGTTGATTATGAAACCTGTTTCTTTAAACTGTTCTCTAACAGCAAACACATTGCCTTTTGCTTTGTGCTCAATACTGTAAATGTTACCATGGTGACTTGAAAGCACAGTTATTACATGACCCATTGAAGGTCAAGGTGTTTCAACAAGGTGTTAGATTTGGTGTGTGTGTGTGTGTGTGTGTGTGTGTGTGTGTGTGTGTGTGTGTGTGTGTGTGCGTGCGTGCCCCCCAGTTGAAGGAGCACCCAGAGCATGGAGTGTATGTGCGGGACCTCTCCATGCACACTGTGCACAGTGTGGGGGAGTGTGAGAGGATCATAGAGCAAGGCTGGAGGAATCGGGCAGTGGGCTACACGCTGATGAACAAAGACTCCTCTCGTTCCCACTCCATCTTCACCATCCACCTGGAGATTTGCAACACTGGTGAACACAAACACACAATTATACAATACCATTTAATCTTTAATCTTTAATCTGTTTAGTGATAAATATGTTTTTGTTTGCATTAACTTGTGCTTGTGGGAGCATGTGGCCCTATTATGTCTCATAACGTCACCATCAGATCAACATTAAAGGAAAATTCCACAATCGCATCATCAGTTTATTAGGTTCAGCGAATTTCCTCTCAACCGACATCATCTGCTACTATGTAATCGATTAAATATTGAAAAGTTTAAGTAGGTCTAGAGTTAAATTTTGATGTGTTCACAGTCATCTCAGATTGGAATCAAAAGTGGACACTGGAAACAATTAGATCCTGGTTTATTTGCCACTTAAGATGGAGAAGTTTTAATCTTTGTCTCCTCTAGGATGATTTTCCCTTGCATGAGTTGAATGTTGGTACAAAAGGTGAATTGGTTATCCAGAAAATAAGCAAAAATGGCAGCAAACTATTTAATAGACAAAAAATGGTAATGGATGGAAATAGCTAGTT
The DNA here is from genome assembly GCF_027409825.1 of Scomber japonicus. Classification (NCBI taxonomy): domain Eukaryota; kingdom Metazoa; phylum Chordata; class Actinopteri; order Scombriformes; family Scombridae; genus Scomber; species Scomber japonicus. The sequence continues at coordinate 28,573,159 of NC_070580.1, read as the reverse complement.
TCTTTAACTGCATCTAAGAGTGGATTATTTGTATAATGCAACATTAAGATACAAACTTTAAAGTTGTATTTACTCTACATTCTCAGATGGAGATGGTGAGGACCATATACGAGCAGGTAAGCTCAACCTTGTGGACCTGGCAGGAAGTGAGCGTCAGTCTAAAACCGGCGCAACTGGAGAGCGACTCAGGGAGGCCACCAAGATCAACCTGTCCCTCTCTGCTCTGGGCAACGTCATCTCTGCTCTGGTGGACGGACGCTCCAAATACATCCCCTACCGGGACTCCAAGCTGACCAGGCTGCTGCAGGACTCCCTGGGAGGGAACACGCGAACCTTGATGATTGCCTGTCTCTCCCCTGCTGACAACAACTACGAGGAAAGCTTGAGCACTCTGCGCTATGCCAACCGGGCCAAGAGCATCCAGAACAGGCCTCGTATCAATGAGGACCCTAAGGATGCTCTGCTCCGAGAGTATCAGGAAGAGATCAAGAACCTGCGGGCCCTCATCTCAGGCCAGCTGGGCACTGCTAACCTTTCATGTAAGTGACTTATTTTGTGGCTAGGCTTCTTTCTTGATTGATTGTGAATTTTATAAGAGTGATGTTTTATTTGAATCTACTGGTAAAAAATCATTTTTATCACCTGTCTTGCTTTTTCTATTCTTTTCTTTTTCTTTTTCTTTTTTTTTTTACAGCTCTACTGTCTGGTCAGTCGTCTGAGACTTCTTCTGCTGTCCCTTCAAGGCCACAATCTAGCACCACAGAAGCAGAAAAGGAGAAGATTAAAGAGGTAACTCCAGAGTGTTCCCACACTAATATATCACTTCACATCACTCGCAGTATAAGATCCAGGTGATTTATTGCTCTCTCCACAGGAGTACGAGGCGAGGCTTGCCAAGTTGCAGGCTGAGTATAATGCAGAGCAGGAATCCAAGGCAAAGCTGCAGGAGGACATCGCTACCCTGCGTTCCTCCTATGAATTGAAGCTGTCTGATCTGGAGGAGGCACGAGCCAGCAGGGGGAGCTCTATCACAAGGAATGGTAACAGAAAGTCATTGGCCTTGAAACAAGAAACCAACTAACACTAAATTGATTCAAGTTGTGTCCAAAACACCCGTATTCTGTTAACTGCTTTGCATTGTTTTGTTTCCCAACATCAGTGAGCTCCAGTTGCATGACACAGGTCGCTGAGGAGGAGCTGCGTCTCACTACCGATCCCTTGTGCAGCAGTACAATTGAGGAAACTTCCCTGACTGAGGTACTGTCCGCCACTGGTATTTTCATTTATCATCCATAACATCTACCACCTAAGAAATAAAACTATGGATCATTAGAAATTTACTGGATGTTATTTTCTCATGTTGGTGAGCCAGTCCGCTGTACCGTGTGCAGCTGTCAGTGTCCAAAAAGGTCCAGATGGAGATGGGCTCAGAGATTCACCTGATGTCACCACAGCAGGGTCTCTGGATCAGAAACATGTCCTGGAAAGGTTTGTGGGCTTCAGTGGTAAACAACACACATTTTATATACATCCTCAGGAACTGTCACAGTCAGGAACCAAACATGTGATCCTTACTATGAGCACTGCTTGTACTGTGATGCTTTTTTCTTCATTATATCTTGTGCCATTATTCTGAAGAGGATGTGAAATATGTTGTGATGGAACCATATGAAGAAAAATACATGATGATACTGTATGCTTACACCATTGCTTTCCTTTTACAATTGGATTGCATTCCTTCCTCCCTTCCTTCTGTCCTTCTTTCCTTCCTTCCTTCCTTCCTTCCTTCCTTCCTTCCTTCCTTCCTTCCTTCCTTCCTTCCTCCTGTCCTTCTTTCCTTCCTTCCTTCCTTCCTTCCTTCCTTCCTTCCTTCCTTCCTTCCTTTCTTCCTTCCTTCCTTCTGTTTTTCTTTCCTCCCTCCCTCCTTCCTTCCTTCCTACCTTCCTTCCTTTCCTCCCTCCCTTCCCTTCCTCCTACCTTCCTTCCTCTCTTCCTGCCTCCTTCCTTCCTTCTTTCCTTCCTTCCTTCTTTCCTCCCTTCCTTCCTCTCTCCCCTCCCTTCTCACCTTCCTTCCTCTCTTCCTGCCTCCCTCCCTCCTTCTTTCCTTCCTACTTTCCTCCTTCCCTTCCTCCCTTCCTCCCGTCCTTCTGTCCTTCTTTCCGCCCTCCCTCCTTCTTTCCTTCCTACCTTCCTCCCTTCTTTCCTTTCCTTCCTCTCTTCCTGCCTCCCTCCTTTCCTTCCTCCCTTCCTTCCTTTCCTTCCTTCTTCCTCCCTTCCTTGACTCGAGGACAACAGGAGGGTTAAACTACTATAACATCTTTAACTTTTAAGATATACATTTGACAGTATTTATAAATGCCTATTTCGAAAAGCAGTCTGTTTTCATACCTGACACCCATTACAGCTCCATTGCCTCTTGTTACGTAGTTTGATGTCATTATTCTACTTACCTCCCATCCATGAAGTGTTCCCATTCATCCACATCTGCTCCCCAGGCTGCAGCAGCTGGAGCAGGAGGTGGTAGGAGGAGAACAAGCCAGGAACAAAGAGTTACAGCAGAGACACCGACAGAGGAAGACCCTCGCAGATCAGAGAAAAGTCCAGCTCATCACGGCCTTGTCGGAGAACAGCGAGGATAGTGAAAATGTGCTCTTAAATGTCTACAACTCCATCCAGGAAGAGGTCCATGCCAAAAATCAGATGTTGGTCAAAGTCCAAGGCAAGGTCTGTCACAGCAGCTGTACGATAAATATGGGATACATATAGTTTATTTTGAGTTAATTTGCAAAAATAGAACTAACTTATTACAAAAAGAGGAATCTATGTTTTGGGTCTTCTGTAAAGCTTTTTTTTAATAATTGATATAATTGCTCCACTCTGAAATACCTTTTGTTACTATGAAAATATTACATTCATTGTCTGGTTCACTACCAAATTTCATTACTTAATAGATGTTTTTTCTTTTTTTTATTCAGTGATAGATACTTTTGTCTCCTCTTGGATTTTCTGATTTGGATTTTATAATGTAACACCAAAGAAATCACATCAAATGACACTCACTTTGTACCAAAGGCCTTTGCTTAAACTGATACTGGATAATATGGAGTCTTTAAACTTTCAGTGTTGAATCACATGTTCTACTGTTCAACCATAAAACTACATTAACCTCCTTGTGGCAGCTGAAAGCAGCCAAACTGGAGATCCGTGACCTGCAGGCAGAGTTTGAAGTGGAAAGGGACGATTATCTGGCAACAATCCGTCGGCTGGAGAGGGAAGGCCAGTTACTCCACAGCCTGCTGGAGCGTATGGTGCCCCTGGTGCGACGTGACTGCAACTACAGCAACCTGGACCGCCTGAAGAAAGAAGCTGTCTGGGACGAGGACAGCGCCACTTGGAGACTGCCAGACGTGATGGTGCAGAAAACAACACTGCCTTCAGGTGGGATGTATGAAGAGGGCATATAGAAAGCAGCTAGTGATACTGTAAATCCTACATTTCTTACAGGTTACTTTCCTTAAATATTATCTCGTTTTCTTTCTCTCTTACAGCAGTGGCTCCAAAACTTCCAGCTCACAGAGGCTCAGTCGCTGATATTGGAGAACCATTTTCGGTCTGTTTATGTTCCACACATCATCTTTAACTTACACACACTGAAACACTGCCATAGAGTCTTACCCCTGTCTGTTTTTAGCAAGCGGAAGAGGACAGGTATAAGGAAATGCTGGACCGTAGCGACAGCGAAAATATTGCCAGCACCTACTTCAAGTCAAAGAGGGCGAGCCAACTACTGGGAGGTGAAGCCACCAGGGGACACGGTAAGACCAGGACCTGACAGTAAATTAGCTGTACTTCTGATTATGGTAAACATGGAGGTTGTCATCATTCTGTGTCTCTGGTTTGTCTTTTTTTGTTAGGGAGAAATTAATTAAGCCTCAATGGAATAACTTAAATCAGGCATAAAATATATTTTTTTTATATATTGGAGAAAGTTTAGAACATCTCAAAGTTAAAATATTTACTTTTGACTACAGTTCAGGTCAGTGTAAATGCTAATATTTAACCTTTCCATTTACAAGATATTAATTCTTAAAGCATCAACCATCTGCAGCAGTCACAGTACCAAGCCAATTTACATTTTGGCATTTTCTCTCATATTCTGGTTTTAACCCAACTGATGAAGCTCTTCTCTTACAGTTGTCCACTCTCCTCCCCTCGTTAATGGGGCGTCCCACCTAACTGTGAGCGGTTCCAACATGAACCCGCCTGTCAGCTCAGACTCCGTCCTGCCACGCCCCTTCCGCCTCGAGTCGTTGGGTTTCCCGATGTCCAATGGTAAGGTGAAGCGCAAAAAAAGCAAGTCTCACATCAATAATGAGGGTTACTGAAAGGACTGAATTCACATGCCTTCCACATCTCACTGTCTTTTGTTTTTGACAGCAATTTTATACACTGTGATTGATCCAATATTGAATGAAATGACTACTTCTAACAGAGATTTGTATTTACAGTAGTAAACAAATCAATCCAGCTGTGACATTTTTTAAATTACATTTGAATGTTAATTTTGAACAAAAATCTACCTATAGTAGCATACTACCTTTGTAACTGTTGCACTGAATTTAAAACAAATGTGATTAATGTACTGTGAGACTCAAAGTCCAGCTTCTATATATTTCTCTTCTTATGTATTTAACTGTCACTGTTTGTAAACCTGTTTTAACTTTTTCCATTTCCAACATTTGAAATTCTGGACATGCTGCTGAATAGAAATAAAATGTGTTAAAAATGTTTTTGTTTTGTTTTGTTTTTTTTGTTTTTGTTATGTTTTTGATTAATTTAATTGACACCACCAACATCTATTGTAAGTTGGCTGGTGTAGAGTGCTATAGACAGTAATATTTATGTCAGACGTGTCAGTGCAGGTACATGACCTGGCCATCACAAATGTTTGCAGGGGGGGCTGTTGTCTTGGCAGCAGAGCACTGACAGGTAGTGATCTCATGTTACAGTTGACCTTTGGGGTCAACGTCTTTATTCACAGGTTGATGAGCATGAGCCAAAAACAAATCTGTGAATTAATAAAGAGAGTCTCTATGTGTACTGTAAGTGTCAGGTTTTTAAAATTACACAATATACATCAAATGTAACATGTTTTTTTTCCCCTAGGCAGCTCAACTCAAATGCCTTTGTGTGTCCATACAGATAAACTCAATCCTTTCTACAGATCATTTTTCTGTCTGAGTATCACATTTCTAATTTTGGCTATGGCCTGATTTCTTCAACCATTGTTTAATATTACTTGACCGGCAGAGAGCCGTGTCAGTTTCAAAACTTGACACCATTTATTTACGTGTGCACAGACACAGTAGACACAGATCCTGGCCCATTAGTTGAGCCCTTTACCCTGATGTGAGATAACAGTACAGAAGGCAGCTGTAATCGTCTCTAGCAACAATCAACCGCATACTAACTCAGCAGCTTCAAGGCTGTTACATAACGAAATGTCAAGCTATTCAAATAAGTCAGTGGGAGGAATTAAAAGTCTTGCAAAGGACAGGGAGAAAGCAGAGAAAGGAGCGCATTGGTGTCCTAAGTTCACACGGGGGTGGGGCTCAAGATAATCGGATAATGAAAGAACAGCTGAGCAGGCTTTCTCATCACTTGAGTGGCATGTAAGATGAGTAGTATGACTGATGGTCATTCTGTAAGTGAATTGCTGGATGAACCAGAGAGGCTAAGCCACTGTGCAGGTTTACAGGGATGAAGGTTTAACTGAATTGAAGGCTCTTTGCTTCTTTGTGTTAAACTCATTCTGTGGGATGTAATTCAACAGCTCAGTCTGAAAAGGCAAACCATTAAAAGCTCAAGCTAATCACATTTCAAATCATAAGTCAACAAGTCTTCATTAACGTGTTCCAGTCTCAGACAGTAAGCCTACACACTTTAAAAATGTTGGCTTGTTTAAATGATGTGAGGATAAAGATAACTACACAATGTATTAAATGCATAGTTTTTTATTGTCAATTATATTAATGTAAATTGTAAAGAGAAGGTAAAAATAGTCACATTGTGGTTGCTTTCATTCTGAATAAACATTCCCAGTATTTTGACTGAAGGCAGTTACATAAACACAGTTTGTCATACATTTTTTGAAACAATCTAAACAATAGTTATAAAATGGTAAAAATAAATGGGTGATCTATTGATACTTCAGATTTTAACATTGTGTACTGCTGATAGCTACTAAAGTTTAGAAAACACTGAAAGAAAATCACCTCCAAACACTTTTGTCTTACAATAATTACGAGCTGCATAAATGTTTCTTCTGACTTGAGGCTTTGCTCCAGGAAATGTACTCAACAATCCACTTATAGGCACAACTGTGAGCTATGTATGAATCTGACAAGTAATGTAAAAATCCTGTTGATTTGGGTTGATGTTTCCTTTAAGTAGAAGTACAATGGAGCTGCATGTTATGTACAGTATGCTTGTAATTAAAAAGAATAACAAGTATGAGTAATGGAAAGCCATTTTGAGATTCAAAATATTACCATCATTTTGAAATGTGATGTTTATGCACACCAAGATTTATAACTATATCTTTTTCTCTTATTGAATTTGGATATAGAATAAACATAAACATAAAAATGTGTCTTAAACATTCAACAACCCCATAATGCATCTAATTTGGAGATGTACTTAAACACAATATTGATGTTTTAAATTGCTTAATGTCTATTTGCCCTCAACAGACCAAAATGGAACCTAGAAATAAAAGTGCTCTATTGCCCTTTAAATTCTTGCTCTTCTTCTTCATCCTCTCCTTCTGCTTTGCTTTGCCAAAGTGCCAAGTGCCAAGTCACTGCTTAATGCTCTAACTCTCTTTAAGCTGATGGTACTCTTGAACGGTGTTTATGCAGGAAGACTTCTGTTATTTACTTGTTTTAGTCTTTGAGCAGCCCCAGCTTTCTGAGAGCCTCTTTCCGATCAGCTCCCATCCCAGGCACCATCATCACAGTGTATCCAACAGGGCTTGAGGGTTTTTGGGGTACAGGCTTTGCTGCAGTGGTCGTTTTCACTGGTTCAGCTGCTGTGGTGCGTTGTGGTTCAGGACAGTATCCACCGTTTCTAGGGTTGTCCAGGGTGGTAGAGCGTTCTCGAGCAGGTGCCTTCGATGCATTGGGTTGGGGGGGATATGATGCAGACTCAGACTGTTGGTCAGGTCTGGAGCAGTAGTGGAAACTGGCACTGCTCTGAAGACTTGGCTTGTTCTTCGGTTCGGTGGCCATTTGAGAATAACAAAAAGATGGGGTTCTTGATGTGTTAATGTTAGCAGGACCTTTTACAAATCTGTTGGGAGTTGGATCTGAAGAGGGTTCATGTTTAGGGTGTACCACTGCCTCATTTTCTGGCTGTTCGTCCTTCAGGAGGCCCAGCTTCTGCAAAGCTTCCAGTCTCACCAACTTTGGATCTGTTGCATGCTTGACATCGTGTGGAGATTCTGAGTTTATGGGTGCTTCATTTTGTGTCATCACAGATATATTGGCAGGAATTCTTTTGGGTTTGGGTGCCAAAACTGGGGGACCCATCTTAGACTTGGAAGCCTCTGAGTGTGATTTGTCAGATCTTGACAGATCTCCAAGGTTTGGGCCTTCCACTATGACACGAGGGTGCTTCTCCCACTCTATAGTATGATCAACTTTGGGACATAATGGGGTTTTCTTTGTGGAGGCATTCCTCCGCAGATGAACAAGTGCATCGTAGGACAGAGGCCCTCTAGGTAAAGGACCCTCAGGTGTCCTAACTGAGTAGTCTCTGGGTTTGGTCTGAGGAGGTATCACAACCTTAACCTCTAAAGGTACGCGAGGAGAATTCTGGTTGTATTGGTGACCGGATTTGTTGGTTGAAGAAGGGATCTGAGGTTTAGAGCAGAAGTTGGTATCTGGGGAAACACCTGATTTAGCATTGAATGCAGTATTGCTGTTTGCCATAGCAAAAGGTGTAGGAACCAAGTAGCTCTGCATAGGTTTGGTGTCAGCCTTTTCCTTGAAGGGTTTCTCAGAGAACTGTGTTGGTGAGCCTGAAAGACAAAGAAGCACATGTTTGTCACTAGAGATACAACTAATCTCTTTTCAAAACATTTTATTGACTACATCACAGCTAATTCTGCATCTGTCCCCAGAGATTAACTCACCACTGAGCTTGCTTTTGCTCATGGAGGCTGACAGGTCAGCCATTATGGTAGCAAGGTTGCCAGGGTTGGACAGTTGGTCAGGTTCGTCATTGGACAGTCCGCTATCATCCTCAGTATCCAAAGACTCAATAGTCTCCTCCAAAAACATGAGACAGGCCTTCTCTTCAGCAGACAAGTACTCCAGACTGTCATCACTCTGTATAAATAAAGCAGACATTTAGAAATGTAATTCCATAATGAAATATCACAAACAGTACATAGCATTAACTGTTAGAAAATGATTGACAGCACAACTGACTTTACTTTCTAGTAGCTATTTAAATATTTTCTTCTAAACAGAAACACAACTACCAAACCAGTTGGATTCGTCTTACAATCAAAAACTAGCTTGGTTTTGTTATCATTTGATGTTATTTATTAAGGAAGTTACTTACAAAGCCAGAATTGGCACTGACAACACTGTCACAGCTGCCAGCGCTGTCCATGCCGGTCATCGTCTCCAATCCAATGCCACCTGGCCAGGTATCGCTTTTGGGCATCTTACTGCCCTACTTATCCAAAGTTAGCGGCACAGATTGTTGTTACACACTCTGTGAAAGGGAGGATAAATAGTGAGTTAAAATTACAATTTAATTTAGTTTTGAAAACACACTCAAAGCACTGATCATATATAACCAGACAACTGTTGAATTGTACCAGACTGTAACATTCAGTAACAGAATGACCTGTTACATTGTGTTATTCTTCAGTGGACTTTCTGTAAAAACATTGACCAGGTCACTAAATTCCACGGCTTTGATTTAACTGCTGAAGGTTGTAAAATAATTAATAATAGACTTTAGCTTGCCCCTCTATAATTGGCTTGGAGTTAAGCAAGCTGTACATTTGGTTCCCACAAATGCATGCAGGCATGGAGAAAAAGGAAAATTTGCTGCTGTGTATGAATAGCAATCAGCACCACGGGGGCCTGGACAGCTCCGTATCAGGCTGATCCATGTTTGCTATTATCTCAGGTTTAAATATACACTGTGTTGGTCAAACATCACTAGAATAAATAACCCGAGGTTCTGTCAACACAAGATCAAAATAAACCCCTGGGTTACTTTAATGTTATAATAATAAAACAAATTTACATGTAATAAATAATAATGAAGTACCCGGTGTGCAAAAAGTGCCCTACACATTTACACTTTTACTTTATCTGTGAGGTCATATCATGTTTATAATATCCAAGCATGACTTGGACAAGACTGGGAAATTACATCAAAAAAAATCTAGCTCACCTCCATTTGCAAGACAATAAGAAATTTACATTATCATTTTCACAACATCCGTATTTCCTTAGTGTTCATCAAGGTCTGATTTCCTGATTTGTGTTTTCAGCAGTTGGCTCTTAAATCTTAGCAAATCTAAGGAGTTCTTAAAACAGTCCTGCTCACAAAGAAAAATACTTAAAGGCAATTTGATGTTAATTGTGATTGAAGGTCTATCTCAAGCAAGTCTTTTGTTTGGTTCTGATTTCGCTAAACGGTTTACAATAATATAACTGCAACTGTCCTTAGAAGTGACGTGTTTGGTTGAAAAAGTAATGCATGAACATTACTCTCATGTCATCTCATCAACATGTAGCATGCTATGTGACCCTGTGGTGTGTAGTGAACTGATGACTACACGGCCTCACCAGTAGAGAGTGACAGCCAGGGTATCATAGTTTAGCGTGTTTCTGACAGATATCTAACTAGTCCTCTTACTGCATGTGACTCAGATTACAGCCCACATGCCACTCCTAATCTTCCTCAACCGGATCAGTTTCAGAGGGAGTGTAAGGCAGCAGGAATGATCTCCCGAAAGCTATATGATATCCAGCTTGACCACTGTAACATACTTATATTAGGACATTTTTTATTTGGCGTGTATGTGCTTACTCAGAAGACATCATTATTTTCCTCCTGGGAGTACTAAAATATGTGCAACATTACGGCACTGTGGTTATAAGCATTTTCATAATGGTACGTTTATTTGTATATGGCTGTTACAAATTGAATGAACAGTTGTTTTAAGGGCTATTTGAGCATAGGATTTACTCCAAATCAAATTTTAGAGAATAAATAGTTTACTTTCTCTAGTGAAATTGTAGAAATATAGCTGGAAGTTTAGTATAAATGAATCCTTGTCTGATCCCAGTGAAAAGAAAATTCACTTCTGGATTAGTTTCACCACCTGAGACGGAAGGGCTGTGAGATAGGCCAACGAAGGCACAAAAGCACTCCTGTTCACAGTTCATGCATGTCATCTCATCCCTGTAAAAATTTAAAACCCACTTCCCCGGGCCAGCATGTAAATGTCCCCATCTGTCCTGTTGCATGCAAGTGAGGATATGAATCTGAAAAGCGGAAACTCTGAGATAGCGTTTATTGTGTTTTCACCTGACACAATCTGGCTTGATCATATGCAAATAACCAGAGCAGCTGCTGTTGCCTGGATGTCAAAAGAGTGTTTCAAACTCTAAAGCTATTTCTTGTAATGACATTTGCACTCCCCTATCAAGTATAAAATAGCTGATGTACTGTTTCAGTGTGATGTTTGACTTGGGGTTAGTCTGTGTCATAACAAAACCCAGACTGTAGTTAGCCATTAACCGCAATAGACAATTTCCTGTGAAAGTACATCTAAATGTTATCTTCATTTAGATACGCCTATCAACACAGTAGCAACGGCCACAAAAACCAAGATGAGCTTAGCAGTCACAAAATAGTATGATGCACAGGTAAGAAAGAGGGCAATAACTATAATTGCCATGTCGAACTCCTTGAAACAACAATCTCTGGTGCAATTGACGTCTTGATTTGATCGTATATAAAAAGACAGAGGGCCTTGCCAAGATTATATTATCCATAATGGATTGTATAATGGGGATTATGCAACAAGGTCAAATTATGACTCTTCTTTTTTTTCAAGTTTGTTTTATTCCTCCCTCCCTGTCCTTCAACTCTCTGCATTCAATATCAACAGGGTCCAAGTTCAATTGGTTTTATATCCTTTATAAATAACATTTAACACACATGCAAACATCCACTGAAAAAACTTCCCTTTTCTTTCACCCCTGCCTGAAAAGCGTGCAAAGGCTGATTAAATACTATTAAGAAAGATATCTAAGGTTATAATTTAATCATCTCATTATGAGACAACATCATCATTATAGCAACAGACACTCTCAAAAACTAAACACATTTTTTTTAATTTGGAAAGTAGAGTAGTTAATCTAAAGTAAGATAATTTATGATCATATTCATATGTACTATTTATTATGCAACAGTTTCATCTTATATTAACGTCAGAAGAGAAATACACGATTAAAATTAGATCAATACAACATAAATGCGTGTTTAAAACAAACTTTAAGTAGATTTAGCTGACCATGGATAAAAACAAACTTGCATTGGTTGACCACATACCTGTTTGAATCTCCGTATCTTAGTTATCCATCCTGTGGCTGCAGTGCAAGTGGAAGAAGACACCTGTGAGCCGCGCAGTGATACCTGTATGAAGGACTTTGTGCTCTAAGCTTTCGGCCAATCAGAGAGCAGTATTCTCCTTAAGACGCGCGAGCCCCGGTTGTCATAGCAGCACAGTTCCTACAACTCCAATAATCTGCTAATCATTAACGGCTGAGTGTCTCTCTGCTTCAGACTACACATAATGTTACCAGATCGTCTAAATTAGTCCAGGTTTGTCACTGTAAAAGTTAAAGTTAACTAATTTAATTTAAAAATAATTTTTGAACATTACTCCCTGGATAATTACTTGCAGCTAGTAGCCTATATATAGGAGCAGTAGTCTATTTCCATTACACCAACGTTACTTGCGTTAATGATGCATTTAATGACGTTTCAAAAAAAGGGACAAACTTTCTAAAGTGAAAGTGAGGAAGAGGTTTAATATGTAACTAAGTACATTTATTCAAGCAGCCTACTGTACCTAAGTATAAATACAGTCACAAGTGCATAGAGGTTTAATATGTTACTAATTGCATTTATTCAAGCAGCCTATTGATTTTAAGAGCTGTATTGAATTACATTGCACAACTGTGCCTAATGAAGTGGCCAGTAAGTGTATAAGGTACTTGTACTTTACTTGAGTTGGGTTAGGGTTAGGGTTATTTCCATTTTAGGTACATTTTACTCCACAACATTTATTTGCCACTTTAAGTAGGCTATCCAAAATTTGCTTTACAAGAATAAACTACATCATTAACCCTCTTACATGATAAAAACAAACAATATAATAATATAACACCCTAATAGAAGCTAGTGTGCATAATACTATTACTAATAATCTACTTAAGTTATATTTTGAATTCAGGACTTTTATGTGTAATGGAGTATTTTTAGTTGACAGTGTTTCTAATTTAACTGCTTTTTAATATTTCTTTTAATCTTTTAATTTAGTTTTCTTTTCCTAATCTTAAACTTTTTCCCTTTTCTTTTCTTTAAACTTTAACTTTTTAATCTGAATACTTCTTCCACCACTGTAAATGCAGCTCAGGTTTACCCGTCATTGCTCTTATCTTTTTTCTTAGTAATTTTGCTTAAAGCGGTGTTAATTCTATATATAGTAGATACTAATTTTAAACAGATTTTAGTATGGAGTATTCATACTAGAAAGTAACTAAAAAGTATATTCAAACATGAAAAATACATGTATACCTTTTTTTTCTAATATTTTTTGAGTAAGTTGCAATATCCCACAAATGAAACTAAGGAACACGTCACAGCTGCAAAAAGCAAACATTACTTGCAGAAGTTGATGAGAAAGCCACAGAAAGATCTGGAGAAAACAAAAAAAGAAGTATTTAATTTGAGACTATTTGCTTTCTCTGTATTTTATTTTTTTACATGTGCATTTGCCATGTTTAGGTCAGTAGACTTAGTTCAGTGACCTAGCTCTATTTGCATCAATAGCTCCTACAGTTGGTCAAACAGTCAGTGGACAAATCTTGATAGATCCTATTAAGAAAGGGTAGATGTTCCTTAAAATAACATACTGTAGGTAGTGTAATCCCACTATGATGGCACAGATTCAACAGTGTTTTGCCAACTGGAGTTTATCTCCAGTGGTCATGGTCATTTCAATCAGGATTATAAATAGAGATGGGTGAAAAATACCAAATTAGCACCATAGGATTCATCAGAGCATTATTAATATCTATGTTTCTACTTGTTTGTATTCAGTATAAAGTATTTAACACTACTTAATTACAGTTTTTAAAGATTTCAGTTTTTCTGTAGGCATGAGAACTGTGAATTATCAACTCAATATGACTTCTGACAAAACAATTATGTCTAAATATTTACCACCCAGTTCTGTAATGGTGAATTATAATAATTACTTCACTTGAACAATGACTCACACACACAAGACTGCTGGCAATAGCTTTTTAATTGTGACACAACACTGAAAAAAATCAAGTAAATCCAGTTATTCTGTAGTGCTTTGTGTGCAACATTCATTGTTATTGTCCTTGAAGAGTCATGAGAACTTAGTAAAATACAAAATACAACAAAGCCATTTCATAGTTTCACTTTTATGCAAGCTGATTAAAACCATAACCACTGTTAAAATAACTAAAAAAGGTAACATGAGGAAGAAAAAGAAAAATCTTAGTAATTCACATTCAAACAAAGAAATAATGACATTTTTGCTTTGCCTATCCTTAACCCCAAACACAAACTCAGAATAAAGATAATAAATCTGAAAGAAATACCCAGAAACAAATCCTCCTCCATTGTTAAACTTAAATTTTTTGGCAACAACTTAAAACCAATATTGCCATCACAAGGACCGTGAAATAGAAATACTGATGCTGCACAAGATGAGGCCACAATGAACTCGGCTTCCACGTTTAGCTTCGTGACCTCCACCTGAAAAACTTGTTGAGCTGATATTGAACATAAATATATGTAAGTGCATGCTTCGTCCTTAAAAGCAGTGACTATTAAAAGGAATTAGCTTAGAGATGGTACCTGACCTCTGCAGAAAATGTGAGAACATGCTCCAGTTGTGCGAAACATACAGTGGAACAAAGTGGCAATTTCTTTTCTACAACGTGCACTACATGTGAAACCGAAACAGGCCTTTTAACCCTGACTGGAGTTAGTCTTGGTCTCTGCTGATGTGAGGTGAAAAATAACCTTAAAAAGGAAAGCTGTTAATGTTGTTTAGTAAAGCACATAATGTAAGAACTATACCTGAAACAGTAAATGCATTAAGTAAGAAGGCTTTTATCTCATACAGCATGTCTTACTCATGATTTCTAGTCATACACACCCCCTCCCCCCACCACACACACACACACACGTGTTGTGAAATAAATGCTTTAAAACACTTCGTCACACCTTGAAGCGTTTCTCAGAAAAATACATAGCAATATAAAACAAAACTGTCTTTCTTTTTAAAAAGATTTGTTCTCACAGCATGGTGACATTTGTAAAGGACACACTAGAATGAATAAATTGCACTCCTGAAGAAACTGTCGTACCCATGAAAGAGGAAAAAAAAAAAAAAAAAAAAAAGAACAGCTACAGATTTTGTAAAATGTTTTGTTTTCAGCACCATTATTTATTTTTTGTCTAATTTAAAACAAGCAAACTGATAGACGATGTTGCGACGTCACAAAAAACATAAAGACCCCCCCCCCCCCCCAAACAATTAGGCTCATTGTGGATCACAATTTGCGATATGATATTGTATTTCAAAATGCATAACCTCAATCTCAATTGCCTTTGCACAGTAAACCTAAACAGCACATTAGATGAATCCAGCAGTCACACAGTCTAACTGCGATGAACAATCAGACATCTAAAATTTGGCCAAATGATCCGTTTTTTGTTTTTTTAGTATTGGAAGAGTTTCTGACATCTGACGACGAGGGAAATAAAAAAATAACAAAAAAATAACATGTACATAACCTTCATCGTGAATAACAGTCAAACTTGGTGTACTGCGCTTAAGACAACAGTGAATATGGTCACGTCATTGTGAAAATAATTCTTAGTGGTTTGTTTTAAACTCTTCATAGAGCCAAATAGTGGTGTCATTTTTGGAAAGTTGATTCATTTTTCTAATTGAAGACACATTAGCCACTATTAGCTTTGTCTCACACACAGAGAAATCTTTACTGTTTAAAACAAATCCTAAGAACTTCTTTTGCAAATTGTACTTGACCCAGTTTAACGGAGTTGAAACCATCCCTAGATTAGACTAAAACGATGGTTTAATGACATCGGAGCGTTTGCAGTAGTGTTTCTGATTTTTGAGAACTGACAGCAGTTTAAAAAAGGTAATACTGAACAGGTTAGAGACTTAACACGCAGTCTGCAGATTCTCCATAGATGTCACTGGACAATGTGAGGTAGAGGATCACACAAGCAGACAAGTAGACCAACAGAGTCGCCAGATGTGGGGCACGGGGTTGGTGGTTGTTTTTTGTGAGAGAGGGGAAACGACTTTCACACTTCGCCAAAATTGGTGTGGCCCGTATCCTTGGCGTGCTCTCTGGCTTCCTTTTGTCCCACCAGGCCCGTCTGGCACACCATGCAGCGCAACGCAAAGCGGTTAACGTCCGTGAACTGCCGCTTGCGGCGAGCCTCGTCTGCCAACTCGAGGGCCTGAGCCAGGATTACATCATCCGTGGTGGAGAAGATAGTCTGGGGCGGGGCGTCAGAACCGGGGGTCTCTTTCTGCAGTGGGTCGTAGTGGATGCCGTCGTAGATGAGCAGCACGCGTTTGTGGTATCCGGCGTCCTCCCCGAATCGATCCACTCGGACCGTCTGAGTGTCCACCACGCAGATCTCACACTGGTAAAACTTGGACAGGATGGACACCTCGATGGCTCCCCCCCAGGTGTCGTCGCGTCTTATCCAAGAGCAATACTCCTCGTTGGTCTTTCCCAGCACCGCTTCGGAGTACGCCGCCGGGTCGCTCGACACGATTTGAGCGATGAGGCCTCGCATTTCGGGGGCACAAGCGAGATCGTACACGCCGCCTTCCACCACATAATACACACTGGTGAAGAGGCAGGAGTTGTCAGCTGGGACGACTCGACGTGCCAGGATGGGCAAGGCTTCCAGGCGCGGTGCTTTAGTCACAGTGGAATGATCCTGAGGCTTTGGCTTGTTTTTCTCTTCCTCAACAATGAGTGTGTCACCTGTAAGAGGATCACATGCAGTTATCAAATGAATGTTGTGTATATTATTCTTTTTTATTTATGTATATTTACAGGTCAATGACGTGATGCGACCCAGTGTCAATTGGTGTAACCGGTACTTTTTCATAAAAATCTGATTATACAGGAAAATATATATGAAATAAAATGTAGAATAAATATCCACTTCTGCAAAGCAACACAAATGGTTGTTTTTATAAGTCCTGCTCAATATTGACAAAATCCAGGTGAAAACGAAATAATAACAAAAAAAAACATATTTCTCATTTGTCAGTTTCTCCAAAGTAAACATTTTTTTGGCAAAGTATGATGTAATTATTAAAAGTCTGCATTTGTTATTATCTATATGAAACCCAGGCATGTAATTCAGTAAATAAAAACAGGGATTTAAATCAAATTCAAATAGTAAAACTGATTTTGGTAAAAAGATGAACTTAGAGATACAACTGAGTATGTATATTTTAAATGTGTACATGCCAATTAGGTGTAGTTACATGTGTGCAGTTCATCTTAATTAAAAAACAGGTTTGTTGAGGTTATTAGATTACATCAGGTATTTCTGACTCCACCAAAATACTTAAGGCGGTGTCCTCACAGTATTAAAGAAAGAAAAACAGTATCACAGTTGCTCCACATATTGTTCAGACTTGTCTTAAAGCTACTTAAATGTTGGCTCAGTCAATGTAATTATAATGTGATTTCATAATTTTAAAGCAAATCATTATTCTATGCTCTGTTTTAGTCTAATATTTTGTTTTCTTTCTCTCTTTCTGTACTTTTTCTTATTATTGTAATTGGGGTTTCTTGTTTTTAATTGGATGTTTTTATGTTTCCAATTTGTACTGTTTCAAATTTCATTTTTATAAAGCTGCCTTGTAACTTGTAACATGCGATAAAAACAACGATAGTCATCTAAACAATAAAAGATGTGAACTAGCTCCACGTTATCTGCACATTTTCTGACGTCTATCATACCTGATTTGATGGGGTAGTCCTTGAGGTGAGCTTCTCCGTTTCGAAGATCGAGACTGGAGGGAGGGTAACCGACCATGATTTTCTGCACATCACATGGGATCCCCGTCAGCTCCTCCACCTTCCTCTTGAGCTCTTGCACACAGGACTGATGAGTCAAGCCTTGCATTATGTGGCTCCCATTTTTGGTCTTACAGCGAAGCCGCAACATTCTGCCTGCAAGAAAAAACAAACATGTGAATCAGCAAGTTGAGCTTAAAGGCGCAGTGTGTAAGATTTAGTGGGATATAGCGTAATGGATGAGGCTAATATAATCTTCATAAGCATGCTATCAAATTATTAGTGTATAATTACCTGAAAATAAGAAATAGTTTCACGGAGCCTGCCATGTTTCTACAGTAGCCCAGAATGGACAAACCAAACAGCTACTGTAAGTTCTCCTACATGTTTTCAGTGGGTCTCCAACCTCACTGCTAAATGCCACTAAATCCTACATACTGGTCCTTTAACTCAAATGTTCAACAGTGCAAATATTTGGTATAAACTTTTACTCAAACATCAGAGCAAAAGATAAAAAGTTACATTAAGTTTCATCTTTGTAATCAAGTTTGACTTTAATAATGAAAATCTATATGAGAGATCTTATTAATGTGTCTGCATCTTCTAATCTGATCCTTAACAGTAAATATGTAAAACAGATAACAGAACCGTTTGTATCAGTCACTTTCACCATTAAACTGTTTGAATAACCTTTGGTCTATGTGGCTTCTTCAAAGCAAACCTGAAGATATTTATGGCTCATGGTTAACTTATATATATGAAAAGCAAAACTGTTTGATGTTCAATGTAAAATGGGATGGAGGGCACACACACATTAATGCCTGCCCACAATGGCTGCTTCAAAGGAGCAAAAAGTGAGTTTGAGTCCACATTTTTATGGTTCAACAGAAAGGTTTCCAGTTTACCATAAGATAAGATAAACTGTTACTGTTAGTCCAAATGCAAACAGAAAAGCAGTATGTCAGTATTATTTAAATTAGAGGAGTAGCCTTTATCTGAGACAGGCTTTAAAACAAACAACTTCTTTTTACAACATTGAAGTGTCTCAAATACTCAAACAGAAAAACAACCAGACAAGAAAGCAGTACAGTCACAACTTCTGCTTTCCATCTTTATTTGGGACAAGAAATGAAACTGATAATCCATTTCACTGTAAAGAGAGTTTATATCTCCTTTTGTAACAGCAGTGTCTATAGGATTACCAGTGTGATTAACAACACAAGGTTTATTTACCAATCTGCTTAGCTTCTCCATGTTCCTATCATATATTTGTCACTAAGTAAAGCGTTAAAGGACAGGTTCACAACTGCTCATGTAAACACTAGTCAGGAGTCCAAATGAACATTGAAATGGGCTTCTTTTTTTAAGGGTGAGGGTTTGGGTTGATGCTAAAAAGACTGTAAATATGTACTTGACATGACTAACTCAGACTACTGAAGCCTCATATAAGCTGCAGATCTAAATTGAAATGCATTTTGGCACAAAAGGGAGTCTTTTAATAGGCAGTATGAACAGGAGGAATGATTACAGCGAGGAAAAACCTGTTTCACTCCTAATATGAGGACCTAGCTGCTGTTTTAAAGCGGACTTGAAGAACTGTGAATCTGTCACTCAACTCGAATTTAACTCTCAAAGCAGAAGTCTAAGATAATGAGGCACAATCTAGGCCTATAATGTAGCACCTTAAATAACTGATTAATAAGTTTATGGGGTAAGATTGAGACTTTTAAACGACCTGTAGACAGTTAAAGTAGGTTAAAGTAGTCCAAAATGTTGTTTGGTGGAGCTGGTGATGAACTTAGTTTTATTCAAATCTTACTGTAGTCCTTTACTGTTGGTGAAGTTAGCTCAAAACTTTGTGGATGTTACTATAAAGCTATATTAGCTGACTCAGGCTAAAGTAAAATTGTTAGCCACTCTTATATCACAACATGCTGAAAGTAGTGTCATAATATTGCTATGCATCCAGATGAACACCACGTAACAATAAAAAGTGCTGATGAATAACAACAGAGGAGGAAAAAAACACCTGACAGCGACGTTGCTTTGTTTTACTTGTCTTTGTTCTGGTGGTGTTATGTGGAAGTCTGTCCCCCCCTCAAATAATGTCCCCCTCCTGTTACAACCAAGGGTGTAACTTTGGTTTGAGAAGTGGGGGGGGGGGGGGGGGGGGGGCACAAAACCATGGGTCTGGGGGTTCCTCTGCTATAAAAAAAAAAGTTTTCAATTTGAATCCAATTTCCTGTATTTTCTACATACATTTAGGGACTGGTGATACAAAATCCAGGAAATAATTAAGTTGGTCATAATATTCCTCCAGAAAGTATAGTGGCACCTACCTAGACTGGTAAAATCGGGACTGCATTAATTCAGAGAGGCCAAAGTCTTTTGAAGGTGGGGGTGCATGTCCCTCCTGTGTTATTCGAGGGGGGCAGACTTCCTCATAACACCACCAGAACAAAGACAAGTAAAACAAAGCAACGTCGCAGTCAGGTGTTTTTCTCCTCCTTTATTGCTATTCATCAGCACTTTTTATTGTTATGTGGTCTTCATCTGGATGCATAGCAATATTATGACACTACTTTCAGCATGTTGTGATATAAGACTGCCGGTGTTATGGAAGTGTGTCCCCCCCTCAAATAATGTCCCCCTCCTGTTAAAACTATACTCATAGCAACACATGCCTGGCTGGAGTTATTGTATATTATCTTATATAGGTGAGGTCATAAGATAAGCCCATAGTGGGTTTCTACCTCATCGGCACATGTTTAAATTTCTATTATTATTTTTTTTTCTGACTTTTATTTTTGAGAAAATAAACTAAACTAATCAAAAACTTCAGACTATACAATCAGCACTGCTCCCAGTAAACCACTGCACTTTAATGTCAAATACTATATTGGTATTTCATGTACACAGAAAATACTAATAATTTCAATTGTGTGCAATATTCATATAATATACATATATATTTATTTCACTTTAATCTGTGCAATACAAATATCACCTCTGGTATATTACCACTCAATACCAATATTACTCTTGTAAATAATGTCACGATTATCTTTATTACATATTTTTAATATTATTGTTCTGATTGTTTTTGTAATTATTATTTATTGTTCTTTATACTTTTCTTATTGCTGCTCTTATATTCTATCTTGCTGTCCACTTTGCTGCTGTAACAAAGAAAATATCCCTGTTGTGGGACTAATAAAGGAATATCTTATCTTATATTCATGTGAACATAGCAAGCCAGTCAGAGGCTAAGCTAGGAACTCCCTGTCGAGCTAGAGAGAAAATGCAGGATCACATGTTTTAAAATGGGCATATAACTTGTCATAGATTATTGGCAGTAATCCGGAACATATATATATATATATAAAAACAAAACATGTTTACTTTTGCTCGAATTCATTCACAAATCGCCTTTTTACGCGTTGCTAACCCACATCATCTGCTAACGTTAGCATGCTAATCTACTTTGTGTTAACTGGACAGCTTTTTAGCTGTTTAAAAAGTGTTTCACATGAAGGTTAACTTTAATAAATTATGTTACCTGTCTACTGACTAATCTACACACGACAAGATACACTGACTGACCTGACAACGAACTATTTGAGGTTTCTTACCTGCTGGTGACTGCAGCTCTTCATCAAACAATAAACATCCAGTGAGAAGACTGATGTGAGTAGAGCGTCACGTGACGTCTCTATGACCTCATGACGCTCCCAGTCCACTGAAAACGTAAATTCTCACGTATGAAACTGTACGTGTATAGAAATAGAGATATAGATATGGCTATATATATGTATGTGTATGTATGTATGTATGTATGCACATGTATATAAATATATATATATTTATTATTATTATTATTTCTTTCTTTTCTTTTCCTTCTTTTATTTCTTTTTTAATTTTAATTTAATGTTTTTATTTATGTATTTATTTATTATTAGTTGTTGTATTTCTTTATTTAATTAACTCATTAATTTTCTTACTTTTTTATTTTTTTTATATATTCTCTACTATTTTTATTCTTCTTATATGTATGTATATTTTTTAGACAAGTATACATCATAATAATGTTTTAATACTATATGTTTTGTATTGAGATATATTGTATATACATGTTTAAGGGGAGGAAGGGAAGTGAAGAAAAAAAAGGTATTAATGTTAAAAGTGTATCAATAATGCCAAGACTGTACTATATATATATTGGTCTTAAGCAACTGGCAATGACATTACTGTATGCAATGCTCTGAAAATAAATAAAAAAAGAAAAAGGAAAAAGAAACCGTAAATTCTCTAATAGATGTACAGTAACTGCGTGTGAAAGTTACTATAATCTGTGCATGTGTGCATGTTTTTCTTATGCACACATAGACAAAACATAATTATTCCATGAGTAGGCACAAACTACATTTAAAGTACTACATTTACTACATTTTATTTTTAAATTCCATGTTTTAATGTTTCCGATTTTTTACCATAATTGTTTTTTTTTAATTGTAGGTTTATGCTTTCATTTCTTACTGTTAAAGATTTGTTTTTATGTAAAGCACATTGAGTTGCCCGTGTTTGAAATGTGCTATATGAATAAAGCTGCCTTGCCTAAAGACAGGGCAGATTAAGTTATTGCCCACCCTCTGTCTTTGAAGCGTTTCCTAAACAAACTGTAGATGACCTTAACTAACATTTTACACTGTTTGTAGTGCAGATTTGTCTTTAACTTGAATAAAAAAACCAAAGTAAAAAAATAAAAAAATAAACTCAAAATCAAACAGCCACTGAGGCACCTCAGGAGTGAATCTTACGCAGGGTTAAAAAAAGAAAAAAGAAAAAAAGAAGTGCATTGTCCAGGGAACAATGGCATTTCTTTTGGTTTATTTTTACCATTTTTACAAGCAAACAGACAAAGAACAATGATGTATGCTGCCTCTCTTGCCCTAGTAAAAAAACAACAACAACCTATAAACCCATCCCAGTGCCTGCTGGTCCTATATTGGTCTACCTATAGACATAAATTCACCTCTATGCCCCAAGTTGCTTAGTACCTCCAAAACAAGAGAATTAACTAGTACTCAAATTAACAAAAATAATACTAATATTATAATCAAACTAATTAAGCTATATCCTTCAGAACAAACAGCAACAAAAAACAATGCAGTATTGATCAAGCAACTATGTGTTTTTTTTAATTCTTTAATAGTATTTGAGACATTTGTGCATTAAACAACAGACAGTTAAATTAAGGTCACAAATACCTTGTAACAGGTTTGGATCACAGAGTTCACTCTGTTGGAAAACATGCTGCGACAACTTGTGTCTTGTGCCTACAGTATATTTATAATGAAAACTTTTTAAAAATCATGTCACTTCACCTTTACTGTCTGCTAAAAAGGCACAAATAGGCTTTAAGCAGGACATGAACTCATCAGCAGTCAAACATCACATTGTCGTACTATTGTCCATTTCAGTACTCTATGAAAAAAGGATCCTGTGAGTCAGAAATTAAAGTAATGAGAATGTAATGGAACAAAAAAACACACATTTGCATGAAGTAATTGACACAAATGTTTAGGCAGTATGAGTAAAATTAACACAGGTGACTGTTAAACACCGCCTTAACACAGCTTGTGTTTGTTTGTGGTTGTATTGTCTTTTGTTGATATGCAGTAAATCCAGCAACATGGAGTGTATTTCTTAACAACACATGACATATAAAATGCTTCTGAAATAGTACAAAGGAAGTTCATACATTATTTTAACATTCCTCACTCCATGATCATTTACAGCACCCTTCTTTCAAACCTGAACCAAACCGCTTATATACAACATAACAGATGATGGCTTATGAATACATTTGATAAGAATCACAAGTACAGATAGTGCATATTAATGGATTTATATTATAAAAATATTTTTACTGCATCTACTTTATAACTATTTATTCTATGAATAGTGAAAACTGATTTTTATCATAACAATGCATTACTTGTTCGTATTACATTCAGTGGCATACAGAGGACCTAATTCTATCAATATATATGAAGGTCAGTAAGGCATTGTACTATTCACAATGAGGATCCATTGCCAGCACTGAAATACAGTTTGTTCAGTGGTTGACACTAATGATAAGGCTTTCACTTAAAAGCCTCAGCATGCAGAGAAAAAAAGAGAGGTTGAGATAAATAGGACAAAAAAGTGACCTTGTGTCCAAAAACAGTTGGACTTCATCCTAAATTTAAACCGGTTTAAAAAAAAAAATCCAAAATCCCCCAAAAAAACCCTTTCTTTTTCGATCTTTTGATTCTTTAGAGCTGTTGCTCACTTTTCACTGTGCCATGAAGAAAGAGGCTTTTCATCTTCACTCAGAAGCGGACACAGCCACTAGTTTCTTCGGGGCTGTCATAGTCGATTCCTTCGCACAGGGACTCCTTCAAGAAAAAAGGAGAATCTCACTGACATTCACAAATTAACGTCTTATAACAGCAAATCCTATTCGAGGAAACTAATAGCATCCCAGACGGCCCAGGAGTCTTAACAGCCTATTTGAACAATTAGGTCATTATGTGAAGTGTGGTAAAACAGCCACAGCAGTGGAGACTCTTCTTTGGCAAACTCTCATGAGGTGATTACTTATTAATCACATTCTGACCCCATCTATGAAGTTTAATCTAGTACATTCAATTTTATGCGATAATAAGATCAATAGTTTCTAGTTTAACAGTTTAACTACTTCCTCCGTATCTAGGTGTCTGACAAATACCGTCATCAAACAGTATTTTATTGCTGCAGCTTTTTATATTACCAAAGAATCAGGTCATGATAAAGTTCTTGATAAGGCCGCTGAGATGAAACAATGCTGACACAGCCGCTCTAAACTTCAAAGTGCAAAGGTAATGGAAAGTTAGAGAAACCCAAAGACCGAAAACCATAAAAAAATAAAAATAAAAACAAAACACCACGTTGATAACACATGACATGAGTTGAATTGTGGTTAAGAAAATGAAGGGCTGGCTACATTAAAGTCTCCAAAATACTCACAGAAAACCGCTTCCTATCCGAGGCTGTAAGACAGGTTTGGAGGAAGTGGAGAAAGAGATAGATAGAAATGTGGAGAAGGGCTGAAGCAATGTACCCACAAGACAAGGCCAACAAACACACAACACATACAAATATGAATATGCATTTGAAAAAATTCTAGATCTGAATAATGACAATACTTGCTTTGTTAGGAGGGTAAATTTTTCTCTTTCTGGTTTTAACTTTATTAAAAGGAATCATCATTTTTAGTTTATAATGGTTATGTGCAGATTATGATGACTACTATATGTGTACATTTGAGATATGTTTGATGATTGTGTGTCTTTTGTATCCCATGAAGACAACTCATAAGGAGCTTTCCTCGGGGGGAAAAAAGAGTATTAAAGGCATGCTGTTCTGCATATTCAAGCTGGAGACAGCCCAGTGGTGAAGCAGAGGACATGCAAAACAAACACCTGGCTTTTTGAGGACAGAAAGCCACAATGTTAAAAGAGGGAAGTCCCCAATTCAAAACTCAAAACATGCCCTGGTAGAGATAGAGAAAGAGAGAAAGAGATGTACTCCATGTACGTCATTTTCAACACAGACACTAAATCATCGAGAGGATCCAAAACTGAGGCGAGGGAATGCCACACACAGGTTTACAGCTGGGGTGGGAGGTGACTGATTGTAGCTGACAGTGACTGATTTAGAGAGGGAGCCTATTATTCTGTCACTAACTTGGCTTTGCCGTCCCTCTGGCATCAGAGCCGATGGGGTGGGGGCAAGCGGTAACCAGGGCTGGTTGCCCGCGCTGTAGAGCCTGGGACGCTTGAACTGGTCGTGACTGGACAAGGGAGTGTAACTATTCCGCCGCAGTATGAGAGCAGAGTCCATCGTGATTTTACCCTGGTAGGAGATGGGGAAATACCGCAAGTGTTAAGGAAAAAAAAGATCTGCAAGCAGACAACAGCTGGGACACCTGACCAAAACACAGCCAAGCAAACTTGCTGTCTTTTCCACGTGGATCCACAGCAGCAGGTTAAGACAACTGAAGCCTTTTTCCAACCCAATGTTACTTCACCACACGACACACAGCAGTAATGAACAGTGACACTTCGACCCTGATCGCACAGGACACACAGATTAGCACCTGCTTCAATCAAGATAGTGAACTTTGTGACAGGAAAATGATTAGGTGTGCTAAATTTCCTTTCATAGAGTGTGTACATTATCATTGAGCATAATATCAAGATGCAACCAGAGTGATGGTAATGATTATATCAGCCAAGCAAGGTAGCATGATCAGCCACGGCTTCCATCAAAGTAAACATATTAAAGAAAAAAACAAAACTCACTTAACATTCAGTAGCTCAGAGGTCAAGCTTAGCTGATTAATTAAGGTTAATATAACAGAAAATAGGGATATAAGGAGAGGAGTCAAGAGAGCAAAGCCTCACATACAGGGAGGGGGGTGAACAGTGATTGCATCACAATTAGCTTGAACAAGCAGACACAACAAACAACAGCTCAACAGACTTTAGATTAGACATTGCAAATCTTCTCATTCATTTTTGGGTTATAACGATGTAAGTAAACAATAAACACATATTTTGCACATACAATCAGATCTGAGGCTTTAACTGAACAATGCTGAATGCACATATATGCAATAATTTGTTTTTTTTCAACACAATTCAGATCAACTTACAAGAGGTCGGTCTCGATGTGTGTTTACTGCCTCCACATTAAGATAAAACATTTCCACTTTACAACCTAAAGAAAAAAAAAAGACACAAGCATTTTTAAAAGAAATTATGAGACAGTGTAAATATCAAGCTTTCTGTGAGGTAAGGACCTACCATATGCAACAGGAGTAAGTTTGAGCACTGTGTGAAGCGGACACTTCATGTAAGGTAGATCTTCTGGGGTAAGACAGAAAAAAAAGAGAATATAACAAATCAACATCTGTGTGTATGAACGCACAGTAGTCATAACCTTGAGCTGTGTGAATACATCTTGTACATCTTCTTTTTATACCTGCACTTTTGTCGAGGAAGTAAGCAAGCAGACAGCGCATCACAGCCTGGTGGCAGATGACTAACACGTTGCCTTGACGCTCTAACTCCATAATAACTGGCTCCAAACGCTGAACAAGATCCTGGTAAGACTAGAGAACCATGAGAGATGGTTTGAGCCTCGCTGCAGAGGGCTATGCTTATCCATGAAATTTTATAACTTGTATAAGTAGCTAAAAGGAAACGACACTGAAGGAAGGGTGAAATAATTGCTGTTACACAGAGAAAACTGCTGCTCTGATGAGATTAATTGTCAGGTTTTAACCTGACTAGACCAAAAAAGAGGTAATTGTGCAAAATGGGCAGTGTGGGTGGGGTCACCTCTCCCCCCGGGTAGCGATAGTGGTATTTGTCCTGGTCCCTCAAAGCAAACTCTTCAGGGAATGTCTTTTGGATCATGTCATAGCTCATCTCCTCACACACACCCTGGAAAAGGAAACAAAATGTTCATCCTACATGTGAAGAAATGCTTCTAGTGCCATAAAATTTAACATTACTTTTGAATAAAACATGAGTGCATAATTTGGCTATAGCCAGCATGGAGTTATATAGAGTTACAGCCATAACACCAGCAGTTGTGTCTTTTCTTCTTCCATTTTTCCAGTCATATCTTTTTTCCAAGCTACTTGATAAATTGATATCTGCTTTGACTTTGAACACAAAAGCTGCACTAATCCACAAATCCAACTTTGAGACGATTGATGATGACATTATCACTAGATGGCAAATATTGTTGAATTGCCAATTTGGATATCCATATTTCAGGAGGGTGAAGGTTGTCTGGTGCTACACTCAAACTTGCCAACCTCACGTATTTCCTTGATTTGCTTCTTCTTACTGATTAATTTCAATATTTATCTAATCAGTCCTATGGTTCAGAATTCTGTAATAATTTGGTTTCAGTGTAGGCATCACCTTTATTTATTTTGGTAAAAAAACGAAAAACATTTCATAATTTAATTAGTTTTAGATAGAAGCCAGTAGTTTTGTGATTAAACAATTATAGTTAATTTCCACTTTTCCCACTAAACTGCCCTTTAGAGGACGAAATGAAACTTAACCGCCTCATCTCAAAGTTATATCACATTATTCAACACATGTTGCCCAGATGTCCTTGAGAGAGCATGGACTTCCTCCAGAATCATCTGGAGAACATTTCTAGGGAAAAAGGTCAGATCTACTGCTCTGCTGCACTGTTGTCACCATGACACTGGCTAATTGCAATCAAGCAGTGCTGTGACACATGGAGAGAAACTGAGGACCTGCTGGGGTGCAACTTAGTATTAAATCTGTGCTCATGAACTTTTCATCCCCTTTTTTTTCGGTCTAACTGCAGGTGAAATGCGGGAGGTGAGTCAGGGTACTGACAGCATCGATCTCGTTGAGTATCTTCCACTGCTCATAAGGAACGCCAAGCTCCTCCGCTGTCTGGATGGTTCTTCTCAGCTGGCTTGTCCATACTTTCAAATCTGATAGCTCAGTGTGCTCCTCAATGAAATTGCGCAGGGCATGTGCAAACTGGGATGTGAGAGAGAGACAGAGAGTGGTTTCTGTTCATCATTCATGTATTCATCATTTTCATGGTATTCCAACTTTCATGCTCAGTGGACAGAGGCAGGTAAATGGGAGACAGGGGAGATTAAATGTGTTAAAAGTCATCACTGGGGGGTTCATTATATTGCAGTTAAGTACACCTTATCCCACTGAGCCATTTCCCTGAGAGAGGTTCATAATTGGGTTAAAAAGATGCTGACTATGCAGTTAATAAAATGAGGACTATGAATACCTGCTTCCCGCGAGGAGACAGTTCAGAGTCTCCTCCGATGCGGCCTTCGATGTTGTGGTTGCTCTCTCCGTGCCGACACAGGTAGATGGAGTGAGAGTGCACATGGATGTTCATGAGGTAGTAGACAATCTTGCTCTGGATGTAGTCCTGCACCCGGTTCACCAAAAAACGCCGGCCCACATTCATCACCTTGATAAAAGACAGGTCCCTGCAGGTGCCAACAAATGGTTGTTCACTGTCACCATCTAGTGTTCATTTACTGAACTGCAAGGTGTAAATCTCCAAAAGAACATTATGTGACACTAATTTTACTTCTTGGTTAACAAATAATTGAGTGATCCAGTAATAAATTAAACTAATAATGGCAATTTTCTAGCTGTAAGATGAAAAATGAAGAAAGTAATAAGATTTTATGGAGTCTTACTTGTCGTAATCATCAGGATCTAGTGGTTGATAAGTAACCTTGTAGCACTCGATTCGTTTGAGGAAATCATCCATGACTCTCTCTCTGTGCCTCTCTGGGTAATCTGGACTTGACACTTTTACTTCCTGTCACAGTTATTCAACACATGCAAACAATGTAAGCAAGCATTGCTATTCTTATATAACACTTTCAAGAGTGTGAATATTAATAGATTATGGGTTTGACCCAGACATGAAGTCATAATGCCCCATGGGTGACATAAGGTCATACCAGTATATTGGCAGCAATGACCTCTGGGTCGTCACACACGGACTCCACAAAGAACACCTGTTGAAAGAGCGCAGCTCAGTTATAGAAAAACATACAAAACCTGCTGCTTCATTTTCTTACTTATGAAACCTGCAATGTTTACATGTTTCAGATGCAATGCAGTTTTCTGATACAATGCTGCTTTT
Source organism: Scomber japonicus (assembly GCF_027409825.1). NCBI lineage: Eukaryota > Metazoa > Chordata > Actinopteri > Scombriformes > Scombridae > Scomber > Scomber japonicus. The sequence continues at coordinate 28,543,937 of NC_070580.1, read as the reverse complement.
CTTGGCATTTACTGGAAATAAAGAGTCGACCAATCCAGTAGAACAGTATGCCACTGTCAGCGGGAATGTACATCTAAATCTACTTTTGTATGAAAAATATTCAAAAACAAGCAAAAATAATTAACTTTCTGCTGAAGTAAATCAACTCCATACAAAAAACCCTTGATGTCAGTAACAGAATAAGTGCATTATTTTCTAATACATCGCAATATTTTGCCACCACAGTCATGATTGATCCAGTTTCACGGGTTAGTAGGTCAGCAAATTTTAGACTGAAGCTTTATAACTGACATTAATGAGTATGTTCACTGACTTTATGACCCATTTCTTTAACGTACTCAAAATGTACTTCAAAGACACAGAAGCAAAGTAATTGACTTGAGTGAATTTTGGGAAATGAAGGCCAATTCAATGTGCTGTTATGTTGAAAGTACCACTTGTGACCACAATCTCGCTTTAGGTGAAGTGTGTTTAAATATCATAATCCAATTTCCACCAAAGCCCAAGAGAAATAAAATAAAATATGATGACATAAATTTTGAAAGGCTCACCTTGAATGCATTCTCTTTAACAAAACCTTGAATAAGGTCTCTACGCTCTCTCGTTGTGTTTGTGGCATCAAAAACCTAAGCAAAGGAACACAATAGCAGAAAACATAAAGAAAAACATTCCTGACGTGTAATACGTCGTGATCTATGATTAAATGCTTTTAGGACAGTTTCGGATTAAGACTGTCCCGATGCCAGATGTGTTTCTGATCTGGATATTTGAAAGCTGTTGGGAATGAGCCAACACAGAGATACAGGCACAGACAGAGAGACAGATGGATGGAAAGGCAGAGAGAGAAGACTCACTGCAATCTGACCTCCCTCCACCGCCAGGTACGCCTTCACATCCTGCAGAGCTACCAGAGCGCACTGCCTGCAAGAGAGAAAGGAAACATAGCAACGGTCTTACAGCCTCATTGAAATTTACATCACGTGTATATTGTATGTGATGACTGTATATGCAAGTTTTAAGTTATAGTTATAGTATAAGATTCTGATGGCAGTGATTACAATAATCCATAGACCTGATTAGGACTTTTTCTTTGGTAGAGTAAAACAGTAATATATTTAGGTTGTTTTGATGTAGCTAATGGGCAGATGAGTGGGATTTACTAAACAGAATGACACAACATTGTTCCAAGTCTAAATTGCATACTGAATAAGCTTGCTTGCATTCTTGCCAATGGTTAGATAATAAGATTGATATCACTCTTTTTGAGCTAGAAAGCATGTATGTGTATTTCACAAAATGGCAATCTATTCTCTTAAAACCGTCCCAGCTGCCACTTCAAAAAGTGAGACGACAAACTTTTAAAGACTATTTACAGCCTGTGTTTGACCCAGGTTGGACAGCGATGCAACACCCTGGAGGGCTCGAGCCAACTTCAGAGTGACAGTGGCAGCTTGTTTGATATCTAGGTCAGAATTTGGCGCTGTGAAGCTGTCAAAAGCCTGTCATGATTTCATCATAGCAGTCCAACACAAGCAACATTTTAATTACTACCACAAGATATGAAGTTAAGAGACAGTTATTTTCTTTGTTCATCTTTTTGAAGAGCTCAGTACTGATTTACACTTCTGAATGCAAACTAATAACCTCAAGGATTTGGTGGTAACAGTTCTCCGTGTGTGCATATTAACTACAGATCAATGACAGACTAAGGTAGGATAAACTCTCTGCTGACCCAGGCTGAGTATCGACTGCTGGCCCAAAAACAGCTTTGTCACTGATGCAGCAGCGGAGGCTGCAGAATACCAAACAGATTCATGTTGACTGGGAGAAATGGGATACTCATACAGAGGGGACGCGCCTGTTTCCCTTACCCTGCTACCCTACAAGATAAATGATATGTGAACATCCTATATTATGACTGACAAGCGGAACTTACTTCCTTATTTTCATGGCCTCCTCATTGTCGTGGCGGAAGAAATCATAGGACTTATAAGCTCTGACGGCCTCTCTGCGATACACACCCAAATTAAACACTGCAAAATGACCAAATGAAATTAAAACTTGTCACGTAAGTTTATAAAGATCTTATAACGGCTATAATTCAAGTGCTCCTGAATCAAGTCTCCTTTTCTGAGATACTCTAACATACAGTAAAATATACATATCCACTATAACAGCTCTGGAAATCATAACTCTTATCCATCTCATACTCCAAGCAGGTTAAAGCCAACAGTAATAAATGATTGGCAATGTATTTGTTTTGGACCAAACTCAAGCTCTAAATATAACCACAGATTCTCCTCCAGATATCTATAAGCTTATTTGAATGTCCTAAAGATAAACTGCTAAATAAAGTACTACCATTTGTAGACCACAATATATTGTACTCTCATTTCAAATAAGACAACCTCAAGTAACCCTCTGAGTAATCTTTCCTTCCCCCTAAATATTTTCTGAATGTACAGTCAGGATAAACTGAAGGACACTGAGAAGGAAAGGTGTCATGTTCTACCTTTGGTTGGGACGCCTATCCAGTTGAGGTAACGTGTGAGTTTCTTTGACATGTAGGTCTTCCCTCTCGCAGGCAGACCAATCATTACGATCACTGTTGGAGAGTTTGTCATATAGGATGCCCATGCTGCACAGGAGACAGACTTATATTAGTTATACACATTGCTAAAAGTATTATAAAAGTATGTCTGAGTGGCCCTTGTGTCAAACAGCTGAATTAAAAAAAGATAGTGGAAAAAAATGTTGTCTACAAGGCACAGAAATTAAATAATAAATTGTGTGAAAACTAGTAAAATTAAGTAAATGTAAATTTATTGCATCTTGTGCAATCTCAGTACAAAGTCAGGCTGTATTTCAGTATAACCACTGCATCAGAAGTTCATTTTGACATCAAGACAACATCGCAACTGGGTCATGTGTGAGCTGGACAAAAATAATTCTCATTTTTGAACAAAAATAATCTGTGTACTGGGATCAAAGTGATAATGAGAATAAGAGGAAACGTCCAGGGAGGAAAGAGTCATTTTCTTAGTAACAATGAAAGTGGCAAACCACAGAAGGGATCACACAGTGTATTTTTATATCACTGGCCATCATAACTTATAATATTTTTTCCCCTACAGAGATTCACTCCTGAGCGCTGTCACTTACAGATGTGATTTACCACCAAAAAACTTGTAAACTCAGTACAAAGTGAACAAAGCCAGATCTTGTTACATGTGCACCTGTGAAGTGTTAAAGCAGCCATGCAGAAGGACAAATCTAATTATGGGAGGCTTGTACTTTACTTACAGCATTTCTTCTCATTCATTCTCAGGTCTGTTTTCTTGGCTTCTGCTGAGTTTGCAGAACCATTGTCTCTCTGAGTGCTGGACATGTTGAAGCCTTGTTTAAGCCTTTAAGTCAAAATCAACTCTCTCTTTCTTTCTCTCAGAGGGGCATTGTCCAAACTGCTCTGAAACAGAGACATGAGACATGCATGCAACGTGTTATATCTCCACATGCGTCTGACTCCATTGTGAATCCTGCGCACAAAGCAGTTGTTTTTCCTGAAAACGTGTTATGGATATAGATATGTGTCCCTAGCAACACTGCAACTCCTGCAATGAGGAGAAAATACGCTGCCACATCATCTATCCATTAAAAAAAAAACACAACACATTGGCACAATGCACTATATTTACAAAAGCCGCATATGACAATGAGCAAGATAGGTGATAATTTCCTCTCCATAACCATGCGACACTAAATCAGATCAGAGATGACAATTACACATATAATCCATTGCAGCATGCATTTTCACAGCATCGCATTCATCTGTCTACTTCATTACATTTTTTTTTTACCCAGTCGGTAGATTAAAAAAAATGAGTCTTCCCAGCCAGCAATGCCTCAGCAGACGCCGGTGATCAGCGTGCACAGAGCGGTCTCCAGATGAGCCGGACCGGGTGTTTGCGTCCGTCTCTGCGGCCGAAGGAGGCAGTGTGCTCGGCCTGTCCTTGGAGCGGAGGTGCCTCAGCCGGCTGGTGTCCTTCCAAGTTGGAGGTGTGCCTCTACGTCACATTTGTTCCCTTTACCGTAACGTTGATAATAGACATACGATAGCACACGTCAAAGCACTACCCACTATCACTTACTTGAAAAGGAGTACACAACAGAATACACAAAGAGCTGTGTAGAAGAAGTTGTTCAAGCATGATACAAATAAATTAAAAATGATCCAAAACATGTATGGATGAAAAACATTTTATTCACCTCTATCAAATATTTCATTTAAGCATAACTACACTCCTCTTTGCATAGTTATTTTATTCAACAATGGTCTGCAATACAAAAAAAGGCAGATAGTGGTCATAGAGTCATGATACAAGTTTAAGCGCTAAAACAGAACCCCAAATAAATAAAGCCCACTTACAATCTTACAAGGTTTTCTCTTTTAAATTGTACAAAAAAAAAAAACTTCAGTCCTATGGAAATTAATTTAATTTAAAACACAGCCTGTCACTCATTTTTGATTTACTGGCTTTGATAACACGTTGTTTGTTTTACAGTTGATTGTACTACACTGATGAGAAACCTCAGTGAATCAGACTAAAACGAACTTATATCTACATTAATGTTAATTCACTATTTTACATCTCACTTTGTGTCCAAAACATCTGTACAAGACACACTTAGGAATCAGGATGCCACAGAAGCCTCACCACTATTTAACCACACACTGAGGAACATTCAGGGGTCAAAGGTTAGGCACTGGGTTAGTGGCTGTTGGAAACTGTGTGCTGCCACACCAGCCGAGCAGCCGGTAGTGGTGTGTGTTTGTGTTTGTGTGTGCAATGTGAGCGATTGTCAGAGCACCTCAGGCTTGTGACGGACAGATGAAACTCAGTTGGAAGGCACAAACAAATGAAATATACTGTCAGTAGGTCAGCACACTTTTTTTTTGTAGATGAGAGGCCGTCTGCAGCGTACACGGGGGGGGGGACTCTCTGGTCTCCATGTGTGTCCGACTGTTTAGTGGTTTTGCTGTATTCACATTAAGGCTTAATTTTCCACAGCTGGGAAACAAAAAGAGGAGATAAAACTTTAATTAGAGACAGAAGATTACCATCAGTTCAAGGACATTTTTACAGAACACCAACACATAATAATCACAGGTCACCATCACCTACAGTGGCACATCTCTCATTTAAGATAATAAAAGCCCACTACCATCAGCTCTAAAGCTTACTAATAAACTAATTATATCTCTTTTGTTTTATTTGTCTCTATCAGAAATGTATGAATTACAAATTGTGATTAATAAGTCAGCTTTAGAGGTCGATTGTTTAACTTTGGGGAGAGTCAAGCAAGCTAGAGATAAGAGTCTGATACTTATTTCACCTTTATGAAAGCGCTGCCGTTCCTCTAACTCTCAGCGGGGGAAGCACATTTTGTGACATTTCCCAAAATGTCAAACTATTCCTTTAAGAATTCACTGTCCCTTACTGCGGGGCACTTTGACGCTTATCAGTGTATAGTACTTGTAATTTGGGCTACCACATTAGTTGATGCATCTTCTCCTTTGAGCGCTCATCATACACTTGTTAAAAAACATTTAAGTCTCAATATGCATCATACCTACTTGACTGCCAGATGGCCTCGACCAAAAGCAGGAAAATTAGATGAACAACCTCAAAACCTAGAGGGCAACATGCAACTGTGAAGGGAAAATCTCATAAGCATCATTTAAGGGCCACTCAAGCAATTTATTATAGCAATACCATAAAGTTGGAGGAGTTACAAGATGTGTAAAACCATGATTTCCTGTTTCCATTCATTTCTTTGTCTTCTTGCACTATTTTTTTAAGACGCAGCAATTTTACCAGTTTGGCACAAAGACTCACTCTGATGTTGAAGCCGAGCAAATCGCTGACCACAGCAGACACAGCGGAGAGGATGACCACTCTGGTGATGTTGTAGATCAGAGGGTTCACGGTCAGACCCAGCAGTCTGAACGGAGTATCCAGCTCCTGGAGGAGAGATGAGGGAGGAGAGAATACACTGAGTCAGCTCGCACATGACAGGATAAAGCATCATTTTTATGAGGAATGGTGATCTAAGTTAAAACTACAAATGGGCAGCTGTTAATGAGGACATTTTTATTGATAGATCAAACAAATCTGAATTTGGAGTACTATGTAACAATTAAGTAATAATAAACTCAGATATATTACTATTCACCATCAATATTAATTGAATTTTCCTATATTTTTTTTACTACTATTGTGTTTTTATTGCTTGTGTATTAACTTACTACTTACTGTTTTTTATTCTTTCTATGGATGTTCTTTCTGTGCTTTTGCTATCCACGTGCTACTGCAATAATGTAAATGTTCCCACTGTGGGACTAATAAAGGAATATCTTATCTTATATTTACATTAATGTGTTTATTGCATGCACTGTGCAGCTGTATTATGCAGTAAAGTATAAATACAGTGTCAAAACTTTGCTACTGTTGATACTTAAATGACCTGACTGGATAAAAACTTGATATAATAACTGCTTAATCATATTTAGGCCATTTTAAATTTGCTATAACGCGCTATATGCTCAATATATTACACTCAGAAACACTTCAGACACATAATTTGCTCACCTTCATCAGTTTTGTAGCTAGTTTCAAAACATTGTTCACAATATTGAGTTCCTCTTTCTTATTGGGCTTTTTCTCCATCTTGAGATACAAGTTGATCTGAAACCAAGGAGAGTTTTACATACTGTGAACTGCAGAATAAAGACCCACGTCATTCATTTAAACCTGCATTGACAAATGAATGAATCAGCTGACAGTGTCATGTCAAAGGGGAACCCATTAAAATCACTCCATGTGTTTTACAGACCTACCTGCTCAGTCAGCAGCACGGAGGAGTTACTGTATTTGTAGTTTGTCTCTGAGCCCAGCGTGGCCAGCCGCAGCAGAAACAGCATGAGGGAGGAGCACCACACCATCAGCTCCCAGTTTGTCAGAGACTCCAGGAATGTCTTGTGGCTGTGTAGAAGCTGAAGTCGAGCAAAGTCAACCGGTTTATACTCCCGCATTACTTTTGTTGTCATGAACAGAGCATATAGCATACTTAAATTGAGTTTGCGTTTTATCTTGATCAAGACAATAAGGGTACATGATTGCATGTTTTATGAATAACTTTCTGCCTGTTATTTTCCGTGAGACTCAGAGTATTTGCATGCATGACTCACACTATTTGCACAGCATTGTTTAATGTTTTCTAAACAGATCAGGTCTGTTGCAGCAGATATGACTGACCTGGGCACAAATGATGAACGAAATGGAAAGTGCTAAAAGGAAGATAGTGGAGACAATGACGTCAACGGATCGCTGCGGCCCTCGTCTCTGCAATGAACAAGAGAGTCAATGACACACCATTACAAACAAAGGCAAGTCTATGACACCCCTCTAGTGGCGAAACTATGTACAGTCATAAATTCACAGGTGAATGTTTGTTAGAGTATAGAATACACACACCCTGAGAAAGGAGCGTAGTGACAACCACATCTTTATGTTCTGCACTTTCTTCAGTCTGAAATGAGGGATCTCAGATTTCTTGGCCTTGCGAGCTGAAGTGAGATGACTGAAGTATTTGGCAAATAAGAGTCTCTGTTGGTAAAACGTGGACATACGTTATCAGACATGCAAAACACCTGACAGAGTTCATCAGTCCTGCAAAGAGGCAGCTCATTACTGCTACTAGGGGAGAGGACATGAGCTAACGTGAGTGAATGAATGGATGGATGAGTGTGAGTGAGATACAGACTCTCTGGATTTATTTAAGTATTTTGCATTGTGAATTTTTGATAAGTTTTAATAGTAGAATATAGATTTAGATATATCTCTTAGAGTTTGTATGATTATTGTCATTACAACTTTATTGAAAGATCAGAGGTGACAGAGCAGGAGAATGGTTTGTTCAATTAGGGATGAAATTATTTTCATTATCAGACCTACTGACATATTTATTACTTAATAGATAGATTATTTATTCTATGAGATATCTTATTTTGTCCAACCAACACTCTCTATTCAGTTTTCTGTCGATCAGCAAATTGATTAATCAACTCCTCGTATCAGCTCCTCATACAATACAAAGTCATCGCTCACCTGCTTGTAGGTCCTCTCAGCCACACACATCATGAAGAAGAACAGTCCTGTGAGAGAGACTCTTTGTACTGTCGTGATGAAGAGGAAGGTGTAGGCCTTGGCATCACGCGGTCCCACCACCAGTCCTAACAGCTCCATCGGGGACAGCGAGCCGAAGTTCGACATGTCCAGACGTTGAGCCAAGCGGAAGGCAAAGGGAAGCAGCGCCAGTGTGGCGGTAACCAGCCCACCAAACATAAGGTAACCCATATCCTGCTCCACCAACTTCACCTATCAACAAGAGAGAAGAAAGAGACGAAGATATAGACAGGAGACTTCTTGTTATACAGTTATTTTTATGTTGATGGAAGTATCAGTTTTTCTTGGCACCTCACTCACTCAGACTGTGTATGATTTTGCAGTTGACAGGTGATTATTTATGTCTGACTGAATATTGCACAGAACAACTTGGTATCCTTGTTATTGCGACAGTCTCAGGTTGTCATCTGTCATTTTGATTTGCTGCCAAACAGCAAGAAGGTGGGTCTTATCTTCAATGAGCCTGTCAGAGAGCAGATGTCTGATGAAGACAAAGAGTAGAGACAGGAGCCCACGAGTGCCGTACTGCTGACAGTGAGGAACCCTTTTATGAAACAGTTTCTATCTCCGTCCATTTGTTAACCTACAGCGACTCTGTGCACTTTTAGCGACACGAGAAGACGGCCGCAGCAGGTTGGACCCTGATCACATGGCGAATGTAAGCAGTACTGCAGAGATTAAGTTGCATTCACATGCATCCTGTTATCAGTTGGTAAAAGCTGTATGGTGTGATAATTAAAAGCTGTGCTGTGACTTTTTCATTTTAAATGTGACTTCCAATTTTTATCTGCTGCTTTAGTTTGTCTTTCAAGATTGTAGACCTTGTACTTATGATATTACTACAGCATTTAAAAGGCAACGCAGTGCGACATCTGAGATTGTGTTGTTGACAAACTGGTAAAACTACAAGTGTTAATGTGTAAATATTGGATGATTTACGTCCTCACAGTTCAAAGGTCTGGTTTAAAACATCTGTATTATACTGCACAAGCTGTTTAACACAAGACTCCAAGCACGTTATCTTTATCGATAAAATCTACACTGACATAAAGAAGAAAATGTATACCCGTGTAAGGATGATCCCACTGATCTCCAATACTGACATGTCTGCTTTTTTACATTCGCCCTGCTCCCATATTATAGCACTGACACGATCCTTGGATGGGTGACACGCCTGCAGCCAGGACAGCTGGTGCTGCAATCAAACACAATAAATAACTTTCAATTATTTGGTGTGTAGAAAATTAGTTAAAATCTAGACATTTATATCTAGACATTACAACATACACATTAATGATGCCAGCACCAAGTTACATCTCATCATCATAAACACAAACTTACAAACATCTTCTCTTTTTTTTATAGAAAGATGAATAGATCATAAATCCAAAAATAAATCAAGTTCAAGATGAGTATCAAAGATTTTTTACTCCCGTGATTCCTTGCTGTAGGCTCTCATCATCGCTACTCGGAGTCATGACTTGTGTGAGGGCCATGCTGGAGTTGTACCTCCCGTTCCCCTCGCTGTCACTGCTCCCTGTGGAGCCGGAGTCGGGTCCTTGGAGAAGCTCCTCCCACATTGTGTCATCGGTGTCGGAGGCTGGACGAGAGCCCTCGCTCGGCCTGAGACGCTCCACTTCACGTGGTTTCATCTTGACGGAAGCTCCTTCCTGTTTAAAATGCCATGGCATAAAAAAGAAACACACACACACATATTTAGAAATTACATATGTTACTCTACTTTTACCTGTCTGTACTTAATCTTTATTTCTGCAACAACTGAATTCTCGATGTAAATTGAAGAACGTTTTATACCATACAGTGAAACATTAATGTCTACCTGAGGTCTTATTGTGGCTTTGGGGTTAGACTTTGTATTTCTATTTCTAACAGATGACGCTGGTGGAGATGCTGGCTGGGCTATAGCAGGGTGTCTCTCTTGATAAAGCAGTGGATGAATCACTTCCACTGGTTGCACCCCCTCCTCTTCCTCACTAGACAGCTCGTCGGATGCACCGAACCCCGACCTTCTGCTTCTCTGTGAGAGAATATCAAGACAACACATATTTCTTACAAACACACTCCAAAACATGTGCACAAATATGACAAATATGACAGATTAAGACAGATTAAGACTATACTGTAATGGTGTAATATGATGCAATCTTTACAAATTACATCTGCATTTTAAGCCTGTTTATTTGTTATGCAATTTTTCAAATCAGTTGTAATATCTAAAAGAAATGTTTATAAAATAAGTGAATTACATCTCAGAACTTAAAATGACTTTCCCAAAAGTTGAATGACATTTTTTTTTTCCAAGTCCAACATTTTTTTTTAAGTTTCTGTACTCCTACACATCACTCAGCAGGCCAACAGAGCTAGTTAATAGAAAATGTTGCTGAAATGTAAATATGGTATAAACAAGCAGTTAAAATGGAAAGACCTTGAGGCTAGAACAGCTCTGAATATTATTTTTTGTTATACAGGAGACCTAAAAAAAAAAAAGAAAAAAAAGCAAAACTATCCGACAATCTATTGAATTCCAGCACAAGTGCTCCAAGCAAATACAATCTTTATTCAAGTTCCAATGTTTGTTATAAACCTGAATTATAGTCAAGGATGGTTATTATTTGCATTAAAGACACAGGTGCTCTATTGGTGCCATTTATCAGCCAAAACTGGGATACATTAATGTTTAAAATCAATGTCTTTCAAAAATGACACAGCAAAACAAAATAAATACATTTAAATATATTAAAAATAACTTGAATGAAGAATGAGACTTAAAATCTACAATTCACAGACAGCTGCTGACTGATATCATTTTGTTTCATGCTGCAGTGCTGAGATTTAGACGGTTGACTGTACCCTCCTCTCCTCGTTTCGGTATAATCGTTGGCTTTCGTCAAACTGCCAGGACCCCTGCTGTTCTGTGTCCCCGCTGTCATTCTTGTCTTCGTTTTTTTTCTGCCCTCTGCCCTTCCTTGGCCTGAAGGAGACAGAGAGAGAGGAGATGGTTGGCACACAGCAGACACTGTCAGCTAAAACCACAGGAGTGGAAACATTATTAAGAGCACTGGAGAAGCGTTATAGCACCTAACAACTTTAGGTTGATTTAAAGTGTTTGGGGCTATCTGTGTGTATGTGTGTGTGTGTGTATGTGTGTGATGTAGGAGTTTAAGCATGTGTCAAGAGGTGAGAGCGTGTTAGTAAAAGCAAATGTGTAGTGCCTAACAATGAGCAAACCACCTCCTTCTGCGCGCAGGGCTGGTGGAGGTGCTGCTGGCAGCTGGACTGCCTGAGGGCCACCGGCTGGACTCAGTCGACACAATCTGGCAGTGCACGGTACCCAGCAGCAGCATCAGACACATGGGCCCAAACACCTCGCTGGCACTCGCCCCAGGGACCTCCAAGAACAGCCCCACTGCTAACACTGAAGGGAAGCAAAACATTTGGCAACAGCAAACAAAGCGGTCTCTCGGGGGAGACATTATACCAGAATTTATGCTTACTAAATGAGGTCTTTCTGTGCCGCTCAGCTGTGATGGATTATTGCTGCACATATAACTGAGTGCAAACTGACAAATGGAGACACAGTCAGGATTAAAGCTGTATGAAGGATTTGAATTATTTACATTCAAGTCAAATGGCAGAAAAACAAAGAATGTGAACAGCATCCTGCCCATTTAAGATATCAAGAACCATGTTATATTTGTTTCCTTTAGAACAATCTGCATTTAGCACCAGTTTGGAGGATTTTTACTGCAAGAGTGTTAGCAGTACTAATGTTTTAATCTCTTTATATTCAGTCTATGGTTTTAATTGAAGAACTACACACTCAAAATGTCACTGTTTGCAATAAAAGTACTTTTAAGCAGCCACTGTCTTTAAAGTGTCCAACTTCTCTTTCTACTTTATTACTTTGAAAACCATTATTAAATCATGGTTGTTAAACATGCTGGCTAAAAGCATCACAGATTAGGTTTATTAGGACATGATTTTTCTTCATAATCTTCATAATGACATCTTTGTAAAAATGTGAACATGAATGATGACTCTAATTTAAACTATGTATAGTATATTTATAGTCAAATTACTTTTTTTAGCAGCAGTGTGAATGAAACTTTGAAAAGTTAAGCAAACCTTGCATGAAGTAGAGCACGAGGATACATGAGGAGATGGCCTTGGAGGTCACGTGGATCCACCACTGGAAGAAGAAGGGGAACAGCAGCACTCTGACCAGACCTTTGCGAGTCAGAGCCGTCCAGGGACTCTCTGGTTTGGCTTTGCTGAATGTGGATCCTGCAGGGGGGGGGGGGGGGTGACAAACAGATTCATTCAAACTATTATATAAATACTCAAAATATTTTACTTTCATTAAAGCAAAGCAGAAAAAGAAGTAAATGAAACTGAGCATACAAATAGAGCATTGTGGGTAATATAGGCATATAAAGCTCATGTTGGTGTTGGGTGTGGTTTAGGGCAAAAAAGGGGAAGAAGACAGTTTGCTATTTCGTGTGTTTCTGTGTTTGCAAATGTTGGCAAATGTGCGTGTTACTAAACAAGTCACGACAGGTGGAGAACTGAGAACTTCATTCACTCTCACCTCTTACTAAATCGACATCGATGAGGTCTGACTTGATGTGACCCGTCTTTTTGGGTTTGCTGTCCAAACCCTATGTGAAAGACAAAGAGTACTTATTTAGTAATAATGCAATAATAACAATTTAGTAATAATACACATAATTATCAAGAGGTTTATTTCTTTACAAAGACTTTTAGGCATCTTACATTCAGATCCGCCTGGCCCAGTGACTTCTCCCAGACTTGTTGATCGTAGGCCCCGATCTGTAGAAAAAACATCACTTTTAAAATCTTCTTCCTTTAAATAAGCACTTCAGAGGATAGTTAGAAAGAATCTGCAGCCACTATATATGAACTGTTACTGTTTTCCTGTGCAAAAATATGGGGGGGGGGGGGGGTGTATATGAATAGCTGCAGCACCTGATAACTGAACACTACTGCATTTTAAATTTAACATCTGAGAAACGCAGGTGCAAAATCTGCAAGCTGGTTTAATGACACACACACACACACACACACACACACACAAAGCAGGAATGAGACTATCAAGGTCAAAACACTGAGAGAGAGGAAGAGAAAGAGAGAGAGAGAGAGAGAGAGAGAGAGAGAGAGAGAGAGAGAGAGAGAGAGAGAGAGAAACTTCGGCTATGAAAACACAATATTACTGGAGCGAATTAAAAAGATGTATTATAAAGTTATTTTACAAGAGCCACCCATTCAACACACGGCTGTAAACGCTTTTATCTCTGTTTCCCTCAGCCGCCTCCTGCCTGAGTATTCTGGCTGAGTTTTAATGACTCCTCGTAGGTCAAATCTAGAGCAAGGGTGTTCAAAGTCTGAGAGTGTGGGCCTCCTCTCAGACAAAGCTTGGAATAAAGGCGCCCTTTAGTTTACTCGCTTGGTTTTGCACAATTCTTGGACGCCTATAGGATCATATTTATGTTATTTGATCCCACAGATATTCAACAATTGAGCCAAGGTAGTTTTTAACTTGATGTAATAACTATAATGTTATATTTTATTCACCTCCCTCTTTGAAAACCTCTAAATTTCTGTATGATTGAAGCAGTTCAGACAGGTCTTTTATATTTCATACTTCTCTGTTTGCAACAATAATCTAGTTAAATGAGCCTCTTGAGACAGTTTACGTTTACTCACATATATATATAGCCCTTTAACAAATAATGTTAATACGAATATGTGTTGGTTGAGCCGTTACCTGACCGAGAGCTGCTTGTTTTTTGGCTTTTTTAATTGCTTCAAATCTAAGTAGAAAGGCACACAACGATATAAAGTAGGCTGTAGGGCAGAACTAATATTTGCAGCCAATAGACTCAGACAGCTGGCCAGCCTAAATAACTGAAAGCAACAAAAGCAAAGAGAAAGTCTCTCTCTTTGCCTCACTATCATTTGAGTTAATCCTGACCAATTTTTACATGTGTGAACTGTAAAAACACCCTATACACATTTCTTTTAGCCAGACCTTTCCTAATTTGACCTACAAAAATGGAAATAAAACGCTTCATTGTTTTCATTTTTGTGCAGCTGATACACATTTTTATATATGCAAATATACACATCTTGCCTGTGTTAATCACAAAAATCAGCATTCAGACATGTTGTTGTGTTAATTATATTCTTTACAATGTTAACCTGGACCATAAAATAGAGATTGTGAAAGTCTTTTTTCCACAAGGTTAATCAGACATGTATTAATGACTGATGGGGGAATTTATGAATGTGAATTGGTGTAGAGACTAATTACAAGTCAGAATATGAACAGTATGTAAGGGTTAAAATTATATATAAACAAGTGTCTTAATTAATAATTAATGAGTGTGATTTGTTTTGGGAAGTTTTTTTTTTAATTGACAACATTGAATATAAATAAATTGTTAAACACACTTGTAATAGTGTCTGGTGTTTTACATTAATATTTTTATACTAAACATAATGGCAATCTGGAAATGATTAAGTCTAGCATAATTACACTGAATAACTTAGGTGATGTACGTGCACACAAACCAATCATAGGTCAAAAAATGTTAAATTTGGGTGATTTATAGCGATTACTGAAGAGCTCTTCATTGCTGAACTGAACCAAATGATGTGGCTCACTAAAAACAGACGTAATTCCCATCACAACAACTTCAGCAAGAGAAAAACACTTTTTAATTTATTGCACTCCGCTGCCTTTCAGACATGCCCATCATTACAGGTTGTGTTTAAGGACATGTATTGGCTTGTGTCGGGCATCAGATCTTACTGGCACGCTTGGCTGGGCTCATAAAGTCAATTCACTGAGGCAAGCAGCAGCAGGCATAGTAAATATCAACACATAATGTTTTTCCATTAACTACTAACCTGTTGAACTGGTCTTACCTTCTCTTGATACCAGGCTATTCTGGCCATTGTCTGTTTGATGCTGGAAACCAGTGAGAAGTCAAGAGTCAGGTCATTTCACACAAGGAGAGCAGCACAGGAAAGGAAGAGGAGGAAAAGGGCTGGGCAGGGATCCAGATGTGTTCACTATTAAAACAGAGAAACACAGCCACATTAAAATGAAAAAAAACATATAACACTGCAAAACTACACTCAACAAACTAACATGTTAAACGTATAGCTGCAATAACACAGCTGTGAGGCAAGTAAAAACATTGAGTAACTAAAGTTTAGGGTAAAGTTAGCTTCCCCTTTTAGCAAAAAATAGACAAAATAATGTTAATTGACTTACCTGGAATGAAAATGAATAGCTGGTTTTTGCACAAACTGGAAGACACGTTTAAGTAATCATCCCAAAAACGATGACTGGTCAATAAATAGTTTTTTAGGGGCGTTGCAGCGTCTTGTTGTCACACTGTTAGCTGCTGTCTGCTTCACTTCATCTGACACTTTTAACGCGATTTCATCTCCTTACAAACCTTACATTTATAGACTGTTTTCTTCATATGAACATGTCTAATTGCTGATGTGTTTACTTCTTCTGCTCTATACTTCACTAATTTCACTTTTGTTTAACATTTGGCTCAATCTTCCACTTCCCTTTTCCGGGGTTTGTGCTCTTTAACTAAGGTAGACTTCCCTGAGTAATGTCTGTCAGGTTGATGTTGTGGTCAATTTGTGTGCATCTTTAATCTAAAGCGTCTAAAATAGCTAGATAATAAATTGCTACCATCATTCATAGTGTGAATTCAACCTTTTTCCCCTCTACATTGTCTCGTGAACATTTAAATATTAAAGCCTGTAGCCCAGTAACAGAGGGAAATGCTGCCTGACAGGCTAATCTGAGGGAATACTTTACAATGTGTATTGTACAGAAGTGTATTACATTCACTTAAAAAAAATAAAAAAAGCTGTTTTATTTAATTTCCTTTCTTTTTCTGTTTTTCAGATGAATTTTTTCCTGTTTTTCTGAGTATTTTTTTTCCCTTTTCTGTTTTTGTGAGTTTTTTTGGTTTTTCTGATTCATTTTCTTTTTTTCTTCTTCTTCTTCAATTTCTTTTTCGGACCAATTTTTTTTCTGGATTAATGAAATACTTAAAAACTGTTGATGCTCTTTACCTTCGGAAACGTATTTCTGTCACGCCAGGAAAAGAAAGCATCAGACTGAACATCTAATCACATTATAACATGAAACTTTTTTTTAATATCACATTGATCCAGCTGTATACAGCAGGATAAATCATATCGACCCTTTTAAGGTAGTGGCATTCATTCATTGACGTAGGAAGAGCCTCCATAGAAGCGCACAGAAGCTAACACACAGAAGCGCACAGGTTGTACAAGAGTTCATCACAGAGTCAACCTCTGAGACTAACCATGACTTTCATGTTATAATGTGATTAGATGTTCAGCTTTGATGCTTTATTTTCTTTCTAGCGTGACAGAAATACGTTTTCGTAGGTGAGGAGCAGCAACAGTAGGTTAATAGCCAATTAGTATCTCGGTAATTCAGAAAAAAATACTCCAAAAAAAGTTTTTTAAATATTTTTTTCAAGTGAAAGCAATATCCTTTTGTAGAAAATAATCCTTTCCAAATATGGCTGACATAATGTCAGTGACATTGCAGCCAATCAGAGAGCAGTGTGAGAGAGCGCATAGAGGTGAGATAGTGACAATGACAGAGCTTAAGTAATCATTAACTTTATTATCAATTTATGTGCCATAATATTTTCTCGATCAATTGATCAAAAGTCAAAATACAGTGAAACAACTCCTTATCATATTTGCTTAAAGGCCAAGGTCACACTTTCATATAGCAGATTTATTTACACAGAGATGGTTTATTGTGGCAATTTATTTGTTTTATTTTATTTATGTCATCACTTTCACCCTTCACTGCTTCTTTTTTCTACTGTACTGCTGTTTCAATATACATTTCTATGAAGGGGATCAATGAAGATACATATCTTACTTATTTTCTTATCTTGTTTTGTGGCTACCAACAATCCAAAAAGACTGACAAATATTCAGTTTATAATTACAAAAGACAAACAAAAGTGTGAAAATATTCAATACTATAACTGAGGAGCTGGAGTATGACTTTACCTGTTATTTGATTATCATAATCAATTAATTAGCATTCATTTTTTGATTGACTAATTGACTAATTGTGTCAGTTCTGCCAATGATGAAGATGATATGTATTGTTGCTCTAATACAAAATGACCACAAGCCACACAGCAGTTCCATATACCTGTATATTTATGGTTTTGATGGATATATACTGTATATATGTATCAGAAAAATCCCTGTAACACCATTTCAAAATACTACTTTCTATCACTACTTTCTGAAGGGTTCATTGCCTAGCTAAATGCCAATCATCTGTGCGCCAGTGTTCAAAATGATACCATGGTCTGAGAGTATAATTCTGCACGTCAGTCGACAGCCTGTCAAGATAGTGAAAGAGTCATTTGTCATTCGACTCCTGCATGTCCGCTGATGGTTGGTCTTGCTCAGATGCACACGCGATCTTTGCCTTGACCTTCTTGTTGGAAGAAATGATAAAGTACGGGCTGAGAGAGGCATAGCAGGAGGAGAAGAACACTCTCATATCAGCCACCACTGGTGACACCTTAGCCACCGTGAGCATGTAGATCCAGATCACATTGTCAATCCCAAAGAAGACCACATACAGAATAACCAGGGTGACTACAGTTTTGGCTGCCCTGGTCTCTGCCCCACCACCCTGAGAGCGGCGGATGCTTCTCACCTGGCGGCTGTGGCGGTGGAGAAGCAACAGGATGTAACCACTGGAGCCCACCATCAGGGCAACAAAGGCAAAATCCCTTCCAGAGACAGCCACCCCATTTATAACGTAGGACAGATTGTCTCTGAAGTCTACGTGACAGAAGCCCAGGTTGAGGGTAAAGGCAGGCACGGTGCCATTACGTGGTGCCATAGAGAAAAAAGGGGCTGCGATACAGATGGCCATGTTGAGGAGCCATAGTCCTGCAAAGGTGGGGAAAACCAAGGAGGGAAGTGCAGGTTTCAACCTGGACAAACGGGGCCCAGCAGGGGCGATGGTCACTGCCTGAAACACACTGAGCATACAGGTGATGCAGACTGACAAAGCCCGGCCAATACGGTAGGCATAAATCACCACCTTGCAGCCTGGATCATTTAGCAGGTCCTTCAGTCCAAACACTGTCATGGTCTGGGGGACGCAGCGGGTCAGCAGCAGCATCAGGTTGGCGAAGGCCAGGTGGCACAGGATCATGTCCACAGGAAGGATCTTGGGTTCTGTGTAAATGATGTGGACATACGCCATCAGCACCACAGTGTTCCCCAAGATGCCCATACCTGTTTGCAAGAGGAAGGAGACCCCTTTGATGGTCACACACAGATCCATGACACCAAGGCCTGCATCGATCATGTTTTGCAAAGCAGACAGAAAATCAAATCTGTTATAAATACAATAAACAGACACCACAGAACAAACATCTTCCAAGTTGATCACATTAAGTTACATGAACAGATAGCCTAAATGTTATCCTTCATTTCTTGGATGTCAGTGGAAACGATGCTCACCTGAAGTTGCAGATGAAACGTAAGGGTCTGTTACGCACAAACGGTTTAATAGCCCGCTTTCATATAATTTATAGTCTTCGATGCACTTGGAGATCATTGGCCACCATTGCTGTGTTCAGCCTAGAGTTTGGAAAATTTAAGCTACAAAATAATAATAGTCTCAGAGGGCAAGCTCAGCACAGCACAGGGAATACCACTGAATTTAATGTAACATCCTAATCACCTTCACAATATTCACCACTTTTTCCTCAATAGCAGAAACAAAGGAGGAATGTATGTGCCACACAGATTTCAAACTCAATGTATAAATAATAAGTGAAGATGATTGTAGCAGGAGTATCTATATATAACCATGGTCTATATGAGCTATAGACATAGAGCGGATTTTTCTGTACATCAAGTTTAAGATGAATGTGATGTAATTTTTTCAAATCAATGTTGTTTTTAATGAGTGAAGGTGTTGCAGGCTGCACATCAACACAGCATTACAGATTAATTTTAGGCTTTAGTGTTGAGATGTTTTCCATCATCATAAATAGTAACTGAGCAGCCTTAGGTCACATGAATAACATATGTGGATTCTTGTGTGTATTCTCAGCTCGAGTGGTATTTCCCTGTACTTAAATTCCACATGTCAGTTTTCAATTTCTGAAGAAACTGACTGCATGTCAGTCTTACAACGCCATTTCCCCGTGGAGCTAAGAAACAGAGTTTAAACAACCCCTGTGGAGGTACCAGTGTGTGGTTATTGTTGATGCAAAAGCAGCCTGATGATGCCTTGAATGAGCCATCAAGAGGCTTTTACATGCACAGCTGGTGCTTTAATTTGTGCTCCTTGTCTCCACCATGTCCTGAGAGCATGTTAAAAGACACAGAGGAGCAAGACAATTAGCCATATAACAATGCATGTCTGTACTAATTGGCAGCATTGGGACAACCAGCCATTATTCATTTACAATCTTAACTCTCAGAGCTGACATATGCTACAACAGAAGTTTGCAATTCTTACCTGTGAAGGTTCACCAGCACTTGCTTTATAATCTGCAAATGGCAAATGTGTCTTACATTAAAGTATTTTATAGGTCATTTATGATAAATTGGCTCAACTGCAAAATTGAGACTGAGTCTTTGTGATGAAACTGTTGTTTGAGAAGCGTGATTTCTCTTGGGAACAAGCCTTGGAATAAAGCAACATAAGATGTGTTATTTCCCTATGTTTCTTTTTTTTTTTTTTTAAACATGTTTACATGTTCAGAGAGCTAATTAAAATGGCAAGTTCAAGCATGTCCTTCCCCGGGGATTGCATCATGTAGAGTGCAGTGTATTGCAAGTTTAAGAATCCAGGCTTTTCCCCTCCCGACATGAGATTTGTTTTTTTTGGTTTTGGTTGATGTAAATATTTTTTACACTGATACAATTTTAAATTTAAATTAACTAATTCTTTTACAATAATACCCTTAGAGGTGAATTTAAAATAGGTCATGCCAAACACTACAAGGACAGTGTCTTACTATCAATGTGTTTTTCCTTTGCAGGCAACACCATAGTGTTTCTGGTGAATGTCTATACAGTGAAAATCTTATAATTTATTAATTTTGCAGGAATAATAAAATACTATTCATTATACTGGCTTTATCGAAACAGGAAGTCAACATTTTCATACTGGTAATAACATTGTTTGAAATAGTTTGCCAATTTTAAACAGTCATGTATAAGGCATCATCTAATTGGTGACTGTTTTAATGTTGCTTCATTATATACAGTATAATGTACTACTGCTCAGGTTAATTCAGATAAATGTCAGATTTTTAACCCATTGGACATTTAAGTATGCTGGTGAGAGCACCAGTGTTTGGTTGGCATTGAGGGAATATTCAGTGCTTTTCCTCACTTTGCCTGTTAATCTTTCCTCCAGCAAGAAAAAGTGGTTTAAGAGGCTTTTGGCTCAGCAGTCTCTCAGGCTGATATTGATGGGCCTCAGACTACTTATTTGCATGCATGGGGAGGGGAGCAAAAGTGACCTCCGAGGACCTTGGATTTTATTTGTCTCCGTTTGTAAACTTAAACTCATGAGATTGGCCAGTGCAACACATGATTTCTGATATATATTCAACATACAGGCAAAATAACTGAATCATGCATAATTCCCCTGTCAAAAACGCCAACCAAGCTTTAAATTCTATTTTTATTTCACTGTCAGAGTGAATTTGCCTGTATCACATCAAATCTATCTTATTGAAAATTTGCCTAAGAGGATATTGTGACACCGTCTATCTTTAGACCCTTGGTTCAGATAAGGGAAAAAACTAAAAAAACAAACTACTACTACTATAAATGAATGAAAATCAAAGAAATTAAAAGAAAAGAAAGACATATAAGTAATATTGCTGATGTTCTCTCTTTCACTTGGCTGCAAAAGTAACAAAGTACAAAGTAACAAGAAAATGCAACCCTATCAATACCTACACACTTCATAAATGGTTTTGAAAAACATAAATTTGATGAAGATATCGTCCATATAGCTAATCTCATTAATGGTTTAGTGTTTTCTCTTTTAATTTCATCATGTACTTAAGAGAAATGGGCTTAATATTCATTACCAATTCCCTACTGGGGGACATGTTGCAATTAAATCACATTGCAGTGATTTTCCTTTACAACATCCTCACAGTTTAGTTTTAATTCTATTTTTAGACGTTTTATTGCTTTGGATGAATTATATAATCATAAATCGGGTGCTGTGTCACACTCTACAAATGAAAGTGTGGATGATCAAGCATGTAGACTGAGGTGAAACGTCCTCTGGTTTTTCACTTTCTTCCACTGGAGGACACTGTGGTGTTGGTATCTGACTAACCAACACAAGATCGGTCTCTTTTATAGGTAGTGGCTTTTAAAATTGATTGCAGAAATGAAAAACACAAAAGTAATGTGAGTGGTCTGATTAGGGGAATCTAAACATAGTATCAGTAATTAGAAAAAAGTATTAAATAGTGACATTGAGAAATGGTTTTAATCTTTTTTTGAGTATAAACATTAGGCTGATATATATTACTGCACCATTAACACCATTTTCTCTGTCTACTGGCTGTAGCCTGTAAATGAATCCTAACACAGCTTCCTCTGTGTTATCCTGTCTGTTTGACACTCAGTGACAGAAGCAGTCATCTGAATTGATCTCAAGTAATTGGAAGCTGAGGTAAGAGAAGTCTAGACTCAGTGGACCATGTAAAACAGACCCTAACCATTAACTGTTTGCAAGTATAAGAACACAAACAACCTGACTACTTCAAGAGAGAGATCCAAGGGGGGGTCCAATTCAGACCTTCTTAGCTCTGACTGTTCTCAGGTAAGAGTTGCTTATGAAATAGCAGATATCACATAACATTCAGAAGGGCATTACAGCTAATACAAAACAATGCTTTTGTTTTTTATTTGATTGATACATTTTTCTTGTGCTGCTTTCTATTCCTGCAGAAATGCCATCTGAGGAGTTTGTCCGTGGGATGCTCTATCTCTCCCTCACTGTTGTGGGAGTCCCAGGTAACATGGCTGTCATTCTGGCATTCCTCCTCTTGCTCTATAACGAGAACCAGCTCCTCCCAGCTGATGCCATAGTGCTGCACCTGGCCTGTGCCAACCTGCTGGTGGTGGGTGTACGCTGTTTGCTGGAGACCCTGGCTTCTTTCCACCTGGCCAACATCTTTGGAGACACTGGCTGCAAAGCTGTGATCTTTGTCTACCGAACATCACGTTCCCTCTCTATTTGGCTCACCTTTGTCCTGAGCGCCTACCAGTGCCTGAGCATTGCCCCTCCTGGATCACACTGGGCGTCTGGCCGTGCCTTGTTAGCCCGCTATTTGGGCTTTGTGTTCCTCTTCCTCTGGGTCCTCAACACCTGCATGAGCTCAGCAGCCATACTCTTCTCCTTTAGCACCCAGAATGACTCCAGCCTAACGAATCATGGCATCAATGTACAATTTTGCTACGTGTACTTCCCTTCTAAGTTGTCCAAAGAAGCCAACGGGGCAGCCCAGGTGGGCAGAGACGTTGTACCCATGGCTCTCATGACCCTAGCCAGTCTGATCATCCTGGTCTTTCTTTACAAGCACAGCCAGCAGGTGAAGGGACTCCGCAGAAGCAGTGGTGGCAGTGGTGGGGCTGAGCAACGAGCTGCAAAAGCAGTGGTAGCGCTTGTTACTTTGTATGTGGTTCTCTACGGGGTAGATAATGGGCTTTGGGTGTACACTCTCACTGTGAGAGAGACCATGAGGTCCTCACTGATCTCTGACCTGCGTATATTCTTCTCCTCACTCTATGCGGCACTAAGCCCTGTGGTTATCATTGCATCAAACAGGAAGGTGAATGTCAGATTGAGGTGTGTAGCGCAGGAGAAGCCTGTTCAGGAAAAAGCGACAAGTGTCTCGACTATGTGAAGCCTGCTGGGATTGTTGATTACTTGCAGGGCATCAAGGGCAAGATGAGATGATGAGGACTGAATTTTTCTTAAGTTTGGGTCATGCATGGGTCATTCTGTCTTTGTATATATTGGATGAATTATGTTCTGTGATAGGAATGGCGAGAGACTCTTCTTGCAACTGCAGTGGCTTTAATGTATTCTAAAGATAACATGTTCTACATTGCTTTTTCCCTTTGTATGTTATAAAATATCTTGTTTTATGAGACATTTCAAATATGTTGTAGAATAACAGCTGTAGCTTTGGATGAGACGGTGTACATGTGTGCAGGGGATACCTATCTAACTGTCTATAATCAAAGAGAGAAACTGTCATAAAAGCTCAGTTGCTAAAGACTAGTCTCAATGAAACTCTGCTGATCTGGCACTATGTTGCTTTGTTTGTTTATTCATTGTATTCCCTCCATTTTAATTGGTTGGAAGAATTATACCTGGGTGACTCAGAGCTCAATGTAGCTGTCAAATGACTTCCAGCTGCCCATTTAGCTATAATTAAGGCATTGAATAGAACCTGGGAAATGTCTTGTGCTAATGAGGCAGGTTAATTGTCCCACAGTGAATTGGTTAAAACCTGATGGAAAAACTATATTCTTTAGACAAAAAAAGAAGAAGTACAAGGTGTTCATTATCAACACTAAATTACTTTTGTACAAAAGCCAATGTGATGCTGACAATTTATGTCTGAGTTTTACTGTTGCACATATAAGGAGGAGACTTTAGGGACACAAAGCTATGTCTTGGCAGAAGCCCTGAGAGTTTGCTGTGAATGTGGCAACATGGGAATTTAGGAGTCATTATGTAATTGCCATGTCTGCGAGAAGCAAGGGCAGAGAGACAGGGTGAGGACATAACAACCTCTGTGAGTGACAGTCCAAAAGATATAAAGTGGGGCTGCCAGCACTCTGTGATCCTGCAATAACTCTAAAGTGCAATCAGTGCGGTGCTATTCAACAGCTGTCGCAATGCAGGTAAGGAGGAGTCCTCTTTCTATGCTTGTGCAGAACTGTTCACCATTCACCACTAGGTTGACATCAAAAAGGATATTAAAAAGCCATGCAAAAACTTTTAACAGAGCAATATTCATCTTTATTGCAAAAGTTTCAACCATTAAAAACCCTCTATAATGTGATTGTATTTCTTGCAAAGCTCTCTCCAGATGACAAATTCCATGTGTCTTACTCTTCAAACCACTGAAATCTGATTGACACTTTACACAGACTCCGGTGGAATGAAGGATAGAATACATGGATGGTTTCATTAAGCGGAGAGCGTGCTGGCGCCTCTGGTGAAGAATCACTAGGAATGAAGCAGTTGACACGGCTGATTCCCTTCAATGCTTCCAGTGATGCCACTCTTTCTTTTTCTGTTGGAAAGAAGTGGCAGATTAGTTAAAAGGAGCAAATACGTGAAAAACAGGTTCCATGCGTACACATGTTCACATCTCTTTCTGTATGTGCACGGGTGAGTGCGTGTGAAGGGTGTGCCAGGCAGGCCTCTCCCTGCACAAGACAGGACCTGTTTTCACTGTTTTCCATCCTTCTGGAGTCTTTTGAGCCCACTGAAAGCAGGTTGTTAAACACGTAGACACCAAGCACACATAAATGTAACCATCTATTACTGCCTCACTCGCCTGTCTCCAACAACCTTCAGCTAATACATTTCCCCTCCAAAAGTATTCAGCATATAAAACAGAACTTGAATAGCCTGATAAATGTGCATTATCATCATCTGTTCAATCAACAACCTTAACTTACCTGGCTTACAAGGCAAAATGTATTAAATGCACAAGCTTTCTGGAAAAATAACACAAAAAGCACCAGTAACTGCTATTTACCAAAGAAATCAACCAAAATGAAAGAAGCTAACATTTCTGTTTCTTTGTCTGCAGTTAGACAGTTTTTACAATACAAACCTGCACAAAAACCACACAAACAAAAAAGCTGTCGAGTTGTCTAGAGTGGTTGGTTAAAAGAAGGGTTGCAGTAAATCCCGCCAGTCGATCCTTCCCTGCTGTGCCTGATGTCAATCTGTTTACCTGCACCTGGTAGAGGCATTTTTGTCCCTCGTTTCCACCAATGGCGATGCAGCAACAGGTTTAAACCTCGCCCCCTTTCCGCCTCAAAGCCAGTCCACACCCAAATATAGCCTTTTTACTCAGGAACTGAGTGTCCGACCAAACCCCTTCTCCTCCCCCACAGAAAGTCTTTTTAAAATTACACAGACATCAAAATCTGAATCTCTACAATCACAGTGTGCAGAATGCAGGAATTTGTGCTGGTTATAATGATGCAGGGGCACGTCGGCAAATCATGTCGTAGAACGTGAAGAAAAGTGGCCACAAGTATGACTCAGCAACACATTATCATCCTCAAATCAGTCCTAAATAATTTCATTATGATGCATGACATCATTTTAACAACCCCATCGACCTTTACCTCTAAGTTTTCATTTATCGGTACCATCAAAATCATCTGTGTTTTTTCCAGTTAGGAAGAGTTCTGACTGACTATAACAACTGGAAACTTTGGGGATTATCACTGCGGTGAAAATGTATCAGTAATAAACACATCCTGCAGTACTTTCAAAACCCAAATTTTATGGAAATGACAGACGTAATAAGCCCTTTTTAACTTTGCTGATACCGTCTTTGCCTTTCCTTCAAAGGGATGTGTGTGTGTTTTTTTAGGCATGTTGTTTAGAGGATTTATTCCCTGTGTGAGTGAGGCAGCTGATGGAGAATGTCATAGAAAAACTGTAGCCTACTTTAATGTAAATCAACTAATTTATTTATTTATTTGTTTTAAAGCATGACTGATTGTAAAGAGGGAAAAAAAGCAGTTTTATTTCATCGTAGTGCCCATTTCGTATTCTTCTGGGCATACATTAAAAAACCTGCTTGAACTTCTACCTCAGAATATCTGCTGAGAGTTGACCCATGCTTAGTACAATTTTTATTAGATTTTTGCACTCTTAAGTTACAGAGCTGTATGTGTGTCACCCATTTCCTTGCATCCACCCAGTTTAACTGATTCCCTCAGACACACACAGTCACGTCTCAACTTGTCTGGAATGCTGCACAGCACAAAAGCAAGCAGCTCTGGAGTCAAGATGGTGAGAGGACATTGTACAGAGTTAAGGTGAAAGTTTGGCCTGTCTCTTTCTCGACAAACACAGCAATGAGTCTTGATTTATTGTGATTATCAGCTATTTTGTGCAAAAAGCCTCTGAGATGCCAGATTTTATATCCAATATCGTAAATCTGCAAGTTCTTGGGTTTAATGTTTGACTTTATAGTTCTGACAGCTTTATTTTTACTAGACAATCCAGTGGCAACATAGTAAATGTAATCTACAATCAGAGTGGTTTATTGGAAAGCTACAAAACAAAGCTTCTTTTAATTCAGAATCAAGTGAAAAAACACTCAAAAGAAAGAAAAATACTCCATGGATAAAGCTGGATCAATCAACCATATATCTGCAAATAAGCATGAACAGTGAAACTATGACATAACCACTACAGTATTTATTTAATCCATAACACACATAGATTATACAGGAAGGCTGTATGGCAGATTACGCCTATTTACGGTGTACGAGTTAGGATAAAGACCACAGTGAAGGGGCTAGGGTGGGGTTGTGTGCTCCGAGGCCTCGGGGCAGCAGCTTGCTGCAACTCCACCACTTTCAGGTAAGATATGCGCTGCTGTGCCAAGACTTGAAAGACATTCAAAGATGCATCCAAAGTGTATCACTATGAGGAAATAAAAAAGATGAAGAAAGGCAAGAGTGGAAGAGAAAAGTTTGGGTTGCTGAGTTGGAGAAAACCTATTTAAACAGTCATGAGATTGTCAAATGAACATCTGAGAAATAATTGAATAATAATAATCTTTCAGCAGAAAGGTAGAGTTTCAGCTTGAATTGCCTGAAATAAAAGTTGAGACCTGCCTTGAGTTTTCGCTCAATATGTGGCTTATAATTTATCACTCAAGGGTGAATTAGTTTTTGTTTTATCTTTATTCAGGTAGTCTCACTGAGATCAAGATCTCTTTTTAAATAGAAAGACACATTTCAAGGGAGGAATAAATGTATATCAGGGAGGAATGGGTTTCATTGACATGTCAGTTTGCAGAGATTTATCCTTTGATGAGCCAATCCTGTGTCCCTCAGGGATGCTGATTCATGCTGAATGCTGTGTGAATGCATAAACCCAGCGCTCAGATTTTAATCTCTTTAAATGATTGCGGTTAAAAGGCAGCTAACACGGCGGGGCTCAAACTGGAGGTTTGAGAGTTGAATTAAACTCCAGGAATAATAGTGAAGCTGTATCTGCTGCAACTGCCACTGTGTTATTTATTTATTTATTCATTTAACATTTTTAATTAAAAAAAACCTGAAAACTGAATCAAATGAATTTCACTCGAAAACCCCAGTGACATTCCTGGATCTCAGGCAACACTTTGACATCAAAACCAGGTTTCTACAAAGGCCTGTCACTTACCTGAGAACGGCTCAGATATTTAGCTTGCATCCTATATATGAATAAATATAGATTTTGAATTATATACATGGACTGTCTTTTTAATTTGTGGATGCTATCTCTTCTTACTGTTGCAGATGTAGAAAGTAGATTAAATACCTTAGCCCTTGAGGCAAACATACAACACAAACAATGCATGTGAGAACAGGTTGAAGGAATACTTTTAACATTTTGGGAAGTGCTTATTGATTGATTTTAAGTTTGTATGGTAAATATAAAGCTACCACCAGCAGCTTGTTAACTTAGCTCAGCATGAATACTGTAAACAGGAGGAGACAGTTTGCTGTTTATTTAATCCACATGAAGACCTTAGTGTTAAATAGACATGGTGTGGTTTTGGGAGCGTTTATGTGCCTGACTATTTCTTAGCCACATGCAGTGATTTCCTGAAGTCCTGTCATCACTGTAAGGTCGCCAGGCAACCAGCGGAGACCCTTTTCAACGCCTTGTTCTTAGCTAAACTAACAGACGTTTGGTGGTAAATTCATTTTTATTGTACGGATATTGTATCACTTTTTCCTCAAATGCCTCATTTGACAGCAAATAAGAATATATCCCAAAATGTCAAGCTGTGGCTTTATAATGTCAAACATCTGCAGTGTTATTTTCTGAAATGCTGTATATTTAAGTATTAGTATTTCCAACACTCACTGATGGAATTGGCCAGAATTGGTTGTAAATCAACCAGCAGATCCGACAAAAGACATTAAATATGTATGTAACTTGCTCTGTCTTACACTGTAGCAGTAGTCAGGATCCTGCCCTTTATCTTTCCTATCTTTTCACCTGAATGCCACAAAGGTGGAATTTTCCACAAGCCACTTCCCCGAGTTCACTGGAATGCAGACAAGATGGAGCAAGTCTGCAGAGGACTGCATCATGGCAGTAACAGTATGTTGAGATGCTTAGCTTGTGCACATCATGTCCATCTCCTTAATTCTCCCTTCAGGGGGCAAGTTATTACTCAAAGTATGACTCTATCCTGTGGTGTAACTGGCTATTGCAGTTGATTGTCATGAGGATTATGCAAAGGGCCAGTTTATCACCACTGATTTCAAGAGTCTGTATTCTCTGATTTGGCTCTGTAACCACTTCATATAGTCAGAATGTTGTTATCTTTTATTTTGCTGTAAGTAGTTTGATGCCTCTGATAATTTCAATGCATCATTCAATAAGTTCAATATGTTTGTCCACCTAAGTAACTCCCCCAAAGCCCTAAAACCAACCGGATGCTTTGACACAACTCTAAATTTAAAGCTGTTGGAGACATTTACGACTGCTCTATTAAACAGCCATAGATTGCTATCTGCGCCTCAGAGCAACAGACCTTGTTAAGTTATACAACGTGGGCATGTGCTGACATAACTGCCACACATATCTCATCTTGCTATTACCACCTTTCACACAGGTGATGGAAGTTCATAATAACTTGTGTGGAGAAAATTATGAGAACACTGTGCATCTTTGGAGTGAAACTTATACTCGTCTTTGACAGATTGTAACAGGACGATGTCTGAGAGTCCAAATCTATGTATGCCATATATACATTCAGAGACCACTCAGATGAATCACACAGTCCTTCACTGTTAATGGGATATATGAAAGATGACAAATTGCCTTGAGTGGGGAGTTGTTGACATGCGAGTGTGAGGATAAGGAGCGTTACTTCAACAAACTATGAAAAATTGAGTCTCCTTGTGCTTTTTCAGAACAAGTGGTGTCACTCCACCCACTTAAAGCTGAATAATAGATCTGATGGATCCTCTGTGTATCATACAGCTGCTGTCAGAGTAATTACAAAAGACATGAGTAGAGCTCTCACGCGGCCGTATCAGAGTTTATACGAGTCAAGCTTATTACACTGACTCTTAGACTGAGACGATTTTACTTTCCACGGTCTGCTGAGATGGACCACCTCACGAATTAAAGACACACTCGATGGTTTTGATATAGCTGCTTCATTGTGCCCCTTAACCCTCTAATGTCCACAGAGCTCACTTTCAAGTTTTGTGGCAACTTTTAAAACATTAATCATGTGCTGAGAAGAGGACATTTTAAGAGTGGGAGGACTGTTCTGTGCTACAACAAAATCAGGCTTTACATCTTTAGGTTTTTGAAAATGGGAGGGGGAGAGAGTGCCACCTGTTGATTCATTATGTTATTACAATTATGGGGCAACTTGCATGAAACATTGTTGAAAAGATGGAATCTGAATATGGATGAAATCAATATGATATTACAACTTTTTGCAAAATATGCAGAATAAATACAGGTAAAATAGCTGATGTTGACAGTGTTGCACTGTTATGCTAAATATGAGACAAGCATCTTTTAAAGCAGAAAACATTGTGGGTTTTTAAATATAACTTGATTGAATTTGCTGATTTGGAAAGAACCAAATAAATCCTACACATCCCTTTTACTCATTTAAGACATTTAAGTCCTAAGCACCTTCATTTGGTAAAATAAACAGCACTGATAGAATATCTATAAACATAGCCCAAGACAAAAAGTCCTACTGATCATAATGACAGTAATTTGTACTTGGATGCACCGATCTGATACGCTTCATTGGTATTGGCTCCAATACTGAACTTATTTTTATGACTAGGTGTTAATCATGAGGTGACTGATGCACATTAAATACAGCTTCTTTGTCTGTGTCGCTATAAAAATTAAATGTCTCTTTTATCAGTTGCATTTCACCGACAATTATCTCATACCTTACACAAAAGAATTTGATGCAGTTGATGTATCGCTATTGAAAGAGAAAAGGTTGGATTGGTGCATCCCTAATTTGTATGGATGTCAGAGAGATGCTGCCTGTGCTCACTGATTGGCTCTTTTCCCTCCAGGCAATGTTTATGATACTAGCTCTGTCTGTCTGTACGAGTTCTACCTGATGAGGGTCTGAAGACTTTGACATCATTAATAAAGTGAGAGCAAGAGGTCAACGATGTGCAGGAGGCAACATAGACTTTCTGGTATCAAATAACTTTAAAGACAAAACTAGTAATACATTTAAATAGACACTAATCCTGGCAGAGCTGGTTTCAGGGACTATGTACCTTTTATAAGGAATGAACTGCAAACTGCTCTCAAATTAGATTCTTTCATTTGCCTCATTATCTGATGTTTTTATGACTCTTGAACTGTTTTTTCCCCCAGTACTGCTGAAAGAACACCAGTTATGTTTTGGTACTTTGATTTAATAATATAATAATAGAGGTTTTTGAACAGGGTTTTGTGCATTGCTCTTTTAGATGATTGGGCCACAGGATGACGTGATAAGGAAGGATCAGGACCAGGTTGATATTGTACTTTAATGGTGCCACTTTACAAGCTAATCTGCAAGTCACTAATTAACCAAAATCTGGAGGTCTACAACCTTGAGGCAGTCACCCACTGCGGTGTTTAGTGGGTAATCTGCCCTCAGTATGTCATATTATGTGTATCTGTGTTGAGTTTGGGTCAATTTTGGTAATTTATGTACTTTTGCCTAACTCAATCAAGTCAATATTCTGGATATCCAGCTCAGATTTTATAAAATAAGATCCCATTTTGCATTTGGTTTACTAAGAAGAGCCTAAAAGTTTGAGGAACTCATTTAATGTGGCCCTACTTATGGAAATTAAACTTTTTCTTGTTTCAAAGTTTCTTTTTTTTATGATACTTTGACATTCAGTTTCACACTTATTAAGATCACGACTGGACTTTGCTTTAATTGGTCTCCCTCATCAAAATAAACCCTAAAATACTTCCAGTCACACAATTATAGCTTGCAGCCTCGTCACTGACACCCTTCAGTAAGACTGGAGGGATAATGTTTCTAAGAGAAAAAGACAAAAAAACCTAGTCATGTCATATCAACCACTTAAGAATCTTATATTAAAGATTGTGGTGAACATCAGATTTTTTCTACAAACCTGCAAACTGAACATTTACATTATTATGTCTCACTGTGTTATTATGTTGACACCATATACAGTATGTCCTTGGGTTTGTGAAAGGCGCTATATAAATCACACCTAGTATTAATATTATTATTATTAACTAGTGTACACAGCTGTCCATGACTTATCCGAAGAAAAGAAGGAAACCGGCTGCAGAAGATTAATTAAAGTAAAGATAATGGCAGCTAACCAACAGTGTGCAGTACATGTATAGTGTGTTTGACTGTTTAAAAGACGCATATAAATAAAATCCTGGTTTAAGAAAGACACATTGCTATCTGTCTTGGATTATGAACAAATGTTTACAGTGTATTAATGTTTGACATCTATGTTCCTGGACACATCTGTAAAACCAATCCATTTCAAATGTAAGCAAATGGACACATGTAAGAAGGCCATTGAAGTGCATGCAGTTTCATGATAATTAAGACATTTTGGGTAAGTATAGCTGAGGACATTAAATCTCTAGTGTCACAGGTTTTGTAGGGTTTTCAATGGACTGAATAATGTATTGACTCATTTGTCTGGAGAAGCACCACAGTAAGCCAGCCAATCAATGGCACAGCAGCAGATCTTTAAAGAACTGCCTGTGTGTTTTTTTCTTCTTCCTTCAATGCAGTCTTCTTAATCGTAGCATTAGAAAACGGTTTTGATAGTAATTTATGAATTCATGTCCTGGTGGGGAGCTGACGAACTGGCAGGTGCTCATCATTAACAGTGTCTCATTCCTAAAAACGAATAAACAAACACCTGTTTGAAAACAAAGAAATGCTTTTGTCAAATCATGTTTTTTATGTGCGCTGCAGGGAGCATCAATCAAACAGGTATTTGTTTATTCGTTTTAAGAATAGCTTTCATCTGTTCTTGCAGATTAATTCTATTGTATATCTGCAGGATATATCTGCTACTACATTATTAGTAGCCTGTTTATTTGTTAGTACAGGTTAGAATCAGAAGAATTGAAACAATATAAAGTTTTCCATCCCTCTTCTACAACATAGCAAAACATCAGGAAAACTAAATATATAATGCAACTTTCTCTGAGGTAAAGAACACACAATCTTTTGGCGTGATAAATCTCAGATGAGGAAAGGGAGAAGATGTTTTTTCTATTGCAATGTGAAATAATAATAATAATGAAATATGAAACTTTCTTTATCTGATAAAATAGCTAAACAGACCCACACAGCAGTCCTTGAACAAAATGATAACATCAGTATGCACATATGCTCACAGAGACATGCTAATGTTTTGCAGGTATACTGTTAACCAAGGTCACGATCTTAGTTTAGTGTGTTATCATACTAACATTTTCTAATCAATACATATAGCAGTATAGCTGAGACTGATTGGAGCATCTTTAGTGTTGCAGGTTTTTGATAAAATATGGAACTGACATTTTGACCTCGTGGTGGTACTCAGTAAGAAGTTATGTGATGAACAAAGCGATGTCAGTAAATTTAATGGAATTTCATCCACTCAAATTTTGTTTTGTTGAGATATTTCAGTCCAGCCGGGGTTGCTAATAAACTTTTCTATTTGAAACCGACTGACATTTAAAAAGTTGCCTGACCTTGCAGAAGTACTCAAAATACTCATTCTCCTGTGTTTTTATGGGTTCTCGACTATTCTCGATATTGATGCAGGGACCTTGGCTTCTTGCAGTTTCAGTGTATCTATAAGAAGGATATGTTGCATGGGTTAATATCAAAATATCTGAACTATTCCTTTAATACTGTACAACCACACCAAATACCAATTTATTTTAAATGGGCCACTATTTCATTTTTTTGACACATTTCAGCTTTGTGCCTTCACTTTAATTCTGTTGACAACATACAGATCTATCCTTGGGAGCTGAGACAAGTGAAGATTAGTTTAGAGAGGAGAAGATGATGAAAAAAATTATGAATATATAACCCGTCCATCTCGCTCTGTTTAAATCAATAAACAGCAATAATTGTGTGCAGGTTTGTCATAACAGATAATTACAGAGAAGTGATCTTTGTCTTTGATTATTATTTAAAATGACGTGTATCTAGCAGCTGTGCAACAACAATAACATCAAAATTCAACCTCTACTGTATATGTGCCCTCCACCACCGACCTCCCATCAGCATCTAATACACACAGACACACACACATCCACATCTGGCCCATTTTGTGGATGGTGTGAGATGCTCTTTCCTCACGTTCTCCGCCTTACCTCTAACCCCCTATGGTCCTTCAAGATATTCTCATTAACAGTAGAGGGCATTGGACACATCACCTCATCACCTCCCCACAGGATCGAGGCTCTCCACCTGACCTTGGAAAATGTCCAAGCCAGCAGCACATCGGGCCTCAGGAGGAGAAAGAGGTTTAGGTTATGAGCTGAAGGTCAGCGCATCGCAGCCTCACTGCATGCTGACGAGCTCTGCTGCAGCTTTCGAGACAGGATGAGTTTTCTCTAGTTTGTCTCTTTCTATCTTTAACGAAAAAAGTAACGTCTGATGAATCCCCCTGACGCTCTGATGGGTCACATTTTTTGTATTCAAATCTTCAGAGTAATTCTCAGGCTCGTGCTTCAGCCCAGGTTTATAATTTATGGACTGCTTATGAGATATCATACAAAATCTAAAGTGACATTGAGTGCTGTTGCGTTTCCCTCGAGATGCTCTGAAACATGAAAAGGTTTGTAGCTGGCTGTACCGATGAAACTCCATCCGGGAGCTAACGCAGACCTCAGCATGACCACTGTTCGTACTTTTATCTGAAAACACTACCCTGCTCTCTTGAAACACAGAGTAGGCGTAGGCAGAAAAAGAAAAGTCCATTAATAGGGAAGATGGAGTCTAATGCAGAATCGACCAGAGGGCCTAATGATTACTAGCCATTCATTGATCAAGTTCTCCAAGACGGGAACAAAGAACACTTTGAGGGGAATGAACCCTCTGCTTCTACTTCAGAAATCAGTAATACAACCTGTGAGTGTGAGCCTAAGATGTCTGTTGGCTTAAAATGTCCAAACATTTAACAGTTTATATACTTGAAATACCATTCATTTGATGCATTATTTACATTATTTAAAATGTTTCAGACAGTCTGTCAGTTTGGACCAAACTAAAATATCGCTTCTCCAGGATTGGCATCAAATTTTGTTAATTTTGTTATTAAAACAAGTTCAGACCAAAATATCTCATCAACTATGGTTTAATTGCAAAGACTTATGTATATTTGTACAGAGATTTTAATATTAGGGATTCCTTTTTCCTCTAGCACCCTCTTTAGGTCAAAATTTAAAATTATCCAATAATTTTGACCAAATACCTGCTTGACTAAACGTAGGCTGAAGTTTGTGGTTAGAACTAACTAGTAAATGTTAACATGCTAACATGCTAACATGCTAAGAAGTTGAACATTGCAAACATTATACCTGCTAAACATTAGCATGTTAGAATTGCGCTGCTAACATGCCTTTAAACTCTCCTGTTTACTTATATTTTAATATGTTCTTGAAGGTATTAGTGTACGTGCTCGAGGCTGTTTCATTCAATCATAGCACATGCAAACTTATTCATTTTCCTATTTTCGCAGTCTCTCATTGTTTTCTGCCATGTGTCATTGCTCCGACATTAAAAAAAAGGCTTGTGGCTAAAAAGCTAATCTCTAACATTAATGGTTAATCATCCAAGTTTAATGAAACTGCACAAGTGAAATGATTATAGAAAAACTCATTTTCATTAGGCTGCCTTAACTCAGTTTTTCACATGAATGTATAGGTGCAGCACCGGCACAGCAGCTATTGATCTGAACAGGAAACAAGTCCCCTGGATTACTGGGCAGTTCTGGTGTTGACCTAAAATTTGTATCCCAGTGTGCTTAAATGCCAGTGTTTCCATGTTTTTTGACCTCTGGATTTGCTGTTGTCCCTGGAGTCAAATCAAGGTAAAGACGCACCAGGAGGAACTTATTATATATAAGAGTATATATATATATATATATACACACGTTATAAGAGCTATCTTAATAGAAGCCCTCTTAATAATACATCCATGGGAGAAACACATACAGACAGTGGATAGAGACAGTGTATTCTTACCAATATTTTGTACAGATTTAAGGAGATTTCAGGAGACTTGTCAGATATCAACATTAAATTCATATTGATTATGTTGTGGGAAGGAATTTAACGATGTGTGAATGCCAAACAAAACTCATAATACTGCTGATTTTGTACAAAGAAATGGGTCAAAATAAGCTAAGAAAGCATAACGGATTGCAGAAAAGCACAAAAGTGACACCTGCCAAATTTGAATGTACAGTATATTCTCTGGTCTGTCTGCAACGTGTCACATTTGCAATACATTACATCGTTCAGCGTCGGCCCTCCCTGAGAAAAACATGCTGTTCCTTGCTACAGTGCATTATGATTATGAAAGGTTGCAAATGGGCTAATTTGCAGCTTTGACAGCGCCAGCCTCAGCAAAGGCGGGTAGTAATAGGTTTTGAGGTGCCGCTTCAGCGACTGCTGTGATGGGAACGCTGTGGCTGAAAGTAGGCATAGGTCAGGCTTCTCTAGAAACTCTGACAAATTAAAAACAGAAAACCTTTGACATTTATCATGCTAGGAGTCTGCAAAGGTCATTGCCTGCACTTGCTGCTTTCATTTTCCTTCCCCATCCCCTCTGGACATGTTTTGCTGTGATTGCTTATAGCCTGCTAGAGCTGCAGCAAGGGGAATCAGGCACTGTGATTTCAGGGAAATACTCACACGATGACAACATCTCTCACATAAGAAGGAGATATATGGACTACACAAGAAATGTAAACTTATGGAGTCTCTCTCTCTGCTGCTTCTTTCCTCTTTACCCTTATTTATTTACCACACTGGTAATATACCAGTTGTTAATGGGGCTATCATAATGATTAGTTAGCATATCAGTTTCATCAGGATGCTAGTTAGAAGTAAACTGCTGTTGTGTAAACAACCACTGGCGAGTAATAACACACTAAAATTCATTCCTGATTTTCTCGTGATACATCATTCCACACCATAAACACTGAAAACTTGTAATCCCACTGGACCATGACTGTCTCATTTAAATGTTAATATAATTCCCATCATTCATAATTTAATGTGCTCCTTGGCATTTCCGTTCATCTCAGTAATGCTATCTTACGTGACAAGCCAATTTACTGCTGGAGTTGACCAAATTGCTTTAGCATTGTAATGCTAACACCATAATAAATCCTTGACATACAGTCCCTCCTCAGGTAATAAAAAATAATAGAAAGTTATGCACGTTCACCATGAAATCCATTTTCATTGATTTCCCCGGCGTTACACACACCACCAAGATTGTGCCTTTAAGTCGGATGCAGCTGGAGAAACATTGCAACTGAAGAATGTGACAGAGATTGCCCTTTTTGCCCTCTCGTTGTCAGAGGTGGCATTAGTGGGGCTAAAGGCAGTGTGAGAGACGACACAATCGGCGCAAGGAAGACGAATCAGACAGATTATAGCTCTGAAGAGAGAGATAGGAGAGAAAGCAGGGCCTGGCTTAATGCTGGTATGTGTCATTTTGTGTGACCTTTCTGGGAATTACCACTGTGCATGACCCAGAGCGTGTCTGCTTGTAACTGAGACAGTCTGGGGCTTCTGCTGCTGTTTCCACCTCATACTCCCTCTCCAGCTTCACCCATCTTCACTCTGACAGACATCATGGCCCAACTCAGCCTGCTGATGCCTCGCTACCTCCCAATTGACCCAATCATGGCCAATAACTCTGATAATCCCTCTGTTCTCATTAGCTCCCACGCACAACTTAAACTGAAATTTGAATTCTACGGGCTCCTCCTGTGTCTGTAAGGTAGCTTAACCTTTGATAATATGTCGGCACGTCTTAGCAGAGAAAACCTGGGATTAGTCGACTCATGGAAGCTATTGTGGGAGAAAAGCGGCATCAAAAGTTGATCATTGTTTAGGTGGGGGAATATGAATGTAAATTCACCAAGATACAGACAGTTGAAGCTTGAAATCCTGTGATTAAATATGTAATCCTATGTTAATTACGGAATTGCATATGTTTAAATGGTGATCACTCACTGGGATGTACTGTTATTTCAAACCAAGCATATCAAATGTGCTTTACAGGATGATTCTGGTGTTATTCTTTACATGCTATAAAAAGACAAAAGACCATCTCTTAATATTCTCCAACTTCTGTTTCTGTGGCACAAGCACATTTGTTCCCACTGGGGACCAACATCTAATAGACAGGTCTCAAATATATGGTATAATTTATTTAATAAGGGCACTCAGTAATCTCTTAAAGCTCCTGGGCACTGTAGGAGTAAATAGCGCATTTGTTCGGGACTATTTTCAGCTGCGGATTAATACACATTAGTGTTCTAGGCAAGGTTTATTTGTATGCCATCATTTGTACACAAGAGCAATTCAAGGTGCTTTATGTAATGCATTAACACATTAAATACATTTTTTTTAAAAGAGAGAAATTAATAAAGCCAATCAAAAGAATAGAAACCTTTTTTAAATGGAATAGAGAAAGTGGTAGAAAATACTAGGGTTTTACAGCAGCATGAAAGTGTGAGATTGCTTTAACCCGTACAAACTGTTCAGGGTCAAATTCGACCAATTTTTCACATTTGAGAGCTGTATTTCTTTTACCTAGACTTTTCATAATGTGAGTCACAGTACATACAAATGGAAATAAAATGCATCTTTTTAAAGTTTTTGTGCACCTTATATACATTTCTATATATGCAAATATACAAGGGTATACCTGCGTTTATTAGAAAAAATCCAAAATCAGCATTCAATCATGTTGTATTCATCATATTCTATAAAATGTTCTCGTGGACCATAAAACAGTGATTGTAAATCCATCATCTTTCTTTCATAAGATTATTCAAAAATGTATTCATGACTGATGGGGGAGTTTATGAATGTGAATTGGTGTAGAAACTAATTATTACGAGTCAGTATATGAACAGTATGTGAGGGTTAAAATAAACTGTGTGTTCATGGTAATGACCCAGCAGGACAATGTGGCTCATTGTCACGTTTTTAATAGTTTTTGGACAATGATAGAGCTCTATAACACAGGAGAATTATTGTATCATGCTTTGGCCACACAGACAATACTTCACACAATCAGAGTTGGTTTTGGTCTTTATATGAGTTTTGTTGATAGTGAGAAAAATGCAGATGGGTGACAAATTAAAGGAAAAATCTGAATGACATAGAGGAGAAACATATCAAATGCAGATGCTTCTGTGCACCAGGGTTCACTGAATGAGTTTGGTGAGAATGAAAATGATGAGGAATGAAATTCAATGCAAGAGCTTTTACAGTCACCAGATCTCCACACAGTTGAACACCTACTGAAGATTTTGGACCAACGTGTTAAGACAGTACTCTCCACCATAATCTCCACAAGACCAAATGATAAAATATAAACTTTCATCTTCAAATCTGTTTAGTGATGCCTGTGATTGTATCTGATGTTATATGTCCTTTTGTTATGTCTGGCTATGTTTGTTTTCCTTTTTATCTGCTGTACTCAGGCCTCTCCTGCACAAGACATCTTGATCTCAATGAGATTATCTGATTAAATAAAGGTTGTATCTATAAATGAAGGGATATCTTGTAGAGGAATGATGTTCATCCCTCCAGAGACTTGGCAAGGAGCACTGAAGCTATACACTTCAAGTTGTTTTTTCCTTTAATTTGTCCTCCATCTGTACATCACCTTATCTTTGACAATAAAGAAGTTGCGGTCATAAAATATTACAGGGTGTTTTGGATCTCCACACCCACAACAACAGTAGCTGAGTAATGATTATTTAGAAGCAATTGGGAACCAGGGTGGGGTAAGGAATAGGAGGAGGGGGGGCTTGTCTAATAAGATGTCCCATTGAGCAGGACTGCAGCGAAATCAGTTTGAGCTGCAGCCAACGTGTTCACAGGAAGCCATCATCACAAGCAAAAAAAATAAAATCACTCAGCTTGCAAGGAACAAAGTGCACATACTTCAAGGTCCTAATTAAAATAAATTAACCCAAAAGTGAGACAGAGAGGGGGAAAAGACGCAGAGCGAAAGACAAAGAGAGAACACTGTTACAAAGTTAAATTGTCACTTTAGTTGAAATAATGTCTGTAGGCTTCCATCAATCCCCTCCCACAAAAAAAAAAAAATCTTTGAAGTCCATTTTTCTTTCCCTCAACATGTTTTTCCCTGAAGAGGTTTTTTCATAAATTCATGACAGCCTTGTGTCTATGTTTTTCCCCTCCCTTCACATCCCTGTCTGTATTTGATGTTCCTCACAATTCAGCCTTTGGACACTGTATTTTGAGAGACAGATGAGGGGAAATGAATCATTCATCAGACAAGGCCCGGGCTTCAAATTCCAACTGACCTGCTGATCCAGCGGGCGTGATTCTGGTCTGGCTGATCAGATGGTTGATATTGCAGATCTTGCTCTGGGCGGCTGCTGGGCTACGCTTATTAGGGCTTTCAGTGGCGCATGGTGTGTGGGTCATCATCTCTCCCCGTAGTGACTCTGCGTGACAGCAAACACAAGCTGGCCTCACCTCCGAAAAATGTGCACATTTCACCACGTAATTCAAGCGTCAAAGCAGATAAGGAACTGCAGGGATAATAGTGTAATAAGAGGGCTGGACAAGCCTGTCAGAGCGGTGATTATTTTCTACCAAGAGGAAATATGGATTTGGCCCCAGGTGTGTGTTTTCTTGTTTTTGTGGACATTCTGTGGGTAAATGTGTCACATCAGAACTTCACGGAGGCAGATATATACTCATCAAAACTTTTGTGATTGCTTTGGCCTGGCAATTTCGAAACACATCACAGAGGAATATGCCTGAGTGCAGCTGTCAGTGGTGCTGAAATTGATGTGCTAAGACATGTGTTTGTGTTTGCTTTTCCTATCTATAGGTTTGACACTAACTGACATTACATTACGTCAAATAAAAATAATTATTCCGAGGTGACTTTAATAAAAGCCTGATCAACACCGTGTCCATCACAGGCATTTTTATCTTGACACACGTTCATGGCAAAGTGCTCAATAAAGATTAGAGGATGAAAAAACATCTGTGGTTATGTTTTTGATGTATTTCATGAAATCATTTTTCATTTGAGCTCTATCAGTGCACAGAGACATGTTTGTATGCATGATGTATCTACACTTGATAGATTTTTTTATTCCTTTTCCCCTCTAGAGTTTCTTTAATTCATGCTACTCCTGCAGAATACAGGAGGAGATTCATGATTTGCAGGACAGGTTTTTATTTGAGTGCATTTGCTCATATTATGAGGACTCTTCTACAGGAATGAAAATGCCATTTGGATGCCTCTCTCACATCAGAGCCTTTTATTGTTATCATGATTAATCAAATGAGGGGAAAACATGTTTATGAAACCTCATTTCATCTGAATTTTTTCACTCATATCTCGTTTT
The DNA here is from genome assembly GCF_027409825.1 of Scomber japonicus. NCBI lineage: Eukaryota > Metazoa > Chordata > Actinopteri > Scombriformes > Scombridae > Scomber > Scomber japonicus. The sequence continues at coordinate 28,502,622 of NC_070580.1, read as the reverse complement.
AAATTATTATAGTTTATAGTTACTGGGAGCTTTTATTTTAGATAATAATGCCAACATGGTTCCCCTAAATCCTTTTCAAGATCAGGGATGGATGCTGAAGCACACTTTCTTCCTCTACCTCGCTTCCTTTTATTTGCTCAAACACTGTGCAATGATTTCCTGTGCCAAGGTAGAGCCACCACACATTAAACTCTATTCCGAGCACAGGCTTCATCCTCCCGGTGCATTGTGAAAGAATCCAATAATAAGGCTGAAAGTGAGAGAAACCCTGCAGTGATCTAATCAGCGCCACACATTGTACTGAGCCAGTGTCCAATGTAGGCCTGAGACGGGCTCATCAGCAGCTATTTTCAGAAGCCAATTTGAAAATTATTATCACTCAGGGTCTGTTGTATATTTCTTATGCTGCAAATTAAATCGAAATCTTCTTTGACATTTGTGCTGAGGTTTCAATAGGCGACCCCTGGAACATCTGCAGAGGGGCAATTCTGAAATCTCGCTGAGCTGGTGGTTGAATGGCAGTCATAGACATTTTCTACACTTCTTCATTTTTTCCCTTTCAACTTCATGACAGCACACCTCTTCCCCTTTTCTGACCACACCGACCATCTCCATCTTACAACGAAAGAACCCAATTTTTATATTTCACCACATTAATTTGCAGCCCGAGGGAAGGCTTCTGTGTATTTCTGCTGAATATTTACACATGCAGTATCGTCCTCTGACAAGAAAACGCCAATTTACGTGGCACACAAAAATTGCTTTCATCCAATAAACCAAATGCAAATGAATTCCACTAAATAAGGTCAAACATATTCAAGATTTTTCAAGCTCTCTTTAATGAAAAGGGTCTGATGTTGGTCTAAATATGGAAGAGCACGCTGCCCTGAGCGCTGGTTTGTAATAAATTCCTAAATAGCCTTGGACTTTCTGACTAAATAACAAAATATGAGATCTCTTAACCTTATAATAAATTAATAAAACTCTAATTCATTTGCTTCAGAAAGACATTTTTCAGATCTGCATTCACAGGGCTAAAATTTGTGCAGTGGGCAGGTTACCAGAGCGATTTGGCTTGAAGAGTGCATCCTGCTCTACAGGATATGGGGGAAATGCTGAGTTGGCTAATCAACTTCTGTCCACCTGTTCGCAGAAGGAATGACCTCCAGGAACAGGTAGACATCGCAGCAGGGAAAGTTCCCACTCAAGCCAAGCATGCAGGTAATGCACAGTCGAGTCGATGAAGCTACAAAGGCAGCGTGGAAAAGAGAAGTAACCTGAAATCAGACTCAAATTTAAGTAAGAGGAAAAAAACGAGGCAGATTAGAAACACTGTGAAATCTAGGAAGTAAAATGTATAATCCATATAACAGAGATCCTTGAGGAAATTAGATTGGGCTGAAATGACATGTTTTGACAAAATGTGCATTGAAGATTGCATATGAGACGTTGGTATCCTGCCTTCTGTTTAAAGGACAGGTTCACAATTGTTCAAGTCTTTCTTCAAACAATAGTCAGAACATTGAAATAGTTTTTTTTGCCATAATCATTCCTGTGAATACTTACAATGTAAGTGATGGGGGACCAAACTCCACAGCCTCTCTTCTGTTCAAAAATGCATTTAAAAGTTCATCTGTCATCCAAATGAGTCAAACCAAGTAGATATCTGTCAACATTACAGTCTTTTTAGTGCCAAAGTCTCTTTTTGTTACTGCACTTCCACCACAGCTCAACAGGGAAACACACACTTTGATGCTAAAACGACTGTAAATATGGCAGACATCCACTTGATATGACTAACTCAGACTGCTGAAGCCTTATATAAGCTTCACATCTACTTTTAAATGCATTTTTGCACAAAATGAATGTGGATTTTTGACCCCCATCATTTACACGTTTGAAGGAGATCTTTTAATACCCAGTAATAACAGGAGGAATGATTACAGTGAGGAAAATCTCCTTCATTGTTTATACAGGCACGTGACTGTTTAAGGACACACTTGAAAAATTTTGAAGCTATTCTTTAAGTGAGGCTTGTGCATGAAGTGGTGTTTCTCACTAGCCTATTAGTTGATTATGGTCGTTGTGAGCAAAATGAGCTATATCACTCTTGGTTGTAGCCCCTCCTTGTGTGTTGTTATGGAGATTCAAGAAACATGTGGCATCAAAGTTGGGTTGTGTCCCATTTTCCTTTAATGGGCGAAGAAGCTGTTAAAAGTTCCCATAATAGCCCCTTTTGTAAAATTTTACATTTCAGGTGTTGACCTCAGACTCTTGTGAAGTCAGGAGGGTTAGTGACATGGTTGGACTTTAGTAAAATGTAACTTAAGTAGTTATTTTAAGTCATTTCTTTTGTTGCACTTCATTAACTTACCAGTAAATACCTGCATTATTTATTGTGTCTAATACTTGAATGTTTTCAGGCCACAGTTGCTGCACAGATTTTAATGATTTGTTCAACACCCTCACCCTTTTGTAACAGAATTTCTCCAGTCAATTTCTACATGTATGTAATATCATGTATCATATGATAAACCTGTGGGGCTGCTTATCTCTAATCTTTACTATTTTCTAGTGAATTACAGGATGATTTTACCTTTTTGGGCATCAAAACATAAATAACAAAAGATTACAACCAGTGATAATGGTTGCAACATTCCTTTGTCAGAGGGGTCACAAGCTAAATCATTTGAGAACCACTGAGGGAAACCTTTGTTGCTTTGTTGAATGTAATTTCCCATCTCATTCTCTTCATATTTTCTTGTCCAATAATGGTATGGTATACAAAACCAAATTAATTCTCAAATAGGTCTGGTTATTCTGAGAAAGTGTGAAATATGTCCGTACTTGAAGCTGATGTCAAAAGCTTTATTCCCCCCCTGAAAGTGTTAATATGATTAAGGGATCAGAAAACATAAACACTAGTGACTCTGAATGTGGATGGAGGTATTTAATTCCACATTGTGCGCTTAAAAGTTTAGACTAGATTAATGTGAACCAAACATAATTACAAAACTATTCTGGTCTTCTACTTCTGCTTCGTTTTCTCAATATTTACAGTATTGATTTGTAGCATTATAAACAGTGGAATAAATGGGAAGCCACAAAATGTCAGCAAATGTCAGCTGATGAAAATGCATGACTGATGGGCCGACTGTGTGTTTTCACATCGTATTCACACACAATTTGCTCTCAACTGTCTCCTTCCTTTTCCGCGACAAGATGCAGCACCCGGCGAAATACCTTCAGAGCCAAAGAGGGTAATAAAGCGATAATAAACACTGTGCCCACACAAACAGATCAGAGAACTTCATTTGCACACTGGTGTATCTGAGGAGAGGGTCAATTTACCTTCAATTCAATCAGCAGTAGAGGTGGACTGTTTATAAGATTCAGAGTCTTTTCTCCTATTTCTAGTCTGTCAAGAAGCTGTGAGAGAGATCTCTGTCATTAGTCTGAATTTGCAGGTTAATTAAATTTGCGACTTGAGGGCTGAATATGAACCGAACACAAAGCCGTAAATGCATGATACCTGAGCGTTGTCTGGACTGAAGCTTGACATTTGCTTTCTTACAAAGGCTCTTAAAATATTAGTATTTCCATTTAATTTTACTGCTTTGGTTTACCTCCAGTCATTACAAACTGTATGGCAGTTTATACTGTTGTTAGGTCTCTGACAGATGTTTCAACATCAAAAACGTACTCAATGGTGCACAATGTTAAATGATTTCCAATTTGTAGTAGCAGTATAAATTCAGAGTAAATTAGAAACCCTCATAAACAGTATTTGTAATTACACCTACTGATGGACACAGCATCATACTACATAATGTGATCAGTATGGTTATTATCTTATTTTATTATCATACTATGATATCATTGTGATAGTTGTACTTATTTATACAATATTTACTACTGTATGTACTACTTAAATACTTACTGGGAACATGTGCTGGGATTAATGTTTAACAAAAGAAGACAAGAGGTTAAATAAATGACAGTAATGACTTTGTGCTTCAGAGGTGCTTACACAGGGAATTATGTCACTATTTAAACATTGAAGTGGATTGGCACACACATTTATACTTCCCAGAGGATGTATCCTACTGACGGTCTTTTGCAGTTTTTCTTTGACGTCACCATCAGGTCTATATTTGTGTGTCTTACCAGTGGATACATCACCATGAACTTGAGAACAGACATTCATGTACCTCACAGAATGAAGTATAATAACTTCACCTAATCTCTCAATTAGGACCACCTATTACTGCACTAGGACTTTAAAAACCTCCAAAACTAATGCCAGTGCAATCAGTCAGTCAGTCAGTGGCAGTATGCATATCTGCATACTGCCATACTGCCACTCCAAACTAAGATGGTGAAGATGGTAAACATTTCAATGTGAGCATGTTAACATTTAGCTCAAGGCACTACTGTGTCAAACGGTAACCTCATGGAGCCACTTGCACTCACATGAAGTCCTGTTTAATATTAGTGTGCATTATAATTAAGGCTGCTGTCATTAGATGGCAGGTAGCTATACTTATGTTAAAATTATAGTACAATACGGCAGGGAAAGGAATGTAGTTTTGGGATCTAATTTAAGATCCATCTCATCAAAACTGATTTAAGAGAGGAACCTGGAGCTTTTATTTCTTGTCCTATCATTAGACCAAAAACTTACATATACTTATTTACTTGTATCATCAGATACAAACTTCATTGCAGTCTGTTGGACAACATAAAGAGCAGTGTGTTCTGCTATTCATTGCTCACAAATGTACATTTTATATGTGTTTTGCCTTTTATTAAAAGGGCATGTAAAAGTAATTCAAGCTGAGCCTGCTGTCAATTTTTATCGACAGTACACTATCACAAGCACATCTGAAATATGGTGTGAATATAACAGATAGAGTGTAACTTCAGGGTTTGTTCAAGGTAATCACAGAGTAAGTATAGGATAAGCAGGCTGTAATATGGATCATTACTGCCTATACTGTCTATCTATCTAACAGGGAAACCAGTGACCATTTTGTTTTTTATAATGTTACCTCCATTGTACGGTCTATAAAGAATAACGACTGTAATCGATGAATGAAGACCATGTGAGGTTAAAACCGGTGGACTACTTTTAAAACATTATGTCCGATAAAATAAAAGCTTTTAATATATTAATTCGTATTGTCTCCTTGTTCAGTCTAAATAATGTTTTCTTTTTTGTAACCAGGTTTACTATCTTTCAGAACATCTTAAGTTCCCCAGAATTACTGCATGTGAAAATATGTCTCTGCATTCAGATAAGATAATCAATACTTTTAAGAAAAATATAGTTTGTATGAGAAGCGGCAGCAGTGTTGTTTACCGAAATTCAGACTTCATGAATAGAACCTAAGCATCAATTGTTTGATTCTCCTGCAATTTTCTGAAGATGTGTAATACAAAAACACCCGCAGCAATCAGCACAAAGATATGTTTAAAGTATGAGCAAAATAAGAAAGCAAACAAACAAAAAGATAACAACCTGTTGTGTGTGTGTGTGTGTGTTGATGCTTGTGTATTTGCTGGAGGGTGAAGTTGGAGCAATACTTATGAATAAAATAATTAAGTGTATCAAGTCAGTGTTGTTGAACAGGCAAACTGATTGATGTAATGAGATTGTGTGAAAGCATCAGTGCTTGTATTCTCATGACAAATTTCCCATGGGGAACAATAAAAGGTAGAGTTATTTATAAATTAAAGTGAAGGATTTTTGATTTCAAACATCAGAACTAATAGTACTACAAAACAGAAGACTGTATCTTTAATGGTAGCACTTAATATTATTAAAAATACATAATTTAAGTTAATTGCTTCACCACTTCTCCGTATGAAGTGTCTGCCACGTTGTTAAAGAACTGGATGTCAGCTGTGAGTGAAACTGTTGTCTGCAGCTTCAGAAAAAGATAATTTCTACCATTTTTTTCATCAGAAAACAGTATGAAATATACAGGAGGTGGAGAAAACAACAAACATCTAGCATCTAGCATCTTAATCCTACTGCAGATCTCAGAGGTACTGAAGACTTTTTGTCATATCTCGCACCTGCTTTATTCTATCATTCCAGTGACTTCATATAATTGTTTTCTGATTCTGTTTTAATTAGTGCTTTTAAATATATATTATTGCATAATTGATAATGTTTTGAGAAAAATAAGTTTTGCTATGATGGTTGTTTCCTACAGTAGTTTATTCTCAGGGTCCACAGGGGTCCCACTTGGTCATGCTTGGATGTTAAATATGTTGATAGGATGAAGGTTAATTTGAGTTTTCATCTAACCTCATAAATGTGGGCTTTATTTTCTTAAAACATGGGAATATCATGAGAGAGCTGTGTTGAAATCTCAGGTGCATCTGACCCTGCAAAATGAGGTCTTCATCCTTAAACGCTACAACATGATCATGTGACCCAGTGACCTCCACCATATGGCTGCTCGGGCAATCACAGATCCACCGTTGTTCAGTGTTTGAAGGCATCTCAAGGCTTTCTCTCTTGATCAAAATGAATTTAACAGCCACTGTACTTTGGCCAATTTCTCACAGTTAGTGTTTTTTGGCTTCTTGCTATAACTTTTGTAGCAACGTTGACACAAATAGAGTAAGAGTATACCTTTGGGGTTTTTTAGCTAGCATCAGAGTGGCTCTCTGGCTGTCGGTGATCATTGGATTTTGACTGCTGTTCTTGTTTGCAACACCGCCTGTCTAGCGGGTATGGCAGTTTCCACTGTTGCATCACAGCAGGTTTTGTGGCTGATACACCTGCAGTTCAGGTAATAACTGTATTTATCCTCTTTTAGACACCATTGGTTGCCTCATACACCATAAAAGTAGAGATTGTATTACCTGAATTGAAGGTTAATTGGTAATCAGCCTAATGCTTAATAATGTTAGTGTTGCTGTTATTATTCTGGCTACATTTCTATATTTTGTAAATCTGGACCCCATGGACCATTTTCTGTTTCACTTCTCAGAAACACTGCAGTTCAGTCTGTGATCACAGCTTGTTTTACACATTTTGAGTCAGAAGTTTTGCTTCCAAAATGACCACCGAATGATCAGACTTCTAAATCTTTATCTATCTGCAGGGTGTTTTGTTATTTGAAGAGTAACGTTGGATTTAAATTTTTGTTAATATCAAATATTTCCCATGAAAAGACCAAAATCAACCATGTGTGTTGGTCCATCTGTCAGTATTTTCTGACATCCCCATCCTGGCCATGGCTCTCAACCCTGAGCCCATTTGTTCCTACTGAAGATGGAAATCTTAAATAATGCATAAACAATAGTTTAATGTTAAAAACAGACCAAATAATCTCCTTAAATAGCTGGTCACTGTAGTTCTGAGCAAATGTTACTCAAACAGGAGTTATTTGAGCATTTGCTGCAGACTATTTTCAGCCACTGATTCAATTCATTGTTGGTTTTGATCTTTTCATTGGATTTGTTGACAGTAAGAGAAATATAACATTAAGTTCAGATCCACAATCAGAGGCACCACAGAAGCAGATGAGGAACTAACACTTTTAATTTTCAACATAGAGACTTTTGAAGCTGCACTGGGGATGTGAAACTGCCAGACGGACACATTAACCTGTTCGCTGACCATCCATCTAACCTGTAAAATACACCTGCTCTTACTTTCTTTTCCCTCGGATGACTGAAAATGTTTATATGGACACCAGAAAACAGAAAGCAGGAACAGCTGACAAGGGGATGCGCAGGATGTTCTTTTTTTTTTTTTTTTTCCCGGCACAGACTCTTTTTGATGAATGGCTCATTATAATCTGTAGATGATGGATGCGAGTTGGGTAAAGCCTGGTGCATGTATATGTGACTGTTTAGGCAAAATGAAGGGTACGAGGGCCTCTCAGTCCTATTCTTTGCACAGTGAGGTGTAACGGTTTGGAGTGAAAGGTTTTAATGGCTTTCAGTTGTTATTATTCTGTGTGTTATGACAGCTTGATTGGGCCTGCGGTCTTCTTTCAGTGCGGTTCCATTTGCATGCACCTCCCTTTGGCTCCTTCCTCAGCTTTGTGTTGTTATGGTAATTTTCATGAAGTAGATTGCATCTAGCTGGCTGCTCCACTTGGGTCCTGTCTGTGAGAGAAGCCCGCAGCAAGAGCATAATAATCATAATGAACACATCAGAACAATGCTACAGCAAAATACCACGCGCACCAGACACACTAGAGCCGTTTCAATGACCACTGCAGTTAACAAAGTAATTACAAACCCTGATGAAGCTGTAGATTTCTCGCTTTGCCCTCAGGTGCTGTTTCTCTCAGTTTGTACTTTGACTCAGTTCACTTTTGCCTGTTGGCGTACAAAGACTCTGCATCTCTACTGTTTGCCAGCTTACAGTCAGGGTTCATTTTTAGAGTGGCAACCGATAAAATGCTCCTCTGGCTATCGGAGGTGCCTCAGTTGTGCGACATTAAGGTAAAAACGAAGCATGGGGGGGTGTCCCATTAAGACCACAGTCACATCCTGGCTAAATATAAGTTAAAAAGCAAGTGGCACTTAAGCGACCAGAGCAAATCACAGAGCAAACCATTGTTTTTGCCCAAGAGGATCAGTGCTAAAAGTGCAAGTGCTACATAGCAATTTAACATGAATAAGCCATTAATGTTTTCCTTTTTTAACATCAGAACAATTACTGTTAAGAGCATGACTGAAGTAGGGAAGTCTGAAGAAAAACTGGCCTCTACGCTGCTTCTTTTACTGTGTGTCACATAATTGGACCTCATAGAAATCTGCTGGGTCACTTTGTGCACATATGAATTGCCTTATGGCACAAAGCAGGTAACTTCTAAGGTTAGCTTTTCACCATTATACTGTATGTGTAATAATCACATAACAAAAAAAAATAGCTCATTTGTATGCCAAATAACTGTAAATGAAATGTAATGATATAATGTAATGACTAGAGTTGAGTTTTGAGGTCAATGCCAATAATTATTTCTTTCTTTCTTTCTGTCTTTCTTTCTGTCTTTCTGTCTTTCTTTCTTTCTTTCTTTCTTTCTTGTGAATAAAAAACAGCAATAAGCCGCAGCCCATTACCTAAGCAATTAAGTTCATACTGGACAATGCTGCATGTCAGGATTTATGTTCAATGCCAACATTCAGAGCCCACGCAGGAAGTAGTGTGTCCTTTGTTAGGTGGAAAGTAAGAAGTAGAGGTCAAAGTAGTGGATGGGGCGTGTGTTAAGTCCAACTTTCATGCATGAGGTTGGAGTTCGGGTGCTGTCACTTGTAATTTATCAACTATAACTGCAGTCTTTCTCTAACATTAACCATACCCAAGCTGCCATAATCAGAAAAGGGATTCTTTTTTCTTTTAATTTAAAAAATGTTGGCACCAGATGTAAGAAGTGTTGTCATCAATCATGATCCAGTTTTGCAGAGTCATCGAGATGTCCTCCTGTAGCTGATAACCCAATATATCAATATATCCCCTGGCCAATTTTTTTAAAAGTCAGACTCTAGGACTGAATGTTAAAGTCAGTAGCTACAATAATTCATCGGAATACCGATCAATAAATAAATCCAGTCAATTCCAAGTGCCTGGTTTTAAGACTATGCTAGAATGCATATTTCTATATCAACGTGGAGGAAATGGAGATGAGCAGAAGCATCCTCTTTGCTGCAGTGAGTGACAAATGTTACACGATATTCAAATATGGTCTTAATTTGATGGAAAACAAGATCGGCACCTTTCAGTAACAATGATATAATGAGGTGTTTCAAAGAGAATTCTGCAGCAGTCTCCGTCAGATGTACCTCCTTTTGAGCGGCTAACCTGTGGCTTTTCCAATTTCTCTGTCTCTCTCTCTCTCTGTCTCTCTCTGTCTCTGTCTCTGTCTCTCTCTCTCTCTCCAGCCTTCCCCAAACTCTTGAACACACAAGTACTCTTCTTGAACAATGATACACGAGTTTGTGCAGCACAGCAACTGCCCTTGAATTAGACAGTGGTGAGTGATTCAACCAGTGGAGTGCATATAACAATCTTCTACAGCACAGTTTCACTCTGCATGTTGCTGCCTTCACCAGTATTGAAAAAACAGCACAACTCCTGTGTGTCATTCACAGAAAAAATGAATCATCACTCCTACTTAGCTTGGTATTTACTAAACTCTATCATCATGTCCTCTCCACCACGATGTACAGCTCTTTTACTGACAGACCTGTCACACAGCAGACTAATCTCCAGTCAAATCTATACAGAGACACTCATAATCACAAAAATGTGTCTTTATTCTGAGCTCATCCCTATTTCCAGCACAGTGAATGAGCATGGACCTCCATCATTTGTATATGTTGAATATCTGCAGGCTTGTGTGTTTTTTGTGTTACAGTATATGTTAGTGTAACAAGGACTCATGACCGCAGCACCTGACGTGGGGCCAGTGAGGAGTAGTTGCCATCTGGTCAGCCCTCGGGGAGTCCGCCGGCCACCCAGAGCTGCTCAGCCCTAGACAGGTAGCCCGTCTGACATCTCCAACTCATCTCCAACCCGCCAAACAGCAGATAATGAGGAGCAGACAGCTGGTCCATGGACACTGTTTGCCCACCCACCAACACCATGAAAACTGTGCCTATTGAGCTTTTCAGCAAAGTAAGCATGGGTCTCTTGTGGTATAATGGGTTTCACCTGGATGTGTACAGGGCTATCATACAATACACCTTATTTCTCTATAATCACAGTGGGCTTTAAAACTTTTACCTCAAGTAATAAATAATGAGTCATCCTGTGAAACAAAGACACTGGAGTCAGTCTATATAGCTACATGGTTACATTATTCAGCCTACAGATGGCAGTGTTTCAAAGCAAACTTATGTAGAGTGCAGCTGCCGAATGTATCCGACATCTGTATAAAACTACAATACATCTGAATTCATTGAAAAAACATGTGAATTGTTGTATTTCTTTCTTTGAAATAGGAGTGACAGACTCTCTCTATCTGACTTGGCGAGTGGGCGTAACCAGCTGCATCATTTCCTTTCACATGTTTTTTTTCTTTCCCCAAAACATATTTTACATTTGACTTCATAGAGGGTGCCTAGATACATGTTTCAAAATATTCAACAACGGACCACATCTCTACATGTGGGAGGCAGTGATTACATGCACGTAATATATATAGGAATAATTTGACAAATAGATCTATTTTTTTTTTTTTTTTTTTTTTTTACACACTATCTTAATCCTGTGTGCTGCTGATAACAGGCAGGAGGTCAATTACATATATTATGAATATATTCCAGTTACTTGTGTTAAATTGATTATTTCTGCACACTGGCAATGATTAATAGCCATCTGTCTTCATGCATAAATATACAAACACCTTGATGAATCCACCTAATGTCTAAAAGACATCAAATGTGATTGCAATGCGCTAAGTTGTGCCAAAGAATGACGTGACGGAGGTTGGGTCTAACAGCGCACACTGTACGTGAGGTGCAAGTGAACTGATGTGTGACTTCATGTAGCACCGGCACATCCACACCGAGAGAGAGAGAGAGGGAGAGAGAGAGAGAGAGAGGGAGAGGGAGGTTATGTGGCAGCCTGTTACAGAAAACGATCAATCCCTGAACGAGGCGGGAGGGTCACTTGATACCGTCTCCTTCTCAGCGGCTGACAGAGAGATGCCCACTGCTGTCCAGATGACTTCACAGGCAGAGCATAGACTAAATTAACCGGCAGTTTATCTCGGTACATTTGGCATTCACGCACATTCACTGACTGAGACTCGGGACGTTCCCTCCCCAAAAATCCCACCGAAACAATCGGATCTGCGCTACTCATGAATGAGTCTCCTCTTATTTCAAGGTGAGTAGTCTATCCTTCGCTGTTTGAGGCTGAGCAGCAGCCTGTAGTGCAGCACAGCACTGTGCAGAGAGGTAAAGTTGGGTAGACTTTGCGCGCCTCGGACGCAGTGAAAGACGTTCAGTGACATTGTGCACGCTGAGTCAAGGTGTGTTTTAAGATGTTGCATGAGTTGAGTATTAAATTATGTCTCTGCTGGGCACCTGTAATAACGAAGAAATGCGAACTGATGCCCAGAATACTGTAAATGCATCAGCTTCAGCACCAATGAGGTTCATGGACAGGAGGCAGAGCAGCACTGTTAGGTTTGGTGCAAATAATTGCATTATCACTGAGATACATTTCCATATACTTTAGAGAAAGCCTACTGTAGCAGCCTGTTTGTGCAGATTTTTCCAGAACTCTTTACACATGTGGATTATTCTGGGCAATGCATCAGATCCACTAGTCTCATCAGGAGACTAGTGGAGTGAAGGATTTAGCCTGGAGATAGTGAGTCCTCCGCTGCTGTCCTGCCTCCTGCAGCCAGGGCTTGTGCAGCCTTGGCAGCCAGGGCAGAGCAGAAGCCACTGGGATGGTGATAAGGCTAAGCCTGAAAGAACTAAAGCACACGCAGCTGTAGCAGTGCCAACCTCAACAATGCTGTTGACCAAGTGCATCTTTGTTCGAGCCCCCGTCTGCGTGTATGTTTGGGTGATGGTAGAGGGGGTGAGGAGGGCTGGTTGTTGGATTCACAGCTCTTTGACTCTCACCTCTCATGAAAACCAGATGAACCCCTATTCTCTCTGTATGCTCTCTCTGGTCTGGCTTATCTGGCCGGCCAGTTGGACTAGCTTTTATTCTCCAGGCCCCTCCAGAGTGGGTAAAGCCTCTCATGGAGAGAGAGAAAGATTGGCTTCTCTCTTGGTGTGTTCATGCCAGTCATCAGCTCCGGCACTTTATCAGTTGCCTGCTAATTTTAGAATTTAAATGAGTCTCCACATTACTTCTGTTTCTCTATTTTTGAGTGGTCGAAAGACTAGAAAGGCGCTATGTAAGTGCAGTCCATTTACCATCTTTTGCAGTAGCTGATAACATTCTTTAAATGAAACTGAGGTTTTAGTTGTGATGATTGCTTATCGTCTGAGGAGTCTATAAGTATGTAAATAGACTAAGAATATATTTTTTCTTATGGTTTCAAGCCATTGCGATACTCTCTGATATTTCTGCTATCAGTCGATTACAAGGAAATATGTTTGAATGACTATTTATACTTGAAAAACTCAAAATCTACATCTTTTTAGTAACTATTTCCCCACTTACTGTGGGTTATCTGCAGACCTCATTATGACCAGTTGTCACAGGAACTATGAAGAAATGATTCTTATTCTCTAAAAATGTTATGAATTAAGTTGGACATTAATTTCTGGACATGCACGTTGCAGTTGAGTTCATTGAATGTAATTTTTGGTGGTTTGAGGGCACAAACAAAGTTACATTCACCTTCATTGTTTTTGGCTGCGACTGAGGTTTCAGAGGCAGATATACTAGTTTAATAGCTACACTAGTGGGGGTTGGAAATGTTTTTTTAAATTTGACTAAGCAGACTCTTTAAAATCACACAAATGTATACTATCTTCAGAGTCAGACTAATTCACAGTATATTGTAATAAACCAGGACGCAACTCCATGGAGCATAAAAATGGGTTTCTGTTGGACCGCTCACTGATTTCTGTTTGTTGAAGGTTGTAATTTCCTCACCTTTACCAGTTTTTGTAACAGTAGTTTTGAATGTAGAAAGATTGTAGTAGAAACTGCATCATTTTGGAGTCTTTTGACCCTGGAGCCAACACCAGACCAGTGTAGGTGAAGTAATTTAGAACATCTGTCTCTGTCATTTTCACCCACGAGCCAGGAGTTAAGTGTTATCTCAGACTTCTACAGAGATTAATGAGCTATACTGTATGTTTGAGAGGATAGAAAAAAGAAAAGAAAAGGGAATCAGGAGCACAGCACTACACCGCGAAAAACAGCTTTTGATTTAAATGACCACCAGTTCAATCTGTGACATTGATTTTGAAGTAATTTGAATATCAGGGAGCGTGATGTGGGTCAGGGGCAAAAGCGATGCACAGTCACCGCAATAATACATCAGGCAAATTAGTGTATGTAACACAATTACACGGTGTGTGAGTGCACAGCAGCTCACTGCAACTACCCATAGCTGGAGACCCCCCAACCTCCAACCCTCCCACCCTCCCCCCACTGCTACCCCGTTGCCCACAGAGACGCTGATTAAACACGACTGTTCAGATGCTACAGCCCGAGGAGGAGGAAGAAGGAGAGCCCCCAGTGTGTGCATTGTGTGTGTTCGTGTTTGCCTGCACATGCATGTACTGTACATGTATGCGTCCATACTCATGTGCTTTTTATATATGTGTGCATTTACTAGCATGTAGCGTGTAGCATTGGAGTGCATACATTAGGGAGCAGGAGTGGAAGTGATAAAAACAGAAGAGACGCACAAACAATAATGTGAAACCAACAGTGACGAGAGAAAGAAAGAAACAGAGAGAAAAAGCAAAATACTGCAGAGCACTGCTGATACTCTGTTGTCCTGACTTATTTCACTCCTTCATCCTCCTTTCAATCCTCAGGCTGCCTCGTATGTCAGTATGTGATCCAGGCCTGGAGGAAGCCGGATATACAGGGTGATAAAGGTGGAAAAAGATATGTAGCAGGAGTGAGAAAGACTAATAAAGACCGGAATAGACAGACAGATCACTGAGAGAGAGGGAGAAAGGTGGTGACAAACAGTGGAGGAGAGAAGGGGGAGGGAGGAGAGGTACAAGTGGAAAGCGTGCAACTCACCTGCCAGATGGCAGCTTTGGCAGTACTCAGCATGCAGTGATGGCGGTCTTGCAATATGGCGCATCGCCTCCAGATTGTCACACCGTTGTAGATACAAACAGAGCAATAACTTTGCTGATGTGTGTGTTTTGCTTGATTTTCTTTGGCTCTAGTGCGTCACAGTGTAAGCAGGCAGCATATGGCAAAGTTGAAGGAAGTCAAAAAGTATTGACATATGTATTTTAAGTTTGAAAATGTTGTAATATTTATTTCTTAGTTTCTTAGAGGGACACTCCAGTGGTTTTACACATGGCGATGAGTGTACTCAACTTGAGGAGTATTACTCAGCCCATTGTTAATGTTTCTCTGTGGCCTCGGAGTAGACTTCTAAAGTCTGTGGAAATAACCCCAGTGTTGTCCTCAGGGTTACCTCGGCTTGGGCTTGGCGACTACAAATTTGTAACAGAATGTGTGCTTCGCAAATGTGAGATGTGGAGTTTGCAAGACATGGAAATTTACCAGGCAGAGAGGATCTAACAAAAAGATGCCCTTAAGCTGCATAATAAAAAGGGAGGGATGCTGTGTTTTTGGAGCTTGACTCGTATAACAGACCAAAAGTCAGAATATTTCTGCCTCTGCTGCATCCATTGTGACCACGCTTTTTCAAAAAAAATCTATCTCCTGTAAGTCTCTAACTTTATGGAAGTGTAATACTAAATTTCTGGAGTAGCCCTTTAACTACACCCTTGTGTCAGGTTTGGATTGTGGCACCCTTTGAAAATATAATTTTGGATTTCATACATCTTATGCTGAGGGAGCTAAAAAGTATGAGACTTGGAACATTCAAATTAGCTATTAATTAAAATGTGACATTTTAATATAGAAAAAGAAATGCAAATATTCGTCATGGAAAATGTGTTTTATGACATGATATATTCACAGAAAATGTATGGAAATTGGACTTAATGTGGTAGAGCCATGGCAAATCTGTGTCCCTCCACTTAAAATGATCCACTTCTTTGAATTTCATCTAATGCCTTAGACTCCAATAATTTTACATTTCTAGAAAATGACACCTTTGTACTTTAATGGGATGTAGGCAAGAATAGTTGAAGTTCCCAATAAATAATAACATCAAAAACTTTTGAACAATCTCTTCACCCATCCCTTTTATTACACAAAACCTGCAACTTCAAAGCACACAAGAATATAGCATTTATGACAGTTTGAGATTATGACGAAAAAGAAAAAGTGTTGAATTGCAGAAGCCATCAATTTGCTTTCCCCTTGTGACACAGAGCCTTTGAGACAATGTTAAAGTCACAGTTTAGCACGTAAACACAAGCTGAATGAGATGCTTGGGCTGAAAGTAAGTCATTGGTTCCATTATAAACGCCCAGTGTAGTTACTCAGTTGGAGTATCTGCAAATTTGTCCCCATCAGGTTACCTACAACATGTCCCAAAAGCCCAAAGCACCTGAACTACATCTGAGTCTGCTGTAGAGTTCAGCCCTTGGCAGCCACAAACCAGGTGGGACTGGACTTACTTAATAGACTTGGAGAATTCAATTTTAATTTGAGAATCAAATCCTATCAAGTGGGACAGGTTAAAGTGATGGGAAAAGTTCTCACTGTGTATTCGCTGTAAATTCTTCACCATTTTGCCCCTGTACTGTATGGGGTTTGGTAAAAAAAGGTTTCAAAACCCTGCGCCTCATTTGCCCTCCAGCAAGTCTCTATATCAGTAAAATTCACCTGTGTTTGCAATCCTGGTAGACCTCTGGCCTGCTAGGGTACTGTACTCTTAACCAGGCTATTTCTATTACCGAATATTGGGGACATTTCAACATATTTGCCCAAAATCCCTGTCCGGGACTGGGGAAGAGGGATAGAGTTTCATAGTAGGTTAGAATTGGGGACAAGCTGGGTTGAGCTGCCCATAGAGACAGGCTGAGATAATCTGGGCAGATGCTTTTATTTGTACAGCTTTTGGGTGAATGGCCACTGAGGCCTTATTTGCACTGTGGATTAAATGTTAAATGGGTTTTGGAACAGCAGATACTTAGAGGGAAAGTTGTTGAATGGTAGAACATGCGCCGTCTCTCCTCCTCTTTCCTGTTTCTCTCTTTCTTGTTCACTGTCTATCGCTGTCTCCTCTTGCTCACAGTGATTTGTCAGCAGTGGAGGTAGCAGCTGTTCCTTTTGCATTGTAATTTCTTTGATCGTAATTATTCGTGCCAGCTACCTCCAACCTTGGCATCCTCCACCCCATGAAGCCATATGGGCGAAGAGGGAGGAAGCTGAGGAAACATACAGGCTTCCTTGGAATAAGTTCTTTGACTTCTGTGTGCAATGGTGTGGGAATTATGGACATATGTGCTTCACAGCTTCACATAGATGCTCTGCATCACCGTGTTTGATTATTTTTCTCATTCATACACTCGCTGGGGTCTAGACTCTGCCAAATGTAATGCATTTTCCCTGTCAGGTCTCAATGATTTATGCATGCAAAAGCAATATAGCCCTCCACATCTGTAACCGAATCAGTCTGAGCAGAAATATAGCGTTGTTCTACAGAATGAGCAATGTCAACTTAGACCCAAAAAAAGAAAAAAAAAGAAGCTGAAACTCAGATGATGGGAGCTAAAAGATAAAATTAAAGCCAAACCGCTGAGTATCAGACCGGTAGCAATGGAGCTAAATAAAAATGGCCAAGAAAGAAGGTCTTACAGTACAAGAAAAACACAAGTGGAGAGCTGTTCTGTACTTATCTTCAGGCTGGTGGTTAGAGCTCACATTTTACCACCCTCATTCTCTATTCCCTTCAGCTGTACCGTCCAGAGATCACTCCCGGCCTCGGTCAGACTCCTCTGTTTACTCCTTGTTCTTCTTCTTGCACTTAAGGGATGTTAAGGATGAGGGGTGCTGGGCAGCCGATGAAGCACGGCTCACACGCACATGTTGTGTGGCTCCAAAGAAAACGTAAGGCGCTCTGTCTTCTTATGCGGTCACTAAATTATAGAAGACCCTCTTTTGCACCCTGGCTGCATAGGTTTTCATCACAGCGCCAGAGGTCACTTTGACTTTCCCTTCTATGCTCATCATATATGCAATATAAGGGCCTCGGCAGTTGAGAGGAGCCTGCTTGAGGTCACCATTAACCAGGAAGGCCGACAATGAGATTTATGGAAGAGAAGACAGAACCGAGAAGAGGGAAGGGAGGAGAAAGGCATGCATGGTTAAATCCGACTGTGGCAGCATTGCCCTTGATCTGGTCCCTGCTCTTAACAGCAATTTCAGATATAGTACTGTATCTGCATGTATAATGCATACACCCTGAGATAATGGCATGCATCGCAGAGGAGGCTGCTGACTGTGTTGCGGTGATGTGTTGGAATTGGTCCCCCATGTCACATTTGCTTTTGCCCAGGTCCCTCACAGCATCCTGCAGTTATTAGGAGCAGAGCGTGTTGCGATGACATAGTGCCGGTTTACTGTTCCCACAAGACATCCTCCGTTGCTCTACCATCAAGATTAGTGGCTGGCTGGAGAGTCCTAAAGCCAGCAATATCAATGCTGACCAATAAACTAAACAAGTATGGAAAAAGGCAATTACGGTTTGCTTTTGTTCAAATAAAATCATGCCAGCAAACCCAAACATGCCAGAATGCTCCCGACTTAACTAAATGAATTTACAGCAATTCATATTGTTTCCAGAGAATACCCACAAATTGTTGGTTATAAGAGGTTTTTCCCCCCTCACTGAGAGAAATGTCTGGGGGAAACACTGCTGTTTGAATTAACATTGTAGAACATAATGATGAAAATTAACCACAGGCCAACTGTCACAAAATTTCACTATGCGGCATCACAGTGAAGATATCCTGTGGGTATCTGCAGTGTGAGCATCCACGCTACACATTATGCCTTCTGAGGCCTGAGTCTGTGTTTCTGTCATGGGGCCTTATGAGGCGGTAGCCCATCGCCCTGGGCTGCCCCCTCCACAACGCGGCCACAGATAAAACACGGTGGACTGATCACAAAACACTGCTTTTTCTAATAAACCCCACCGGTCCCTTGTGATTCAATATGACATTCATTTAAAAGTCATCGTTAATAAAGACGGCATTTTCATGTCCTAATTCCCCTACTCATCACTGTAGGTACCAGCGACAGCCCCTGGCTCTGGCTTGCTGGCTCCCTCCTCCCTCCTGTCTCTGCCACGTTTGACCTACTTCTGTCTCCACAACATTGTAAACAGATCTACTAATTGCCTTCATTTATTCATTTGGAAGTCAAGTTCTGTTGCGGCTGGCGCCCTCCCAGCTCATTCATGTGTAATGTGTACAACGCTGGCCCTCCCCCCAATGACTCGTCCATGTGGGTTTTACAGGAAACCCCAGACAAAAGTACCCAATCAGGCCTTGTGAGTTTACATACTGTAAGTATTGTGTAGGCGCCATCATGACAGTGCAGTACCAAAAAGTGCTTCAGCTAAAACTTAATTTCAAAGCAATAACTTTACAGAAAGACTTTCAACTTCCATTAGTAACCAGATCTTAGAACATTTCTGACACAAAAAAAATCCCTGTGTATTTCTGCCCATCTGGCTTGTAATCATGAGGACACAAGCTGATGACTACTGTAGTTCAGACACTTTTTTTTTTGCCCCAGTGGTCTTATGCTGTTATTGCTTTGTGCAGCCTTATTAATCTAGACCACAAAAAACATCAATAAAAAATGTTTCATCACCTTTGATGCCAGTGACAATGACTCCTATTGTTGACTAAGTGTGAGAACTGAGATGCATCTTCTGACCTTTAGAAAGATCATGGCGCAGTCTGTCGATAGTGCTGCTGATCTCACACAAATCTGTAATCCAAAACCTAAACAAGATCCTTTTAAAAGAAAGGATTATATTATACAAACCTCTTGCTGGTGTTTAAAAACACAAATTTAAATGCTTCAGAAATACAGATAGTTTTAAGTTAATTATAGTGCTTTTTAATAATTATCCTCTGGGCTTTAGCAGGCTTTTATGAACTAATTAGGTTTCTGATAATAAAGTTGACATCTTCACCACAACAGAAAATGTGCAAATCATCAAAAACCTTAAAAATGTTGTGAAGTTTTCAAATACCATCAGTAATAGTATTCACATCAGATCATTTTAATTTATGCTAAAGTTGATACGATCTGTGAATGTACCTTAAAAATAACTTTTTGTTAGTCACGGCTTCAAGCTATCAAACTTGAGCAAGCAGTGAAAATTATGCACATGGGCAGCCTCACAAAGATATACCCCTTATGAACATTTCATTTCTCAACTTCATCTCTGGTGGCAGATGGGTCAAACAAACAAGAAGAAGGAAAAAAAGATAACCATCCCTTCTGTCCCATGAATCATGCCTAACAGGGTGCTACAGAAGCTATGACAGCATTTCACCCCGATAAAAGTTGAACCCTAAGGATGGATTTGGTTCTACTGATCTCAATCCAGGTCAAAGGGTCGTGTTTGTAGAGCACAAGAGGCTGGCTTCTCCCTGCTCTGCGCTGTGATTGGTGCCCACTGAGAGGCCTCATCCCCAGGGGCCTCAGCAAACCGTGTTTCTGTGTGTGAGTGTGAATGAGTCACGTCTGGGCTGGAGCGTGTCTGAGTGGCGAGGCGGAGTATTCAGCAGGGAGGACTGCGCAGGGTGAAGAGCTGTCTCTATAATCCAGGGTAAACACTGAGCAGCATGACTGCACGCCTTAGACGTGACCAAAGCCGGAAGAACAGAAATGGATGAAACGAGGCTGCTGCTTGCCTGCCTGCCTGCCTGCCTGCGTTTGCCACCAGAACTTCCTATTTTCTCCTTGTTGTTCTTCCCTATTTTGCAATTTTTCCGAGAGTTTGAAAGAAGGCTCTCAACACTGAATTAACCTCCTGATGTCCGTTGTTTAAGGTCATGCCAGATTCAAACCTGGCTTAAGCAAATACCATTTGGTCTGCTATTTGCTGTCAGACCTCCAGAGTGCTGCCTTATTCATTATGTCAAGTTAAAAAGGACAACGTTTGAAGTTCTGATGAGATTACAAGCAGATTATAACAAAGACTTCCACCTGGAAGTCTGTGGTGTGATTTGAACAAAAGAAATTCAAAGTAATGGGATTTTGTTGGACTCTACATAGAGACCACCCTAGTTAATTTGGTAAACAAGGAAGGTAAACATTAAATTACTTTTCTGCCCCCTTTTGTGGCAGCTCAACAACATACACAAAGGACTGAGTCAGATTTTTCTGTTCTTACTCGCCCACTTTCAAACAGCCCTTTGCTGCATAATGTCCCATTCCAAGATCGACTTTCACACCAAAACACCCTACATCAAAAAGCAAAAGAAAGCCTTACAAAAAGGTTTGCAATGCAGAAAGTAAAGGTTTAGGGAAGTTGGTTTGCTGAAAACAAATGCATGAATTCTGTAAAGAGTTTATCTTAATGATAATTAACCCATAGGCCACCAAAATAGAGAAATTAATCTGCTTCCACTGAGACATTTCAAAACTTTTTTCACCAAGTATCCACAAATGATAGAAAGTCACAGTGACATCAATACAGAAAATGGTTCAGGCACTCATCAGTTTCTAAAGCAGATGATTTGAGGGATTTTACAGAAAGGAATTTGCTGGACACCATTTGCCCAAAATGAAAAAGCTGAAAATATTATTGCCAACATGTCCTGCCAAGTCTCCGCATTCTGAGAACTAATAAAAGCAAACATGGTTTTTATGTTCAGTCAGGCAAAAATGGTCAAGAAAAGAAAGGAAGCTTCTGTTATCTAACATTTAAAGGAGGGATAAAGATAGAGATAAGCAGACTGTGACTAAGATTGATCCATATGGGTCTGTGTAAATGTCATGTGTTATAAATAAAAAAAAGCAAACACTGAACTTCAGATTTAAACGTAGCAAAACAGCGTGTTACAGATATTAGTCTTCGGTGGCCAATTACTGTTAGAGTTGCTCTCAGTCATTCTGCCAAATTGAACAGAGTAGGTCGAGACACTTCAGTGACTTCTCCTCTGGAGTGAGCGTGATGGGGACAGATGGACAGGAGATGCTGGAGTGGAGCTGGAGTCATCCCAGCCAGCTCAGTGTCAGTCCATCCGCTTCCATCCCTGGCTCTCGCTCAACTCAGCCGGACGTCCTGTTAGTCAGCCAATGGAGAGCACCCACCGCATCATGACCCCCGCATTAGGATCTGACATGGCTGTCTTCATTTAACCTTTACTTATACCAAGAAGTCTCACTGTGAAAACACCCTGTTTACTTGACTCCAGCCAAAAAAGACAGTTGTCTTTGAACTAAAGCCTCCTAGCATTTGGCAGGATATCTTTAGAGAATTTAGATGCATTTCTCTGGTGGGGGTTGAATGATTAAAAAAAAAAGATATCAGAAGAGTGTGAAGGGACTGCTAGCTGCTGGTCGAGGACAAAGGGGGAGATAGAAAGGGGTTTTTATAGCCACTAGGAGACAGATTGGAGAAGCTTCTGGTGAGACACAGAAAGGATTTAGGGTGATGTAGGTGTCTTAATTTATGGTCCATCCTCCTATGGAGGCAGTTTTATTACTCCATTAATGGACTTCGATGAAGCAACTGTGTATGTGAAGCCACTTTATCTACAATGCCTGTGTTACCCCCACTAAAGATGTGTCTTTATTTTGAGATTTTTTAAAAAAGGTTGTTTTTTTCCTAAATTAGCACATTTTGTACCCTGAATTACACAAAATAACATACATCACATAATAACTATAACAAGAAATCAGAAAGCACATCAACCATTCTTTGCCATGTGTCTAACTCATCCATCCTTCAGTCCATCATGTATTTGAGGGACATTGTTTGTCCCCTGGAAATATCTACATAAAATATGCTAATGAAATTAAACAGGGAAGTGTGATGGTTGATGCTGCCTGGTTGTGAATCTCTAATGACTCTCTGCCATCCCTGGAAAAAGCCTGATTAATTTGGGAATGTCGGCCGCAGTGGAGAGTGATTAATTCCTCCTGGATTCAACCATTTAAACGAACACGACGGAGGGGAGACAGGAAAACAGGGAGCCCAAAATATGGATGCATAATTAATACATTTGGATCATTTAATTAGCCACCCAAACAGAGGGAAGGCACAGCTACACTGTGTCGCTGCTTTGTTCAAGTAATAAGCCACAGTTAGTTCTCTTTTACAAAGAGACGAATATAATGAGCCCCCCTGTTAATAAGGGGAACATTGGACCATCTCTACTAAATATTGGGAGACAGTTTGAACAAATGATTACTTGTTTCTTTGATGTCTCATGTGTCTGACTAAGCAGAGATAGAGAGGGAAAACAAGCACATGTATTTCTAGGTTTTTAGTAGAAGTATTTAATGATTTTTTTTCAATCTCAAAAGAATCAAGAATCTTTTGAGTCTAAAAACAAATGTCTCTCTTTTCTCTTACAGAATGATGTGAAGATTTCACTTTGGAAGGACAAGACCGCACTTCAGCTCCTCTTCTCCCTCCGGCTCCTTGCTGACACAAAATCTGAGGTGTTTTGTCTAAGCTTGGTATCTTTCTGAGCCCTGTGGGGATGGGAACGTGCTTGGATAAAGGATGGACTTACTGCGGCCTCACTAAAGGTCACGGTCCTCTAAAGGTCATGTCATGGCCCGTGGCACTTTGGCTATTGACTCTAATCTCTGTGAATCAAAAGACAACTGTTGGACAGACTCTGAACAACTTCCAATCAGAGAGGAGGGAGTGGTCGCTGAACCACCTGACTGTGCACCAGTCCACCGGGGCTCTGTACGTCGGAGCTGTCAACCGAATCTACAAGTTGTCGGCTAACCTAACCCTCCTGGTGTCCCATGATACGGGGCCAGAATATGACAACAAAGCATGTTACCCTCCACTCATTGTACAGCCCTGCTCTGAGCCTCTAGCTTCTACCGACAACGTGAACAAACTGTTGCTCATCGACTATTCACACAACCGGCTGCTGGCCTGTGGCAGTCTCTATCAGGGCGTCTGCAAGCTGATGAGGCTGGATGACTTGTTCATCCTCGTGGAGCCCACACATAAGAAAGAACACTATCTGTCAAGTGACAACCAGACAGGGACGATGTACGGGGTTGTTGTGAACTCGCAGGGTCAGGATTCCACTCTGTATGTCGGCACGGCTGTTGGAGGGAAACAAGACTACTTCCCTACTATCTCCAGTCGCAAGCTGCCTCATGATCCAGAATCCTCTGCCATGCTGGACTATGAGCTTCACACTGACTTTGTTTCATCGCTTATTAAAATCCCCTCGGACACACTAGCTCTCGTTCCACACTTTGACATCTACTACATCTACGGCTTCTCTAGTGGCAACTTCGTCTACTTCATGACGGTCCAGCCAGAGACACCAGAGAATGGGATGTCCACTGGTGGCTCCCCTGGTGACCTGTTTTACACCTCTCGCATCATTCGCCTCTGCAAAGGTGACAAGAAGTTTCACTCCTACGTGTCACTTCCTGTAGGGTGTGTTCACAAAGGCGAGGAGTACCGTCTGCTGCAGGCAGCTTACCTGTCCAAGGCTGGCAGGGTTCTGGCAAAGTCACTGAACATCAGCGCCCAGGAGGATGTGCTCTTTGCCGTCTTCTCAAAGGGACAGAAGCAGTACCATGACCCTCCAGATCACTCCGCTCTCTGTGTCTTCACCATTCAAGATATCAACACGCGCATCAAGGAGCGGTTGCAGTCGTGTTACCAGGGAGAGGGAAACCTGGAGCTGCACTGGTTGCTGGGAAAAGACGTGCAGTGCACCAAGGCGGTAAGTGGACTGCAGAGAGAACGATGTTCTCATCACCATCTTTGGTTAATCTTCTGATTTTGCCTCATAGTATATTCACACTTAGGCCATCTAAACACATATGGTGGCAAGCAGCATTGATACAGATTTACTGAAACTTTGATTATTCCACAACTATGATAGCAGCATAAATAGCTGATAGGCAGGCAGCCAGAGCTATGCTGAAGACACCATTCAGGTTTTCAGGATCCCACAAGAGCAGAAGAGCTGGAGGAGATTAATTCCACACTGCTAATCAGAGGAGTTTTGTATGGAGCTTTGATTTCATTCAGGGGTTTGGGCACTGACTCCCGCCTTCTTCTCCTCCCCTTTCTCTCCCTCTCTCTCCTCATCTCCTTCCCTCTACTCTTGTCGCTGTCAGCAGTATTTGAACCCTCTGAGACCTGTTCTTGATCTTGAGAAAAAAAAGGGCTTTCTTGTAAATGTCCAAGTCTGTGCCTTTGTGAAATCTATAATTCTGCATAATGAGTGGCTTTTATGGAAACAAGTTGAAAGCAAACCATGAAAACAATGATATTCATCACATCTATCACTCTAGTAGTTCCCAAAATGTACTTTGATTCCACCATGCTATCAAACAAATAAGATGTAATGTTCCTCATAAAACAACTGAGCGAGGAAAGAGATACATAATAATGCAATTAATTCTTACTGTGCAGTTAACCAAAGGGCTTTATATCTAAAATGGACTGGAAATTAAACACAGTGGTCAGTTGAGATGATCACAGTCAGTCTTGTAGAGATGTCATTAGAGGCTGTGTTTCTGTGATTCATTACTTATTACAGATCAACAACAAGTCTGAGATGCACAGATATGGATTTTTGAAGTCAATACTTACATTTCCTACGTGTTGCAATTTTAGACATGCCACTATTAAGATCATATCATGAAAGGACCAAGATCGTTTCATTTTTTTGCTTTAGTGGAAAAAAGTTATAAAAATGCCAATTCCTCAATCATACAAAACAAAACAAAGAGCCACACTAGTGACTCAAGACTGGCCCAGTGGTTACCATGAAAATTTTAGTAGGTATAATATTAGCATCTTAGTTTAGAGTGCTAGTATGCTCATGTTTGCTAATTAGAGATAAATACCAATTACACCAATTAGGCTGATGAAATTAAATTCGTTTTTCAGGTATTTGGTCATACATCAAAGGACAAATTGAAGTTTGACCTGATGATTGCACTAGATGAAAAGTCAGGGATTCACCAAAGTGACTACACTTCATCCTGTGGGAACCATTAATGTCTGAACAAAATGTCCTTTCAATCCATCCAATAGTTGTCAAGACATTTTACTTAAAATCACAAATGTCAACCTCACTGATTGCACAATGGGTCAGGGGATCACCAAAGTCATTCGGAAACATCTCGAAACCATTAATGTCTGTACAAAAGCTTTGAGCCATCCATCTTGCAAATGATATTTCACTGAATAAGTGAAAACTTTGATCTGATGGCAGTATTACAGCAAAAGTCAGGGCATCACTCATTATTGATTCTGTACAAAACGTTGTGGCTGGCAATCCATCCAATAGGTGCTGAGATGTTCAGTCTGGACCAAAGTGGTGGAGCCAACGTTGCTATCCAAAGAGCTGCACTGCCAGTGTGGATAAAATTAATATTTTCTAATGCTCCCTTCAAGGGGTTTTAATAGATATGACATTAAAAAATCAGCAGCAAGCAATTTTGCAGTTAATAGTAAAGAATTCCACTATTAAAACAAATATAAATAAATGTTACATAATTAGAAAATATTTATAATCTGTATACAAGACTGAGGTTCAAAAGAGCAGATGAGAGCTCACCTAACAGGCAGAAAGAAACTGGCTCATTTTTATTTTATTCATTTCTTTAAAGACTGCAGGTCAGGTTTAAGCAGTCGGGCGGGGTGAGACGAAGCTTGTTTACTTTACGCTGAGTACACTTCGCTGATCACATTCAGTAAAGCTCAGGTACATAGCTTAGTGGAAGAAAAAGCATGGGAAGGGCTAATATGTGTATAAGAAGTAGCGGATGTGAAATAAGAAATTAGCTGCCCTAAAAAGGTAGATTTATATACTGAGTGACAGGCAATTAACAAAGGTTTGAGGTACATGTTAGTAGATGTAACAGGACTGCTTAGCATGCAGCTCTCTTTGATGCTTAATCAAAACCTGACATCTCTTGTGCTGTGTGTTTGTGTGATGTCAGATCAAGCAATCTAAAAATCACAGAAACAGGCGCAAAATACACAGCGCTCCTCGTATTTGCCATCAGCAATTAGTCTGCTCCGCAAACTCACCCGCTCCGAGGCTTGTTGATAAATGCAGCAGCCTAAACCCTTTTGAAGTAACCATTTTTAACCCTGAAAACTGTGCACTAATGCATGTTAGGCTTATCGGAAGTCAGTTTGATTTCTCCTCTTATATTTGCATGTGTCTACAGTGATCTCAGTCATTTTTCTGGCTCCCATTTGCACTCGTCCCTCTCTCTCACTCCTTCCACCTCCCTCCTTATATCTGTCATTCTCACTCCTCCTTCCTTTCACTCTTTCCCCTTTCCCCTTTCTCCATTCACCTCCTCTCATCTTTTATTCCTCGCAAAAGCATCTCATTGCCTTCATACTCTTAATTATATCTTGATTTTTACACTTCCATCTCTCCCCGTGCAGCCTGTTCCTATTGATGATCACTTCTGCGGCCTGGATATAAACCAGCCTCTGGGGGGTTCCCAGCTGGTGTCCGGGCGGACGGTGTTCACTGAGAGCAGGGACCGATTGACCTCCATCACCTCGTATGTCTACAACGGACACAGTGTGGTCTTTCTGGGCACCAGGAATGGACGGCTGAAGAAGGTGAGAGCAGCAATACACTGACAGATGCTGGCAGGAATAACACACTGAACTCAGACACTCACGGATTGTCAGGTTGTTTTTGCTAACTCCCAAGAGGTGCAACCAGATCCACTTGATGACAAATCACATCACTCATCCACATTTAAAATACAACAATGCATCTTCTGGCGGTTTTCTTCCTGTTTTTGAACATAACTGCAAAATAAAGTGTGCTATGAATGCCTTTGAATCACTGTACACATCTCAGATTTGTTCAGAAATTTAAATGACTAGTGTGCTAATTGACAGCTATTTCCACTGATTAGACCTCAACCAATCAGATCTTAGCATGTATTTTTAAGAATGGGGATGACATTTTCCTACAAAGCTAGTTATCTCTATACCTACATTCATGAAAGAACAGCAAGATGAAATGGTGAGGATGACATCCACAATTAAGTTGTTGCAATTCCACGGGAAGAAATTACAAGTCTTAAATCAACATATTTCTTTGATCAATGTGAAAAATGTTAACAGCTCCTAGCAACCGCTGCCGCTGCTACACTCACTTCCTACTAATTGATTTGGGCAAAGCAAAACAACATAATCCCACCTCCTTTTAACACAATGTCAGGCTGAATTAATGTGTCTGTTAATGAGTCTAAAAAGAATCTGTTGCTCATTCACTCTGAGGGACTGAAAACAAATCCAGATATTCAAACATGAAAAGTGTACTCTGGTGAAATAGTATTGCACTTCCATAAAGTTTGGAGAATTGCAAGTGACAGATTAGAAGAGTGGGCGAATTTGATTCAGTAGAGGTCTCAGATATCCTGACTTTTGGTTCTTAGTGGGGAATCAAGCTCCAAAAAAGCTGGATCTGCACTTAACATCATGCCACTTGATATCATCTTTTCATTACATGCTTTCTGTCTCATAAATGTTAATGTATTTCAAACTCCAGGCCCACATTTAGTAAAGCAAGCTCTCTGCCAAAGCCATGATAGCCCCGATGATATAATTGTGACATAATCTGGGTTAATTTCTCAGACTTTAAGCTCCTCTAGACCCACAGATGATGTAATACAACTGTTGTACTGGTTGTGTAATACCTTACTGATGACAAGTAAACTTAACTTTAAGTGCAAAATTGGTGGGATACCAAATGTTTCTGCTACCAAACCAAATGTGACATAATTCATCAGATGTCCATGAGAAATACACCACTAATGAACATCACCCATTTTCTGTTTTTGTGTCTCACCACCCATGAACATTAATATAATAATGATCTTTAATCCATTAACACCAATTATTGCAATAATCTCCCCAATTAATGCTCTATTTAGCATAAATGGTTATGTTTAATATATCATGGCGATTATAATGGGACATTCTGCAGCTGAATAAAGGTGCAGTAATCATGCAGTCTTGCCTCAGTCTTTGTTCAGGAGCTCTAAGACAAAGACAAACAGATGTAACTACCTGAGTCAGACAAACACATTTCTGTTTCTTTGTATTGATTGTAAGTAAAATCATACAGCTCTGGTAGCCTACCTCTTGTTTCACACTGTCCTGCTGGACTCTGGTTTCAATGGCTTTTAGCGTTAAAAATAACTTAAAGGACCACTTCCAAGACTTTGAACCTGCTCTCTGTGTACTTGACATGAATTTTTACATGCTCAATTAAAATAATTAGACTTGTAAATGTGTCCCTAAATCTGTCACCTGATAAGGCACATATATCTCATTTTAAAGTTTAGGATAGATTGTGAAAGTCTTTTTTTTAAATGTTCATCGTATATTTTGTGGATTGGAAAATGGAGTCTAATTTATATTTTCCTTGTCTTAAAGTCTGAACTAGATTCCCTTTTGTTCAATTTGTAAGTTTGGTCCTCTTTGTTTGATGTATAAATTAATCCAGTTAAGAGATGGTTTCGATAATTTTTCAGCTGCTGCTCAGCCTGTGCTTGCGTCATCAGATGTAGGCATCGGGAGGATGAAGGCTAAGGTTGAAATGAATTAGTTTGTACAATGTGTTGCCTGACCCTGTGTCTCAGGGCTTAAGTGCTTATAACTGTTCTAAAAAGCAACGCTTAAAGGGGATATCAGTATTACATCTACTATTGCCTTGGATGATCGGCCCACGTCCCCCCCCCCCCTCCCCCCCCCCCAACCCTCCTACAAATAATAACAAATATAATTTATACTAGCAGGATAGCAGGAGTGCAGTAGGCTTACACATGACAGGCTTGCATCAAAACCTGATGTTAATATTTATTTACCCAATTTATGTGGAATCATTTCATTTAAGCTCAGTGTAGAGAAATACACCTACATGAACAACCACCTTACTGCATGTGGCTATGACGACACTGGCTCTGTCACTGGTGAAAACAAGCACTTTTAGTGGATGTATATTGACGGGGCGCCTTTACCCTGTTGGAATACGTTGCAGCCTGTTTCGTGGCTGCCGGCTGCAACTCTCGCTCAATACTGGACCAATTTCAAAAATGATTGTTCCCATTAGTCACTTAGACACAAAAAGATGGGAAAATAGAGTCCAGGTTGAAAAGTACTAAAGTTTCCCTTTTAATTGATTTTGTATCCAGCAACTATCCAACTGAGCTTTTGTGGATGTGCACATAGCTGTGGAGCTCTGATTTATTCTATAGGAACGTATCATCCACTCAGATCTTCCCTACTGATTTTTTTCACCCTGTAATATCCCTTATATCAGACTCACAGACTTAAGATGACCTCTTTCTCAGAGGTTCATGAAGCTGATTTACCCCATTGTCAATCATATTCATTTCAATACATACTGTAATGATTTATTATAATCACGTTTCTATAGGGCTCGTTCTTTGATCGAACTGGATTGACTTGGTAGCACCGCAGGCTCTATTACTGCACAGTCGTACAACACGCAGCTGACTGAGGAAATGTGTGAGAGGACTGTTGTGACATTAGCCTGGGGGCCTCAGTCTTATGAGGAGCAATCTGTCTGACACACACACACACACACACACACACACACACACACACACACACACACACACACACACACACACACAAACAAGTCCAGACGGCGAGCACAGATAGCATCACTGCAGCTCTTTCATTGGATGAGCCATCAGGGATAAAGACAAGATAGCTTGGGTGAGACAGGGACAGAGAGGAAGAGAATAAATAGGGAACCGAGACAGAAGAACAATGAAGGGAAGAAAGAGAAGATACAGAGACAGAGGTAGAAAGACAAATATTTAATGAGAGAGAGAGAGAGAAAGAAAGAGGGAGAAATTCAGAAAGAGAGACAAAGAAAAGTATGTTTTGCATGTGTTCAAGGAGTGAGCAGTATTGGTTTGTGTGAGCAGAGTGAAAAAATACATCATTACCGCTTTAAGTGCTGAGTGTCTAAAGGCCGGAGTTTGTCATTATACTGACAGAACATACAGCCATGAGTCAGACTCCCAGGAGCCTCCGAGGAGCACGGGGTCACCTCTCCAATCCTATTCCATCACCCCCAAATGGACAGGCTGAGTGGAAATGGGGCATGACAATAAATGCCATCAGCAGATCACTCTGGCAGTAGGGCCTTTGCAAAGGTCAAGCCTGCTACAGAAAGGATGTAACCAGGGTGAAAGGTCACAAGGCTAACCAACAGTCTCACCACCCAGGCTCCGTGCAGCATATGGATGTGTCCATCATCATCTCATGATTAGGCTACTCTGGTTCCACATATAACAGGACATTTCTATCGTCAGCGCTTTGTTTCCTTAGGTGGACGATTTTAGCCGAGCAATCTGACCTGGTGGATAGCTCTAGGCTAAATACAAAAGGGGCTTTTTACACTTTGCATGACAAATGAGGTGAATCCAGGTAAAAGCCATTATCTCCCACCGATCCTTATTTAAATGTGTTCCAGTCTCAAGGCAGGAGGCGTAGATAGATGCAACTTTCAGCAGCACTGATGGCACAGCTTCCGCTCGTTAGCAAAATGCTAGCGAGACCCAGTGAGGGCAAGATTAGCATTTCAGTCAGTAAAGTCATGTCAAGATTTCAACCATTTATTTGAACAATGATGCAAATTTGAGTTTTTGTGGTGTGGCTCTGCTCGTAATGATCGGAAACAAATCAGAACAAGCCTTACAAAGAATGTCCCTGAGCTATCAAACCTGCCGGCAGTGCCTGAGGTACAAAAACTTTTAAATGAACATGAACACATATGTTAAGAAATTCACATACCTGTAGCTGTACATGCTCATACATACAGAGGCAGCTAGGGAGGTGGAGAGAGTAGAAGTGTGCAACGGAAAATGACACCTGCTAGATGTGGTTGACGGAAAAGGATTTCTGAGGTTTTCTTCAACTTGCTTCAAGTTGTCTTAACTATCAGCTATCTACAGTGACATGGGAAACATGAAGGAAAAGATAGAGGCAGCCCAAGCTGACAAATCATAGCTCTTGTGGTAGCTTGTGGATGTGTAGTAGCTTTTTTAAGGGGGCGAACACCAGCTGAGTGCCAATTTGTTTTAATGGGGCACCTAGTGGTAGAGGACACATTCATTATAGAATTTGTATTTTGATTTGTACTGCCTTTTCCCTTCACAGCAGTTGGGCTTTTGATAGTGAACAATATGAGTTTTTTCTATCTCTTCAATCAGTTCACCCCAAAAACTATATGACTACAAACATGCTCTATATTCTGCATGGCTTTTTGTAGGCTGAACTGAAACAAACATTGTTTTTTTCTATTTGCTACTGAAGGCCAGCGTGCAAGTAAACAACAAACACACTGTAGAATGACATTATACTTTATCTTACCCTGTGGCAGCTTCAAACACATAACAGGTGTTGGGTGGAATTGATTTTCTGAGGAAATGTTTCTGCAGAGCACAGTAATGCTCAGAAGGATTACAATGGCATACAGAGTAGAACCGGATGCTCCTCTGACATGCAGCGAGTGTATTAAGGTCGGTTGTCAAGATGTTCCTAGTGTAACATTTTGTGTATTCCAGCTCTGAGAGATATCAAGGGTGTCATAGCTACCCCAGAGGAACTTTAGCAAAATAAATGATATGATTAAACTATTTAATATATGCCAGAAGACTTCATCTTAAGGAGACAATACTCTTGACAGGCTGGGAGGGGTGGAGTCTGGCAGCACATTATATCAGTGGCCGCAGAAACTTATTTTCCCCAAGAAATGTTAGAAAATGTTCAAGCTCAAGCCAAATAAAGCCTGAGTCAAATACTCTTGTGTGCAAATAGTGGATTCATTATGGCTTATTGAGAGTTGACGGAGTAAGGAAATTCTCCAGTGCATGGCTAAATGACTTGAACTTTTCAAAGTCACAGTTTCTTGGAGGGAGGGGAGGCAGGAAGGGGGAGATATAGTGATTGAAATCATTAGAATAGGGTATCAGAGGTGGGGATGGCAGAAAAGGTGTGTTTGAGGCTAAATTGAAAGGATTTTCATTACTGCATGAACAGAGTTGGACCTGAGGGTAAAAGTCTTCAGAGCGGATCACCATTAGATGACTCAGTGCAGCCGAAAAAAGTAAATGGTATTAAGAGAGGCAATTTTGTGATAACACGGGAAGGTGTCCATCTTTTCTCCTTTCCTAACTGCAGTTTTATTGAGAGAGACTCCATCTCTCTCTAGAGCTCACTTTGTCCCATCCTCATTCCCTTCCTTTTCTTTTCTTTCTCCACACACAAATAGAAAACACACGAGAGAACTGTGACTGCATTGCGGTCAGGAAAATGAAGACCATACGGGTGCCATGAATTGTTCCACTGTCCCCCTCCCACTGCTTTTGTTGGTGGGCCATGGGAACCTGACAAACAATGGGAATGATCGGAGGGATGGGGGCAGAACGGAGGAGGACAGGAAACAGAGAACAGGAAACCATGTCCTCAAGGAGAGAGAAAAGAAGTGAACACATAGAGACTGAGAGGAGACTGTGGTCAAGTTGTACAAAATGTGGTATGAAGACTTGGAAGTTAGCCATGCAGCTGAAGGTTGGGGTGAACTGAAAAATCTTGCTGCTGAATCTGGAAGGCAATAACCCTAAAAAACACACTTGCATGAACACACACACACACACACACACATCATGACCTCTCTTCCGACCTAGTTGGTAATCGTGTTTAGGGTATGGGCACTTGCCAACATACAGCGTATCCAGTGGCTGTAATCAATACTCCCCTCTTTGTGACTGTAGTTAATGTGATGCCTGAATGATTAGTCCTGCCCTGTAATACACATCTCCACCTCAGTGACCCCTCCTCCCCCGTACACTCTTCGTTTTCATTAGCCGCCACAGCTCAGCTCTACCCTGAGTTTCATCTCATTAGCATTCACAGTGCGATGATGGATATATGGGCTAATCAATGCCCGCTCTTCTCGGCTGTCATCCACGATCAGACCATATGCACAGCCACTCAACCTTAAAGGTGGCCAGTTGTCTGGCCCTTATGTCGCTGCATGCCCTGTGTCACAATATTGAGTCAAGCCTGAGAGCATCGACTGTGAATTCTGTGCCAAAATCTGTCTTGCTTACAGTCTGTGTGCATCTTTAGATCTAGTCTAGCATGTTTTTTTTCAGTTGGGGCCATTTCTCCTGTAGAGAAATGGAAGATTTATGTGAGGTTTCCTGCCAAGTCTTAACTTCTATACACTTGGTGGTTTTATATGAAAAACAACGTTTTAGTGCAAGTCAGATGTTGCAGTATTCCAGCATGTCTCATAAAGAAGAGGAAGTGGAGATGTTTGTTGTAGAGCAAACGAATCAACCTCCTCGTGTCAAGTTCAAAGCAAGTTGGATGAACTGATCTTCAGGGACAGACGAAACCTGGTCAGTGTAGCAGATTGGGAGTGATTGGCTGAACAGATTGCTCCTTGCTTCCTGGGTCATCATCCATATGTTTAGGTTAGCTGGGTGAATTTTCAGGCCACAAACTGGCTGGCCACATATGGACACACTTTTTGGGGTCTGAATAACCATCACCACATAAACACAGTAATCATCTGTTTAGTATGGTTTCCCAATCTGACGGCAAAAAGCAGGGGTCCAGTGATATTTACATGTATACTTCCTCTCAGCATGAATCAAATCATCACCTGAAATGAATCACAGACGCAGTCCCATATGTAAATACTCACGGGGAGAGACATTTTGGAGGGAAAATTGCTCATGCAAAGTCTGGCAGCTTTACAACTGATGTAGCCCTGTTCAAGCCAAGTGACATCTTAGAAGTAGGGTTTTTTTTTTGTTTCCTTTGGCTCTCAACGGAAGAGAGCAGCTGAGCGTTTAAGATGCAAACCCAGTCATGAGAAAGGGAGGTTGTTTTCATTAAGAGCACATGGGCTCAGGTTGCATATCTGTTTGTGGAAGCCATACTAAGCTGAGTTGTTTATATCCATTGCAGGTTCTGCAAGGGACTTTCAGCAGCAAAAGAAGGATATTGCTGTTATTGGCTTAAATATTATTCATGGGTTAAATATATATCCTTGTCAGCTGTGAGGCACTGGGAAGGGAGAACGAAATGAGAAACTCACTGAGGTCATATGAACATGTGGTATTAATGGCAAGTCATTTCTGTTCTCCTGTTACATGACTCAGACCACACAGGGGGAATCCTCTAAAAACTTAGAAAGGTGCATACTGAGTTTTTGCGAAATGTGTAGCTTTGATCTTGACCTTGAAACAGTGTAGTTCTAACTACCTAAAAGCCTAAACTTTTTGGACTGGTGTGTGTTTTGTGTGTGTTCCTGATATGCCACAATTCATGATAATATTTATTGATTAAAACCAGTGATCACACACAGTGATTCACAAGTACAAACTTAACAAAAGCAGACAACAAAACGGTGGATGCTCACTCAGTGTGTATGTGAATGTTTGTGTATCTTTGTTTGTATGCCTGTATGTGTAGGTGTGCATTGTGTGCAAGTTTGTGTGTCACTTTCTACAAGCAGGCTCATTATAAAACCAATTAAACCCGCCTTACTCTCATTATGGAGCTGTGAGGCTTACTGAGAGATTGAGGACCTGTTGTACTCCCAAAGGGCTTCTGCCTGGTCAAATGATAAAAACCCTTTTAAATCCGCTGAAATCAAACACCACGGATAGGTCAGCAAGGGTCAGTATTTGCCTGAGCTCATTCCTGGACCTTTTGGCTCTCTGTCAACTTCATCAAACCCAACGATACTTGGCACAGTATTTTTCCTTCTTTCTACAATTGTTTTGGCTTTTTTTCTTTAAATACATGGTTTCACCGCAGAAATGCTACATGCTCTGGTTTCAATCTGTGCTATTTATGAAATGAGGAGTGTGGGAAAAAAATAATGTAAACTGGCTCTATTACTGCGTGGGATTGTGGTACACGAAAGAAGGAACAGGAGAAGGAGGAGGAAGAGTATGAGCAAGAGAAGATAGGGCAAGCTGAAGGTTAGGACGAACTGAAAAATGCTACCGCTGAAACTGGAAGGCTTTTACCAACAAGACACACATGCATGAACACACAGACACACACACACAAATATTTCTCTCCCCCGCTCTTGGCTGGTGGAGCTGATGGTTGGAGAGACACAGCTGCCTGGAAGGTGGAGGCATGATTGATTGATGAAGTTTTGGTGCCCAGGGGATCCAATCATGTAATCAGTTTGTATTGATTGACTGTCCCCATTGAGAGACTGCTGAGGCTCTGCCACCATGTGTGCAACTACTGTAGCCTGGCACGCATTCAAATTTGATTTGAGTTGTGAGGTTGCCTAAGTCCACGTGTCAGGATGCATGCAGAGAAGACTGGCATAATCGCACTGCAGACGTTTTGCAACACTTTGCCACAATTCTCTGCTCCAAATCATCGTTATCTGTCATTTATTTCAATTATTATGTTTGAGAAATTAAGTCAGCTTTACTGTAACTGCATCACATGGTTAATGATCCAAATCTCACAGGAATCTAAATAGGGCTTCAACCTGGGTTTGCATAGCTAATAAGGATTTTTTTCACTTCGGCTATCATGCTTAATTTAGACTTTCTCTCATTTCACATTTCTAACCTGTATTTCAAGTGTCAAGTTATCATTACTGTATGATGCAATTCACATCATCCTTGCATCAGTGGTGAAAGATCTGTCTTTATGAGTGCACATAAAAGGTATTTTTGTGAAATGAAAAAATGTAAGAAGCACTGCCTATTTTGTTGAAAAAAGGGTTATGCAATAGTAGATAAACAAGAAGTTTTTTATTGTTTGGATTGCAGATTGATGCAAAAGTTAAAAGACTTTCATTATGTAGTGCGTACTAAAGGCTAGGTATATCTGTGTCTAACGGCTTACTCGCTATTTTACATCTTTACAAGCATTTTCAAGTCCTCACACGGCTGCCTTCTGACAGCTCCAGCATCCGTAAGCCACTTATTACAAAGACAGACCTGCTTATTTGTTTGCTTCACTGCAACAACACATCTTGTTTGTAGACAGAGGTGGGAGAAGACAATCGAAAAAAGCCCTCACCAGTGGGCATCTGTTCTCCATGCTTGCATTTAATGAGCCCCAAAAGATTGCTGCCTGAAAGTCATTCCAAAGTCAAATTAAAGCTGAGCTCAGTGAACACGTCTCAAAACTCAACTGCGTCATGACTATAACTCTGATGGTGGATTTGGGTCAAAAGTCGCACTGGTCGATTGGACTACTGAATGAGTAGCAGCGGATCCATCTTTCCTCTCCCCTTTTCTAGTCACAGTCTTTATTTACAACGAATGTACTTTGTCTTGTTAGAATGATGCAGAGAAGTACAGAGAGACAACACACTACCACAAGTCAAGAAGCTTTTAGTCACACAGACCTGCATCACGGCATTATGCAAAACACTGTAAAACACATTAAGAAAACATAAACTGATTAACTGTGAACCAAACTGAACTAATTTGGGGGACTTTAAAAGAATAGTCAGACATTTTGGGTAATACTCATAGCCTATGCTGTCTGAGTGATAGAGAGAGACATTTCATAGCTGTGTGAGCCAGTATTTAGCAGCATTTTTAAGGCTAATTTTAGTTTAAAACAGTCACTACAGCTCCTATCTACCTGAAAGTTGTCTCTAACATCTAAACAGGATAATTTTGGAGTAGATGTAGTGTATTCTTCCTCTTTTGGTGCTATCTACCCTATCATGTCTTACTATACTGTACCTTGCCATCACACAGCCCTTTTCTTTGGCACTACATTTTCTCAACCATAAAATGTCTGTATTCCTACGCGGGCTGCGGGCTGCGCGCTGTATTACACTGCTGCCAATCAGCTGTTTGGGTCAGAAAGTGCTGTTGCGAGATCAGACGGTTGATCTCCAGTTTAATACAGTGCATGGCATGAGTAGGAATAAGGACATTTTATGGTTGAGAAAGCGTAGTGCCAAAGGAAAGGGTTGTCTGATGGCAAGGTAAAGCGGTGAAAATTCTCTAAATATAGCGTGCACTTCAACTGATATCGATTTTTTAGGTGGGTCTTTTTCAGGTGGCTAAAATACATTTTGTTGCTGGCCCCATCCACAGAAGTATATTGCTTAGCTTTCGTGCTGGTACTCCTGCCTGCCACTCCAAACTGGGGGTGTGCAGACTCCCCCCTACTGTAGGTAATACACTGACGGATAAGTACCACGTATAAACCCCACTTCAAAACAATCCAAACTATCCCTTTAACTTTCTTTTACAGTTGTTTCTGCTTCTAAAAATGCGTATGATATGTTTCAGTTAATAATCAATCTTTTCATTTACAAAGGGCTTCTACAGAAATGAACAGGCTGTTCTCTGTGTTATTTTGAAAAGGCAGCTTCTTTTCATAAGATAATATTCTTATTCATTGCAATAGTGTGTGAGAGTTTATTTACAGCTGATTAGTGTTTATCAGATACAGTAGGTGTATTTGTGAACATAGAACAGAATGTACATGGCTTTTACACGAGGACATTTTGTGCAGATGGTGTTCTTAGAAAAATGTTTTTGACTAATAATGTGACTTTTCATGGCTTTTGCTTCACAATGTGACTTAACAGAAAATTGTCCCTGAGCTCACAAACCTCTGACATGCACAGTGTGCAATGAACATGTATTCACAAAAATTCACACGACTGAAAAGTTAATCATAGGAGGAGGCTGGGGAGATGGAGGGAGTACATTTCTGAAAGCAGGCAGCAGTGAGGATGCAGAGGTCAGCGTGGTCATATGAAATGCTTATATGGACTGCATGTTGAGAGAGATAAGAGGTGGACATGTGTAACTGGAGGGTGTATGAGACATGTAGTTATAAGATGACTTCCCGGCCTGAGCTCCATCAGTTTTCTAACAATTTGAAGCAAGGAAATCTACCAAATGCCATAAAAGGATGGTCATCAGACTGAAAACAAAGCCCGTTTTCTGATTTCTTACAATTGAAAGTGTATTTTCTCATAATCTTTTTGAAGGACCCTTTTACAGATACAAAGGAAGCGTACAAAGCATACCATATATCGTAGAGGACAGATGCCAATCTACGAATGTACAGTAACCATCCAGTCACTGTGTCCTGCAGCGCGGCATTCACTGACTCTTTGTCTCTTCTGTGTCTCTGCAGATCAGGGTGGACGGTCCTCTGGAGGAAGGAGTGCTGTATGAGACAGTGACTGTGATGAAGGATAGCAGCCCCATCCTCCGGGACATGGCCTTCTCTCTGGACAGGAACTCTCTCTATGTCATGTCTGACAATCAGGTGAGGAAACACCCTCGTTTTGCTGTTGCTGTCAGGAGAAAGGCTAAGCGGATGGGTGATGTAGCGAGTAGCAAACCGTCCTTCAGCTGGAAGCTTTGTGGGTTCAAGCCCCTTTGACAGCAAGAGTTCGCCATGTTGACACATCCTTGAGCGAGATGCTGTATGTGTAGCATGAAATTCAAAAGTTTACTTGAAATGAATGTGATTATTTAAGCCATTAGGTCCATTAAAAGTGTCAAAACAGACAGAAAAATATTATTTACATGCTTGTTTAGGTTCAAAACTAATTAGAAATTTTTATTTAGTGAGGAATCTAATTTAATTTAGAAAGATATGAAAAAAGAAATGTCTGAGCCAGATCACAGCATTACATTTAGCATTACTAAAGTGTATAATCTGGGAGTTAATAGTAAGACAGTTTAAAATCAAAAGTTTAATTTATGTTAATGTTAAATTAATGCAATTTATTTAGAGTCCTAGCAGATGATTATGACTTATCCCCAATTCAATGTGGCAATTTGCAAACATTCGCAAAGTGTGTGTGTAGAGTGGGGATTGTTAAATATGCAGGCTGTGCGTAAAGGGATGGACCACTGTTCTAATTACTTATCCATGCAAATCGACTTACAGTGCATGTATCTTTTGTACGCGGCACACACACACGCACACACACACACACACACACACACACACACACACACACACGATCACACAGGCGAGCAGTTGTTGTTGTTGTTGTTGGACAGTATTCTCTGCACTCATTGAAGATAAGAGTGAACAGTGGTAATCACTTTCAACTCCCATCAAGTGATTATTTTGGCGCGGCTGCATGGCACTGTGAAATGGGATTAGGTTTCATTGCGGCCAAAAAAAAAAAAAAAAAAAAAAAAGCCCCTATCAGTGCTCTCACTTGTCTTCTGACTGCTGGAATGTATTGAGCCAGAGTCACACGACAGAGAGGAAAAGGGCACTGGGACAATTGCAGTTGTGTCAGTTATTTCAGAGAAGCTCCAAACTCTTTTCTGGAAGCTTGAAAAACAGACCGAAACCTATATAAGCGTGAGGTTGAAGAAAAACAACCGATGTCATTTGATGAGCAAGGGAGAATAGAGACAGTATTGTGTAGGGCACAGTCTTCTAAAAGGCAACTCTTCCTTCCGTGTGATAGACTGGAAGAGACAGGACATCACTTATTGATGAGCTCTGGTCGTTCAAGGAGAGACACATGCTTCCTTCAAGGAGAGAGCCAGCTACTGTCTTCAGTCCGCTTCCAGGGACAAATACTAAAGGAGCAAAAACTAAACCTAGTTTGGCCAGGCCTTTTCTCTCAATATTAGAAAAACTTTGGTTTTGTAGCCCTCAGGAGCTCGGAGCACCTCCCGTCTCTCTCTCTCTCTCTCTGTCTTCGTCTGTGCTCAGCTTTCCCCTTCAGACTTTCCTGCAGCTCGGTTAAGGAATCCCCCAGGGAGAGGGCTTCACTCACAGATTTCCCACATTTCCAGTAGATCCCAGAGATGAGAGATTTAAGGATTCCTGGGAGCCAAACAATACAGGAATGATGTGGAATGAGGAGCGAGGCACAGACAGATTTGGCTGAGCTCAGCCGACCCTTGTGGAATAACAATGAGCCTCTCTGTCTCCTGCCGAGTGAAACACGCAGGGTTAGCATGATGATGAAGAGTGAGGAGAGAGAAGAATCAGTGTGTGTGTTTGTGTGTGTGTGTGGCAGTTTTCACACCAAAACAATATTTGGGAACCGTTATTGATATAAAAAACGGTGTGCCTTTCGTTTGATCATTTCTAAAAATTGAAATTCTCAGTATCTAAACACACAATAACCTCACTGAATGTCACTTGTCGGTCTGTGAAATGATGGCTAAGGCTTTAAACCTTAGACAAGGGGAAAAATGCTGCAGGGTTTTTCCAGGGCAATCTCTCAAAGTGCCACTCTATAAAATGTAAAATCAGTGCTTGAAATCTCGCCCACCCACTTCTTTGTTTCTCTCCACCTCTGTCTGTCTGTCTGTCTGTCTGCCTTCCCTCCCTCCCTTTCATGTATGTGAGTACTGTGTACTGAACAGCAGTGGTTCCCAAACGTTTTTGTCTGACGTATCCCCACAACTCTATCAGATGAGCTCAAGTATCTCTCCAACAACATCCGTCATGTTAAGAATGTGCCCATTTGAATGGATTTTTAATTGGATATTAATTAACAATATTAATTATATAAAAGTAGATATTATTACAAAAATGTTTTCATACATGACAGTCATCCTGGAGTTGTGGATGTCAATCTCTATTCTTTTTTGGGTTGGATCAATCAATTTTGTACTCTTATAACTGGCACTTGGCGTGGCAGAAAATGGAACCATTTATCAGCACTTTAAGCTGCACATCAATTTAAAAAATGTCTGCTCTCAGTTGAAGAAGATGATTTTCAGGAGTTAATGTACAGTTGACTCAGGCTGGTAGGAGAGGTGTCCCAGTAGCAACTACCACAGCTTGAGGCTAAAGCCAATGTGGAAGTGCCTTAAAGTGCAATTCTGCCAGCAGCCACTGATTTCCATTTAAACTTCAACTTCTTTAAAATACTAAGTCAATAGTTTTTTTGTGTCATTATAATTCAAGGCAAGTGAGCTGGCAGTCATTTTGGAAATTATTGCTGCAGTAATAGGATTTGAAGACTTAAATTAGCTTTGATGTCTGCCATGTGGGCGTTGATTGACAGCTGTGATTGACAGTTGGACTACTGTCACCATATTTCAGTCAGTTTAATGTTACTTGATTACCTGGCCTGTTCGTGCAATTTAGTTAAAGTAGCTCATTTTTGCCAAAGAGGATACTGTTCAGTGTTCCCAGTGAGCTAACCTTGCCTTTGGTCCACTCCCCATTTGTAAGGTCTTGGCTTTGAACGAACAAAATGGTGAGAATCACTTCCATACAGCATGTGTGCTGAACAAGCTATGTGACGGTGGTTATATAACATGACAGGAGTATGGATATTAGCTTAAAGCTGGAGACACTGTCTACAAACTAGTATGAACTTTATGGCAATACAGTCAGTGCTGCTTACAGTGATAAAATTGAGGAACTGATTTCTAAAATGCCACAATGATTTTGTGCAGTAGCGAGACAAAACAGAAAAGGTCCATACAAAGAGGAATTTAAAATAGACAGCAAACTGTGTTTTATGTGATCTA
Source organism: Scomber japonicus (assembly GCF_027409825.1). NCBI lineage: Eukaryota > Metazoa > Chordata > Actinopteri > Scombriformes > Scombridae > Scomber > Scomber japonicus. The sequence goes on along the minus strand of NC_070580.1, from coordinate 28,460,279 downwards.
CTCTGTACAAATGTTAATATTTATTCATTATTATTGGTATCACTTAGGTTTCATTTGAATTCTTTTATGAGTTTCTATTCAAACTTTTATTTCAATTTGTGATTTTCTGGTTTCAGAACATTACTCCTCAGTTCTTTCTCAGGCAGCAGAATTTAATTAGGCCTGGAAGCAAAATACAAATGGGAATAATAAAGTTGTGGTATAACAATTTGTGGAAACAAAAGATTCATTTCCTGCCATGCTGTGCCCTAAAAATACAAAATGCTGTATATGACCTGAAATAGCCATCATGTGATACTAACAGTCATGTGACTGCTGTGGATTTCCCCGAGCCAAACTGAGGATATAGGATAACAGCAGTGCAGCGGTCTAAAAGCCTGTATGCTCATCTGACGCTGTTTGTAAAGTTCTAGTAAATCCGGATGAAAGTGTTATAACGATGGTGAACTGGTGAAATGATAAGATCAAGCATTAGTGTAAGGGCATCCCAGATGTTGTGAAAAGATACAGATTTTGTAATTCCCAAAGCTGGAAAAGTACGTGATCATCCTCCATGATGCCATGCTGAAAAAACAGACTGACTGAAAATTGCCTCTAGAATGGAGGATTTTCATTGGTTTTCTGCATTTCCGTCATCAGTTTCTCCTGAAATGATCTCAGAGCAGAGAAGGCAAATAAACGCTTGATGAGAAATACTAAATACTGTGTCTGACTCATAGCATTTACAGTACATTGAACATGAACTCAGTGTAAAGGCTCAATTGATAGACAACGAAGAATGCATAATAAGTAGTAGTATAATAAAGGCTCAATGTTAAAAAAAATTCCAAGGCTAAATAACATAAAAACCATACAATCTAACTGAGAAGTAGGGAGACCGATGCTAATCCACATCCTGAGCTGTTATCATCTTAAGACCTTGTGAAAATAAAACCTAAGGTCATGTCTTTTAATCTTATTTGGATTCAACACAGTGTTGCTCCTGCTCAGGTCAGTTCCACTAAACAAATCAACCTTGATGTGCAGCGCGAGCTTCACATTTGATTCTCAGCCGGGCAGCTGGAAGCAGAAGATCTTGCTTTTCTCTTGTAAAGGTCACGCTGCCTAACGGCTGCAAACCAACTTTGTTAGTTTAGATGAGCTCCAGTCCACAACAATTCATGGATTATTCCTACTGCGTCACATATGGACTTAGAGCCCTCGCCCCTCCCGCACTACAAAATCATTTTGCTAATGGAATGCACCGAATGGGCTCTGAACTGCAGGAAAAAAAAGAGAGAAAGTTATTTTGTAGGGAGCAGTAGATAATCCATTTTGCCAACACAGACCTGAGAGAGCACCCACTCATGCTATCAAGAGCACCGGAGACACTCTAATCCATAATCCACTCTTCATTTGTGATTGCTTACATCAGGAAATTGCTTGCATCATACGTCCAGACCTCGAATAATAAAGTATAAAATAGGCAAGCTCAGGCTGCAGCTCTAACCTGGTTTTGTATGCAGGGGTGGTGCTGGCCACGCGACAGCAGTGGCTCTCACAGCAGCTAATGGAGAGCTTATGCTTTGCCAGACATTCATGCATGGAAGTGCCGGCAGTAGTTGAGTTTGTGGTTGTCTGTCTGTCACTTTGACTACATCTTTTCGCTTATGTGTGGTCCTGTGCTTGTAAAAAGTGTAGTATGAGGAGCATAAACCTATACTGTGTGCTCATACACTGACTACCAATGCAGGAACCCAACAATTATCATGCTTAAATATGGGAAGAACATGTTACAAAGGAAAGCGGAATACGAATATTACTGCAAAAATGCTTGTCAATTAGCTGTGGTGTCATTCTATGTGATTTCTGGCATCTGAGGAATGAAAATCAGACAGTTTCTCATGTGGGCACAGCCATAAAACTGAATTTTGTAAATTCAGCAAGAAATAGAAAAAAGGGATTGCTTTCTTCTGGAATATTCTACAGTGTGTGTTATGATAAGGCCATATATGTACAGGCTATGTATTAAAAGGTAGACATGATGAAATTGGCTTTCATCTCCCCTCATCGCCTCCATTGACTGGAGCTCCCTAAAAACTTGGTATTTCACCCGGGTGGGTGTGGTTTTGCAGGATGTAGTAATGCACGCTTCATTGAGCTCCGTGACCATCTCAGCCCGTCTTCTGAGTGCATGTTCATGAATTTTCCACGATTGAGGATGTGTTATGTTAGTTTTGTACAAATAATGTAGGTTACTACTTCATTTGGGTTTTGTTTTGTCTCTCTCATATGAATGAAATGCAGCAGCATGAGAGAGACATGCATATGTTTACACACACAAAATGAAATCTTCATACATGCAGAGTGTGTAATATAGGGGGTCTTGAGAGGGGGGAGGGGGATCAGACAAACTACACTGAATAATACATGCATTCAATATGAGATAGGTCATTTGTAGAGAGGCAGGCTACTGTATGCCATACGTGAACGGTTATTCATGCAGATCTGTGTCATATATGAATGTATGGGCTACATAATATTCTCTTAAAGTATTCCTATAATTTGTATATTTGGTCTCACATTAGTGTCAATGGAAATACTTCTTGTGTGTGTGCTTTGTAAGCCCATGCATCATCCTACACAACACAAGTTCTAAAATGAGCTGATGTAAACTCAAGAATGATGCCAAAAATGTTAAATGTTAAAACAGGAGAGAGATGAGATGGGTGCAACATTAATTTTCTCTCTGAACATCTTCTAACCTTTTGTGCCGTGACTATTTACCGCTTCATCTTTTTTGCTGTTAGGTATTTTAACATTTTAACACTGTGGTTCGTCTGGTCTAGGTGGCCCAGGTCCCTGTGGAGGCCTGCGAGCAGTACGGCACGTGTGCAGAATGTCTGAGCTCTGGTGACCCCCACTGTGGCTGGTGTGTCCTGTATAACATGTAAGTCTGCTTCTTCTTCTCCTGCTCACATACACACATTGAATCACAAGAGATAAGAAAATCATTACTGTTTACCAGACAGCGACTAGAAAGCTATAAATAAGGCTGAGCACATGGTCATATGATTTGTGCAGTTAAACATAAAAGAATTATTGTGCTCCAAGGAGTTCAGCATTATCAACAGCTGGTGGGGCAAACAGAAAAGCAGGAAGCGGTTGTTGGACAGTGTGATCCCTCTTAAATAGCGCTATTTAGGACAGCAGAAGCTGCATGCCCACCAGATTTTAATTTTTTTGTCAGGCGAGAGGACGACTAGTGTTAATGGATGAGGGAGGGATTAGCCTGGCAGTTGCAGCGGGTCTACCAACTGCACCTCTACATACCAGGGGAACATTTTGGAAATGGTGGAGCAAGCTTATCTCCTCCATCTTAATTATCTGACCCCCAGGTTAGCTTGCATAATACCTCGATATGGAGCAAAGGGGATTCAGGAGATTAAAACCCTGTGTTTCTTAACCATCCTGCTGTGTTTGAAGCAGACCTCAGCATGGGATTTACCCCTGCCTCATCTTATGACGTCTGCATTTCAGCAAGCAAAATCTTGATGATGATCAGCATTATTTAAATTGAAGCTCTCCATGTTATCAAATTACAAGTGAAGTGAGAAGAAAAAAAAAAAGTTTTTTAATCTAAATTACCTAATTAAACTGTTGTTTCCCCTTTTTTCCTGAGTGCTGTCTTTCTCTGTGAGTCCCATTACTCTGTTTATTTAAATTAATGCGTTACACTTATCAGGGAATAGATGCTGCTTTCCCCCCAAGTAACCGAAAGTGAATCATGATCCCTTAAACAACAGAATGAAGGTACTTTATTTTTCTGTCTATGAAATCCAGATTGGGGTATTTTTTCTTTTCGTCTTCTTTTCGAATGACTCTCACAGAGTGTCATGAAGGATCTCTTTTAGGATCTCACTCTCCTACCCCTGGCACAGTGCACCAAAGCACCTATCTGAAAGTGTGTGTGTGTGTGTCTGAATGTGTGTATGTGTGTGTGTGTGTGTGTGTGTGTGTGGAGGGGGGGGTGCTGAACATGTAAAAAAGCCTGAAGGAAAATGGAACGAATGGCTCAATCAGACAAAACACGGTGAATAAAAGAGGTAAAATAAAAGGCAATGAAAGACAGCCTGAGAAGAAAGGCGTCCTTTTTTTTTCTTTTTTCGGAGGCACTTCAACTGATGAGCGGTCGGAAGGTGACCATCTATACTCCTGTGGTTCTGGTCTGCCTCAAGGAGGCGAGCCAGCAACAGCTGTCACCGCGTTTCCATTCCGCCTTTATATTGTGTTGTAATTACAGCAGAGGCCTCGGTGCTCTTTGAGCTCGCTCAGGAGGTGCCACCCCCTCAGCAGCATCTGAGAGTGTATTAAGTACTTTCTCCCCTCGCCGTGCACATTACACATTTAAAAAGATAGAGATGATGGTGCACGGCCAAAATACTCTCAGAGTTTGCTATTATGATTCATCGGTACAGCTGAGAGACTCTCATTCTTTTTAATGCAGTGCTTACATTTAAGTAGAGCCAGCCTGTTACTTATTGAGCCTGCAACTCCTGTAATGCCTCTTTCAAAGAAACAGCTGTACAACCACATTAAAACCAGTCCAAACAACAAATCACCATTTCTAAAACTGGGCAAATTTTTTAAAAGTTTAAATACCTCTTTTCTTCCTATGAATGTACTTTTCCTTTGTACTTTCCTCTTACAAGATTGCTCTAGGGTCACTATGGTGCCAACCCTTTCACTTCTTACTTTTAATTGCCTGTTGGGATGGAGTTGAAGCTTATTCTACTATTGTACTCAGGTTAATTTGCTCTGCAGAAATGTATGAAAATGTAAAAGGAATGACCAGTCAAGCATCTGACTGGCAGCCATATGCAGAAGACAACCACTTTCAATAACAATATATTCATTCTATTCATGCACCATTCTATGTTATTGCAAAGAAAATGTATTAGTATTGCTTTAAATTGATATCACAGGAATATTTCTGACCTGATTTCACAATATGATGGAGGGAGAAGTTATTGATGACGACGATATCACCTCAACTTTGACTCTGACTGTATTTATGCCTGTATTTCTGCAAGTTGTGCAAACAGTAATATCACTGTCAGAGTTTGTGGGATCCATCAGTAAACTTGCTGCACTATCTGACACATTTTTAATCACGGGTTTCTCTTGCTCCACAGGTGCTCGAGGAGGGATCGGTGTCAGAGGGCGGATGAGACCTTCCGTTTTGCTACTGACATTGACCGCTGCGTGAAGGTTATCGCTCACCCGGACAGCATTGCTGTATCAGCACATAGTGTCCCTGTGAGTCTGCTTATCATACCACCAATCACTGTGCTGTCACTCCACTCACAATGCCGATGTTTATGAGCAATCACCCTGAGTAGCCTTGTATAGCCACATGTACAGTAAGTATAAGCCTGGGAGAGAAGATTAGTTTGGCAAGAGGTGAAGTGAGAGAATAGTGATTCTCCCTGTAGGGCATCCACTCTATTTATATTGGTTTAAACACATGTTCTGTGGGATTGGAGACAAATGTGAAAAAAGAAATAGGTGGGAGTTGTTTTTGTAGCAGTGAGCAACCCTGTCTGCATCTCTGATGCATCTGCCAAAAGGCTGATTACATTTCCTAAAAGCTTAATTCAGCTGTTTTTGTCCAGAAGCAAGAGCACAGATGAGTGAAGCACAGTAGGAGATGAGGATCATTATGTCAAAGAAATGGCTCAACATTTTGGGAAACACAATGAGGAAATGAGAAGATCGATATTACTCTCATATCAATCTGTTAAATATAAAACTGGAGCCAGGAGATGATGTGTGGTCTTTATGTATGTTAGATTGAACAGATTGAACAATGTTAGATAGAAACAAGAGCTAAAAAAAAAGCTAGCCTGGCTCTGTCAACAGATGATGCTTACCAACATCTCTAAAGCTCACTAATTAACACATTATATCTTTTTTTGTTTTTTTTAAATTTATACCAAAACAACAGCTGTCAACTTGAAGTTTTATTGGGTTTTGTGTGCAGGATTATTTCTTGGCTAGGCACGCTGACTTTTTAGGGTCAGTTTTGTTCTTTTTACACTTCTGTTTTTGTGCGGATTACCCTAACGAGATATAACGTATTAATTAGTGAGCTTTAGAGGTGCAGATTTTATTACATTTGGACAGAGCCAGGCTAGCTGTTTCTAGTCTTAATGGTAAGCTAAGCTAATCTCCCAGCTGTAGCTTCATATTCAACCGACAAATATGAAAGTGGTAAGACAAGCATATTTCCAGAAAAACAAAACTATATCTTATCTCAGTGAGAAAAAACATACAGTAAAATGTGAATCTTAACGTTTTGTTGGACCAAGTCGATTTCAAGTTTGTTTCATGAAATTCTTTCCCTCTGCTTTCTTTTCTTAGCTGCTGCTAGAGGTGAATAATGTTCCAGACCTTTCTGCTGGAATCACCTGTTCATTTGGCCAGCAGGCTGAAGTGGAGGGTCACGTCAATGGGAACAGGGTTATGTGTCTGTCCCCGGCAGGGAAGGAGGTCCCTAAGATACCAGAGGGACAAGGTGAGCGCTAATTCAAAAACAAACAAATCAAAGATAAAGTAAAATAGTACAGTCATTTTCTTTTCACAGCTTGGATGCAATCATTACAGATGCTGCCAATGTCACGAACCTCCCAAATATCATTATTCCAGACACCCACAAAATTAGTCCTCTACCAGACTGACCGCCTTGCATTTTTTGTTTACCTAAGGAGTTTGATAAGCACCAAGACGCTGTAGAATTCCCTCTGCGCATATACTGTAATCCCTCAATTGAAGTTTCTGACTGAAGGTTTTCAAAAGACAACAGCAATGTGCTCTTGCAGAAACACAGACGCCAGGTGGCTCTTTACAGTAGTGAGATAAAAGTATTAACATTGTGTTTCTCATTTTGACCTCTTCTTTTCGCTCATTGTCTTCGTTTTTTTCACCTATCCTTTCTCTCTCTCTCCCTCTCTCTCTCACACCTCTTTTTCATGCTGCTCTCCAAATCTTTTCACTCTTTTTCCTGTCTCTTTCACTCCCTCCTCATCTCTCTCTCTCTTACTCTCCCTCTCAGATTGGGCTGGTGTAGAGCTTCGTCTGAACTCAAAGGAGACGGGTCAGATAGTTGCCAGCACGGAGGTGAAGTTCTACAACTGCAGCACACATCAAACGTGAGTCCAGCTGCTGCCACCACCCCTCCCCCTCTTCCCCTCCCCGCAGTTGATTTGTTCAATAGATAGTAGAGCACAACTTAATTTAGGACAATGATGTACGGACGCTCACAACCCCACTTAAGATCGGGCTGTTAGATAACCTCTGAGTTCAATTTATCTGTCAGGTTTCATTTAAATCAACATGAGGCATTTACCATGGCCTGTCTGTTTCAACTTTACTTAAACTGGCAGTTTGTGGGCTCATTGCCTACAGGAATAAATACAACTGAACTACTTTTTTCCTGTTATTATACAACGTTTCAGTTGAATATTATCCATGAAATTTTTGGTGCTCTTTTTATGCTCTACCCCCTACGTGTCCACACCTAGAAGCTAACAAATAAACCCCACACTGTTCATGATGGAGCAGCTTCACTAGTTTTGCTGGGTGTGTGTCGCTGTAGGCCAGCAGTCCCTGAAGGACCCATAAATAGATAAGCATTTGACTTGGAGACCATTTTTTAACTCCGTTTTGTCCTTCTGGGCCCCGTCAGGGAATTGTGTTTGTTGTTAGATATGAGATTTTTTAGCCTTGCTCTGGTGCCTTGAGGGTAGATAAAATAATGTAAATTAAAGGGGGCTTTATTTAAATGCTCATCTGTTTTACCCTGCCAATATAAGCTTCCTGACTGGGCAGGGGAGATTATGAATGATTTGACTTTGAGCCAATATGCTAATGTCAACTGCATTTACCGAAATAGCAAACTTTGACAAGAGCGGGTCTGTCTGAATAACAATTACAAACACTGCGACAAAGGTGGATTCTCATTAGGATGAATGCCAATTAGCAGCATTTGTCAGCTTTAAATGAGGTCTCACACTCAGCACTTCATGAGTCTTCACAGCAACATAAGACAATTAATAAAGCTGCAAGGACGACAAATTTTGAAGTAATTACTTTGAAATCCTTTATCATGGAAGTTTTACTTTTTTTGTCTACTTGCTGTGAGTGGTACAGTAACAGCTGAGATGAGGGAAATTAGTCATTCCTTGCGTTTTACTGTGCTGTAAATTATACTGAGCCATGACAACACAAAAACTGGACTCAGGAATAAGGTCACTCCAGGCGGGTGCATTTGATTGATGGAGTATTCATAGTTAAACACAGGAAATTAGCCCACAGTGGATACATCTATTCAAAATGCTCTTTGACAGCAACATGAATGCCCCAATATAACCATATTAAGCCATTAGAGGCAAACAGTCAGGAGCTCATCACATTGGCCCCACACCAATACAGCCTCCATTAACTGGGGAGTGACCTTGTGAACTCCTGTGATTAATATTTCAGACCGACCAGCACCTCCACCTCCATCTCCCTCACCACCTCAGCATCACAACACCCTCTGTAAATAATTATCCAGTGTTTGCAGCACCCCGCTAGTCCAGTTCTATTAATACCCCACTTCCAAAAAATGTCTCTCTCTCTCTCTCTCTCTCTCTCTCTCTCTCTGACACAGACACACAAGCACACATTTTTATGTCCATACTGGCCCTAGGCAACTAATTAACATCAGAATTTGATGGTGCTGCATTACATTTATTGGCATTTGTAGCATGCTACAAGCTGCAGCAGTGCAGAGCTGATAGTGGTTTTTACATGGTTTCATTGGAATTTCATGACCAAATTCAGGAGAGCAGACTTCGAGGATCTGTTTTCTGCACACTCCACTTCACACAGCACAGCCTACAGTTAGCCCCCCTGGTAAAAAAGGACAGGTCCAGTTCTCTGCTCTCCAATTGTTCTGTTTGGTATATCAACAACTGTGCATCATCTATCTCTGTTCTCTTATCACTTCGCCTCTCAGTTCTTGCCCTGAAGTTGTATCATCATCACCTCCCCATGTTTGCTGACCGATATGTGATTAAATGCAGTCAAACAGGGTCGTTTCAGTCTGACCGCTGGCTGTGTCGACTGAATCGTAGCCAAAGATGTTGCACAATTCTGCCCATCAAATATTCAGTTGTCACTTTCATCACAGATTTTGCATATAATCTGGAGTTGGACGGGTGACTTTAAAAATGTGCTATATTCCTCACGGCTACTTCATCAAAAGTTAGAGACATAATGAAAGGGACTGCAGAGATCTCTGAATTATGAAATGAAAAAATCCAGGTTGTTGAAATGTGTAGATGAAATCCATGGCACTATATGGCCTTGTTATCTTTTAATATAACACTGTGACAAGTGTTTAAGAGTGCTTTAAGTGACAGTGACACTTGGCATTGCCTAAACTTGATGCTCAAGGTCATTCACTGTGATCTACACGAAAGGCTACCATTCATGCTGTATACATAGAAACTGGGGACATCTGATATTCCCATGAAATACACTGACAAGATAAATTCAGCAGAAAGCTATAATCCTTTATCAGTCACCCATTTTCAATCCTCTTTACCCAGGAGAGAAAGATGTAGAAAATAAAAAGGGATCTGCTCTGCATTCAGTATACAGAAAGCCTATTTTAAAAAATGTAGTAATCTGTAGTAATGTGTTCATTTCGTCCTATAGATGTCTGTCCTGTGTGAACAGCACTTTTCGCTGCCACTGGTGTAAATATCGCAACCTGTGCACCCACGACCCGAGCAGCTGTTCTTTCCAGGAGGGACGAGTCAACGCCTCAGAGGTACATGCACATTTACACAGAGACATTGCAGAGTTACATCAGATGATCGAGTGTAGCCTTCAAGAGCACCAGATATCAGTTGCTATGTGACACCTTTGCTTTAAAAAGGCACAATTCCATGACACAAGACCCACTGTAAAAAAGAAAATACAAATGCAAGTACAGAACTTGCTTTCACTCCCACATTGACTGAAAGGCCAGACTAACTTTGTTATGAATATCTCATTAATGCTTTGTAAAGTGTGGTCCTAAAGGATCTAATGTGCAGTATAATATTTAAAAACAGAACATAGTCGCACTGTAGTGTCAAGTATAATGTAGCATGGATTGGATTAGCAATCTATTTGCCCCTTTAATCCCTGTGCTACATTAGTCCTTCATGTTTATATAACACATTAAAATATATTAATACAGATTAAAACATACAGCTAGATAGACAGATACAGACAGTATGACAGTATGTGCGTTATTATTCTCCAGGGGGGAAACAAGTGATGTAAATACTACTCGTGTTGTGCATAGAGAATACAAAGACCAAATAGGAGAGATGCATGTATCCTCACTGAACAGTACAATAATTGTTTCTGTATGTGCACGCGTGTTTTTGTTTACATAGGACTGCCCTCAGCTCCTTCACTCTGGGGAAATTCTCATTCCAGCCGGCGAGGTCCGACCCATCACCCTAAGGGCCCGAAACCTTCCTCAGCCGCAGTCAGGCCAGCGGGGCTACGAGTGTGTGGTGCACGTGCAGGGTGTCAGCCACCGTGTCACGGCGCTGCGCTTCAACAGCACCAGTGTGCAGTGCCAGAACAGCTCGGTATGACCTCAAACACTCCCAGTGGGAGTCTCACAGCTGTCAAATGAGGCAGACAGCTTGGATGCTGTGTAGGAAAGGTACATAGGGTACATCACTGAATACCGCCTGAGGTGTTGAGCATACTGAGGAAAAAGTAGAGGAAAGGGAAAGTGAGAGTGATGAAGAAAAGTGCAAACCATATGAGAGAAAGGAGGACAGTGAGAGAGTGAGTAAGAATGAAAGGAAAATTGCTGTAAATGGAAACCTATAGGGGGCTACATTAAAATGATTATACCAACTTTTTTATGTCAACATTTTTTTTTCACATATGAATATATCATGAGTAAAAACTTGAATGAAAATGTAATAATCCAATTTGCATTTTCACATACTTGTATATGTGTCTGAATATGCTCAAAATGTACCCCCAAAATATTGATATAAAAATATGAATTAAAAACATGAAAGGTATGAAGGCTATGAAAGTCAACCATGCACTGCTGTCCAAAATAATTCTTAGCAAATGTAATCATAATCATAACTAAACTTAACAAATTACTATTATAACTACTGATTCTAGTATTAGTTTGCACTGCAGTTCTGCATGTGGTTTGTCCAAGTTGTGTTGCCGTACCCCAGTAGAACCTTACGTGTTTTAAGTGGTTTACACTCGTTCATGTTCAACCTACATCCACAGTTGACCTAGATCATGGAGTGACAAGAACTTGTAAATGTTAAAGGCATACTATGCAGAATTTTCCTAACAACAATGTAAAACAATCCTTCAATCATCACTAATGACCTACCTGAAGTGTGTGGTGGTTTATTTACCTACAGAGACTCTGTCCTCTGCCTGCATTTTCTTATTATTTTGCTGTGTTTGGGGCGTTTATGGGTGTCAACATTTGGGTAGTGGGTGTGCAGCAACCAGCAAATAACAGCACTCAGGGTGTGAGTGTAGGACACTATAAAAACGTAGTGACATAGACAAGAGGAAGCAACGAAAATGGCACGCACAGCTCTGATGTTCTGCTTGTTCAACAGTTACGACAGCAAGCAGTCGTAGCTGATTCGAGTAAAGTATTAAAGTCTGTTCCAATCTGTCTGCTGTGAACTTGCTGCACACTGCTGTCCTCTCTCTCTCTCTGTGTGTGTGTGTGTGTGTGTGTAGCTCAGCCGTCTCTCGTGCATACAGACAGAGAGCAGAGGAGAAAGACGCTGAGCTAGGGAGGAGGGGTCAACTTTGAATGCTGTGTTAACAAATCACAACTGACAAATCCTGCATAGTGTATCTTTAATGATCCAAGTCACTGAGCAAGGAAATGATGTCATAACTGAAGACACACCTTGATGAGAAGACTTATCATCCAATGTACAGCGGGGTATACTTGTACCAGCATGTAAAATGCAAATTCGATTATTATATTTCATTTTAATTTTTACTCATATAACATACCTGTGTGGGAAATGATGCTGATTGTGGAATTACATTTTCATTTTCAAGTTTATATTATCATTTTAATATAGTCCCCTACTGGCTTCCACAGCTGTAAGGATAAAATGAAAATGGAAACCAGGTAAATATATTCAGCATGACTCTAATCTGACCTTTTCTTGTAAAATGGATGTTGTCAGACGAACATCTGGTTGCTCAGAGTGTAAATGTGTTGCTCCCAACAGTAAGTTGTAGGTCTGGGATGAATAAAAGGAGATTTCTTTGGGGTTTGTTGCACAATGCAAATCGCAGGCAAAATTTCAATGCAAAGCATACCTTGCTACTCTGTGACAATGAATGAAAAGGCCATTTTCTTCAGATGTGGATGATCGGCCACCCCTTCCAGGGTTTGCGTCCCTACATGTCAAAGAGGAGAGGAGCAGACAACCATGGCAGAAATGACAGATGGTTAAAAGCCTTGTCTCTCTGCTACCCTTTCATCCTCTCATTTTCCCCCACTCTGTGTTTCTCTGTATTTTTTTATTTTTTTTACTCTATCCTCCATCTCTCTTTGACTTTCTCTCTCCTTGTATCAACTTTCTGCACACTCCCTCACTCTGTTTCTGCTTTTCAGTACATGTACGAGGGTGTGAAGATCAGTGACCTGGCAGTGGACCTCTCCATCGTATGGAACGGCAATTTCATCATCGACAATCCCGAGAAGATTAAAGGTGCCTCTGCTATCCATCACTGCCAAGCCAGAGAAGTGTAAAGCACTCAATCCACAGGGGATAGATGGGTCATAGAGAGCACTTCAAGGCTCTCAAAAGAGAAAGTTCACAATAGCAGGGAGTGTTATCAAAAAGCACCCAATCACTCGTACGCCAGAGGGGTGAAGGGTGAATCTTCATATTTGCTCAGTTTGATTTTCACAGCTGTTCTTAGTTTCCTTTCCATCATAATTTAAAAATAGGTGTTTGTCAGTTGCCATTGTAGAATTTCAATTAAATGTACGCATGTAGCCAAGGATATAATCAGTGATGGCCGTGCATTTTAACATCATGACATCATGTTTAGTCATTTTTTAAGTCACTTAATATTGGCATAAATATAGGCTACTTACAGGAGAACGGATGTAAGAGACAGACTTCAAAGAAAGGTTTATTGGATTACTTGTGCATCTTTTTTGCCTAATACTTGGAAGAAGGAATTTATACAAACATGTTTTTTTTAATGAATCTTAAAGTTCAAAATGTTGACTGTCGGCATTATTGAAGACAGTTATTTTTAGAGATAATTGTAAATACCTACTGTTTAAGTATGCGACCTGACTGGTTGATACATTTGATTCAATTTGTTTGCTTATTTGCTTTTATAAACAATTAATACCAGTGATGTTTACCAGTAGTCTTGGAAAACTCATTACTACATTTCCTCTGTGTTATCCTACAGTGCACCTCTACAAATGCAGTGCTCAGCGAGACAGCTGTGGCATGTGTCTGCGTGCAGAGAGGAAGTTCCAGTGTGGCTGGTGTAGCGGTGAAGGCCGATGCACCATGAAGCAGCACTGTCCTCCCATCTCCCCCTACGCCAGCCGCTGGCTGGACCTCTCTGCCAGGAATGTCAAGTGCACCAACCCACGCATTACTGAGGTTTGTTGTTTATTTGGGTTGTTGCCCAGATAGTCAGTCAAGCCACCAAAATTAAAAGTATAGTGACTTTGAATTATACAAACACAATGTATAACCTTCTTCAGTAAAGTTAAGTAGTTAGGAATGCAGTTTCATTTTGAATAAGCAGTTTCTTGGGTAGGTCGAGACTGAGGAATATTTACCACTCCTGGCCATCGTGCCAGTTACAACAGAGATGCAAGGACTGAATTGCTTTTTTTTTAGAAGCTTGGATTTCCTAAACTTTTACTACTACTACATTCTATTCATTTTCTGTAAAACATTTCATTATATCAGAGCAATAAAAGTTTTAAGACTTGAATGGGGCAATGCAGAGATATCAGTGTCAGGAATAGGAATTACTACAATGTAATTAATTCAGAGACCTTGAAGTTGGAAATGTCAGATGCATTTAGAAATGTCCTGTATGCAGTATAAAGTGTTTTATTAACAATAACGAGCCAAGATCATTGACTAGGGTGCACGGCATGCCTGAATGGCAGCAGCTTGTAACAGTGGCCGGGACTACTTTATTTCACTCTGTTCTGGCTGCCAACCAAGAAAATAGAGAGTGTGGTTAACAATACCATGTAACAGTGATGTCTGATTGGTTGACTTCAGTTTAGGATTGTTGGGTAGTGTAGTGTTTCATCAGAAATGTGGAAACAAAGACTTTAAATAAAGTTCAAACTGTACTGTTATATGACTTTTAGAGGACCGTATACAATATTTTTGTTGCTATACATTTATTATATAATACATAATGACTAAAAATCAATGAATCATTTGGGAATTATGATCATTTTTAGGCTACAGGGATAGCAACTTTAGTAAAGACTGGAATATTTCAACAAGTATTAGACAGGTTGCCATGATATTTTGTGACATTTGCGGTGCCTAGACGATGAATCCTAATGACTTTGGTGATCTCATGAATTGTTTTTCTCTTGCACCACTATGGGGTTCACATTTATAGTTTTTGAGTGGAATGTCTCAACAAATATTGGATGGATTGTCCCAGAATTCAAAACAGTTCATTTCACCCCTGGGAAGAATTGTATTAACCAAGTTTTCATTTATCACTGTCATCAGATCAAAAATTCGAGTTGTATAATACTTTGATTTATAACTAAATACCTGCAAAATGAATGGCCCGTTCCCATCAGCCCTATCTGCACTTTGTATGTATGTGCTAATTAACAACTGCTACATGATAACACACTAAACTAATTGTTATACAGTAAATATTAAACCTGATTAACATCAGCATGTTTTGTCACTGTGTGCATTAGCATGTTGACGTTAGCATTTAACACAAAGCACTGCTGTGTCTGAGTACATCCTCACAGAGCCACCAGCATGGCCATAGACACTAATAATCTGTTCTTTGTCTTTACTGGAAAATATAGAGGCTGAAAGCTTTAGCCACACATGTTTTGTCATCTGTACATCCATGTGTACCTCTAAGTATCAGGATGCAGTATGCCAGCATACCATGTTGGATACACTGGGTGGTCTGTAAATATCACCTACAAACACTAATTTTTATCTATGGCTGCCTTTCCAACCATCCAAGTGTCTATTTACCTGAGACGATCTCACATTTTATTCTATGCTGGCTGAATACCTTAAGTGCTTGACAGCTAAACGAATTCAGCCTGTTTAGAGAGTGGTGATGGATCTTTTATGTCACAAACTCCTGTTCATTCTCTTGAATAAGGCACAGTGGGTCAGGCACAGAGATGCAAGGCTCTCCCACTTCAAAGAGCCGCAAGCCTTTGATGTCCCTGTCACATTATTAGTGTTTCTGAAGGAGCTGAAGGAGCTGCAGCAGAATGAATCAACCACCGAGTGCTGCTCGGCAGTGGAGGGAGTGTTGCTTTGGCATTGCTGCTGTTCTGCTCTGCAGGTCCAAAGGTTTCCTGCTGTGTTGGTTAACTTTACATTGGAAAGGATTGTGAAAAGGTTTTGCTTTGTTATTCACTGCATTATTCATTGAAGTTTGTTTTGAATTATAGCGTATTTCAGTGCTTTTTGAATAAACCCAGTCAGTATGCTTTATGCATTTCACAGAGACTTATGATAAATTTACTTAATGTTTGCTTTCTGAGATTAAAGACAGAGAAAGCCCTAAGAGAGTGTGAGGATTCTCAGTTATCCAGGTCATGGTATAGTATTTCTAGCAATGCTAAAAACAACAGGACTTGCTTTGAAATGCTCAAAAAAATCAGAAGAATCAAAAATCCAGTTGTCTTTGACTAAGCACTTCTAGGCAGACTATGCAAAGGTCTTAGATGTGGTTTCACCAATAAACATTTCGTGGGCTGTATTTTTCTACTGCAGAAACCAACAGTTGATATTTTGTAACAACACTTATCTCTAACCAGGACTTGTCAGGAATTAGTGTTTCGACATAACTGTATTTCTCTGGAGCTGGAAAGATTTTGCATGACTGTATAAACAGTTTACACCACATGACTCTCCTCGACTGAGACTGATTACATGGTTTTGGAGTTAAATTCTCTTTATGGCGCATTACTCTCCAAAATGGGAAACTCCGGGTACACAACTGTATTTGATTTAGAAATGTATTTACAATCAACTACTGAAGAATGAAATCTAAAGCCAAAGCAAGATAATGCGTTAAAAATAAACTTGCATTGCAGGTTTTTACAATGTTCAGTGTGTAGTTAATAGTATGAAGGTGTAGTCAGAGGGGAACTTGGTGGATAAAACTGACCAGGTTATATCTGGTGTATATGGTTACATTTTTCCTTATCCTACTAAGACTTCTTTCTTCTTATGTAGGTGAGCCCAGTTGCTGGACCTCTGGAGGGGGGCACACTGGTCACTATCCAGGGCCTGAACCTGGGTCTGTCTTTCTCTGAGCTGGAGGGCAACGTGAAAGTGGCAGGAGTGCAGTGCGTCCCACAGGAGGATGGATACATCACTGCAGAACAGTAAGAGATACTGACTCCCCTCTCCTGCCTAGAAACGCATGGATCCATACCATACAGTACAGACACATACTGTGGAGATGCAAACACACACGCTCGCGCAATAAAATAAACACATGCCATCTCTCTTTCTCCCTCACACACTATTTCCCTCACATACACAGGCACAGTCTGTGAATAAGAGGGAGCCCAGTGATGTCTCATCAGGTTGTAGGATTGTGTGGGGGGCTTTGCATTGCTCTGGTGCAGTCAGAGCCAAAGGAAGAGACAGTCTTTGTGTCGTTGTCGTTATGAGGCTGTCGGCACAGATGTAATTGAAATGCGCTGCATGTCGCTGACTGGAGGGACAATCTGTTAGCCATGTGTTTCTCTCACAGCCATGTAATGCGATTGGGCTCAGGCTGCGGGGACTTTATTTATATCCTTGTAAAAAAAAAAAAAAAAAAAAGAAAAAAGAAAAAGAACATACCAGCAGAAAATTTGAAAACTCTTGTGATGTTTGAGTGGAAGAGCTGAGCAGGGACGATTCTTTGGGTGCTCTTCTTCTATTGGGGAACACAGGGTTTGTTGCAGAGAGCAGTGCATTCAGCAGGGCCATTCATTTGGCACACAGTGCTTTAAAACATGGCATTACAGCTGTTACAACCATTAATTTCAGCATGGGGTCAGTTGCTATAATGACTTATTCATGGAGCACTTTATCTTATTGACCTGACAGGCAATACTGATTTATTGAAGAAACCCACATGTTGTCATGGCAACCAGAGGTAATGGTGGGTGGCAATCGTGCTGGAGATGGGGAGGGGTGTAGTTTATCATTTGAGTTATATTGCTGTTATAGGTTTCCCATTAGGAAGAAAGATGGCCCTCTATATTGACCCACAACTTCTATGAAAGTCTGCCTCAATCAGACTGGCCAGCAGAGGCCATCTTCTCTCAGTGCAATTCATATCAAATGTGATACAGAGCAGTGACATTTCTGTGTGTGTGTGTGTGCCTGGCTTGTGTTATTATTCGTATGCATGATGATCTGTTGTGAGTCTGTGTTTTTGTGTGCTCGCATTCATCAAGGGATGAAAACCTGTCATCTTTTGGCAAAAACTGCCATTTTGAATGCGAAAGTGTTCATTTAAGTGATTTGTGTAAATCAGATGAGTTTTTGACATTTGGGGGGTTGGGTCTGGGTCTGTGAGACATCAGGATATCAATGATTGACTATATGCAAACTGACTGGCAACAAAAATAGCACTCATTCACTGTCCATGGGAAGTGCACACATTAAGACAGCCAAAGAGCAAAGCGCTGTGTGTAGCGGCTGTGCGACTGGCGGGGCATGGCGAACACCAGTTTATACAAATTGTAGAATTTGTCCCGATCTGTCATTGCACCACCAGCTTGGCCCACCACATCAAGTATCCCAGCATGCTTTGTGCAGCTAATTAGTAACTTCCCATAGACAATGAATGAGTGCGGACTTTGTTGCCCATTGCGTACGATGGGGCAGCACTGTCACAGTAAAGCTGGGGACCAGAGCACAGAGTTAATAGTATAGCAGTGAACGTAGCAGTGCAGACAGTTTAGGCTATTTGTCAGTCAATAAATGCTACATCTACTTAAGAGCCAAGCCAAGTGCCCTTGTCTTGCTTGCCATCTGCTGATTAAAGTGAAGGATGTTAGCCATGAAGTTAGCGACAATGGATTAGCCTGTGTTGCAGCCAAAATGCTTTCCAGTAGGACGAAGGTGTAACCTGACCAGACTCACTTAAGGTGGACTGATCTTTAAAGCAGATCAGCTATTCTCATTGTAGTGACAAGTCAGTTGAGAAATGGCCAGATAATGAGGCGCTCCGGAGTTTTGCTCAGTGTTTCTTTTTTGTGTTTTTTGTGAAAAAGTTTTAAAATGTGGGAATATTTCTGTAAATTTTGGGGTGATTATCTTGTCATATTTTGGACATGAGAGAACAAATTGCATTTCAATCTATATAATGATAGCCATAATGATAACACAGTCTCACAGGGTTTATCTTTTGTATCGACAGGATTGTGTGCGAGATGGCTGCTGCTCACACGGGAAGTGCACCAGGTCCAGTTAAGCTGTGTGTTGGTGAATGCAGACCAGAACTACGTGCTCAGTCCTCCCAGCTCTATTCCTTTGTGGTAATTCCAGCACTAAAAACACATTTTATTTTCTCCATTTGTAGAGAAACAAGAATGGAGTGTTTGCAGTGAAATAGGTTCAACATGTGATTGAAGGTGAAAACTAACAACACTTACTAACTTGATCCATTCAAGCCGATGCAATCTTCAACTGAAGAGCAAGAAGGACCGATAGAATCGAACAATAGGCTGTTTAAAATAATGTTTTTATCGTGCAACAAATATTGTGCATATGACAGTTTAAAACACAATTAAGGTTTTTGTAATGGTATGATCATTGTGTGCATCATTTTCATTTTATGGCTACTAAAAAGAAGCTGCATTCGAGAGCTATTTTCTTTGCTTTTGAGGATGTGTTGTAAATCCTTTTTGATGAGTTATTCTTTATCAAACTATGTCTTTTTTCTCTTCAAAGAAGTGATTTGGTTTACCTTTTTAACATTTTTGGAGTTTACTTTTTTGTTTGTTTATTTAGCAACGGCTGGTTTAACAGGGATTTTGAGAATCAGACGAATAACAAGACATACTGAATTCTGTATTTGACCGATGTTAGATGAAGCATTAATGAATTTTCGTTCTCGACAGACCCCCTCGATGCTGGCACTGACCCCTGGTAGAGGACCTGAGTCTGGAGGCACCAAGATCACCATTGTCGGAGAGAACCTGGGCGCTGGCAGCACTGTTAATGTGTACTTTGGCAATCAGACCTGTGAGCTGTACAGGTGAGTCAGATGATAACCATCTTTACCTAAAATTCTTTAAGACTCCAGATTCACAAGTGAGACTGCCACCACACAATATTAAACATTAGGCCCTCTCTGTGCTCAATGAAACAGAGTAGGATATCACTATTTAAAGAAGCACACTTTAAATACAATTAAATGTCTGTAAAATTAAATGAAAAGTCTTAATAATGATTTACGGGGAGGTGATGTAATACACAGTGGTAGGTATTGTTCTCTGTGTATTTATAGATATCTATTTAAAGTTCAAAATGCCTCACATGTTATGAGTCAGGAGGGTGAGGAGAGCAAGCCATTAGCTAGAGCACCCTCTAATTACAGTGTTCCATCCCTAATGTGTCTGTAAAGAGGAAGAGATGGGACAGACTATAATGAATCCTCTACCCTCATGGTAATGTGCATGGCTCATAACTGTGTGAAGCCAGGGATTTTAGTGCTGTAGCAGCAACTGGGCAGAGTCACAATCAAAGGGATGAATAAATCCCTCTTTTGCTGCTCCCACCAGGAGGACCATGTCAGAGATTGTATGCTTCTCTGCTCCGTCGGTGACTGGAGCGGGACCAGTGCAAGTCAGCCTGAGCGTCGACCGGGCCAATGTTCCTGGTAGTCTGGCCTTTGAGTACATAGAGGACCCCACAGTCCAGCGCATTGAACCTTTGTGGAGCATCACCAGGTAAACACTACAGTACTGCACACACACACACACAGACACCAGCCAGATGTACAACACAAACTCCAAAGAAATGCAAGCCTGGGCCCCGTTACACAATAAGGATTTGCAAGAACTGCTTACTGGCGAATTGCAAATATTAGCAGTGTTAGAGTTCACAAATGATTGCAAATTACAGATAAATGTGTGAGTCCCACATGGCTCTGAGATGCTCATACATGAGTTGTAAGTATGTTGGTTCTTTAAATTAGAGAAAAAAGATCAAATTAATAGACAAAGTGAAATGCATGGCCCTAGATTGATTGGAGACTCCAAATAAGTCTGAATGGGAGCTATTTCCATGATATATAGCAAACAACTGCCTCTTTTCATTGTGTTTTCTCAAAAGAGGGATGACGCACAAGTATAGTAGTATACTTTCCAATAAAAATGTAATATGAAAAAAGAAATCTGTCTAAATGTGGCCGTCTGCCTAGTGTATCACAGTGCCTGCCAATCTGTGAATTAGCCAGCAAAGTCAGGGTTACAGTGAGAATGAGAAAATAACTGAGGTGTTGTGGTTGTCGGCAATAACAAGGTTATTAAATGACAAAATCTAATCTGTAATCACAACAAGGTGGCTAATATATGGAAATGAAAATCTGTGTTCGTAGAAGTGCTTATATTCATGCTGCTTTTTACATGCATAAGTGTGATGCTGCTAAAATTACAGTGAAGGAGAATATTTGCTGCATAAACATTTCTAACACACTTGAAAGGTGTGTTACCTGTATTCCCCTAAATAAAAGATGGCACTTAATTTGGGTTCGGGTGGGATTACCCAGCACTACGTCCCTGCAGATTAGACTTCAGAGAAACTCCCTGGCCCTCAGCCTAGTGACAGGAGGAGCTTTGTGGAGCTGCAATCAAGAGCCCTCATCACGAATGTGCAGTCCCACTATGTGGCCCTACAAGCTTAGGTAGCCTTTGAAGTATGAGAAGAGAAGGATTGGCACTCTGTCAGGCTGACTAGACTGGCCAGTTTTTTTTCTTCCCTACACCATTTTTCGCTTGTTCTCTCTCGTATTTTATCCCCCTCTTTGTCTCTCCCTCTCTACTTCCCAATTCCATACTCATACTGTGTTTTAAACTCACAATGCAGCACAGGTTACGCAAAGATTAGAGAGTGTTGTTTATTTTAATCACATCTAGTGCAGATATGTAAACAAGTAGCACCTGTATTCATGCTATGCCAGCATCACAGTCGTGGATGAATATAAAATAGCAGCCAGCTGGTTCGCCGTTTGATCTGGCTCTTCTGCCCAATAACAAAGAGTGAGCTGCCATGCCAGCTATACCTCCTCAAACCTGCATTAATGCAGTTTCTCTGAAAAATGTTGGGTTTGGAAGTTAAAAAGATTGATCTTTCTGCAGTTGTCATTCTAGTTAAATCATGCTGAAAAGTCGGTTTGGACTACCTGGAGCTAGGGCAGTATGCTTGCGTATGTATGTTTGACCAATAATACTTTTTACTAAAGCAAAAAAAAAACATGTTCCTTTCTTCCAAACAGCGGACACACCACCCTGACAGTGACTGGGACCAACCTGGATGTAGTTCAGGAGCCGCGTGTCAGAGTCAAATATGCTGGCCATGAATCTGTCAATGTGAGTATGACAACTGCAAATTTACTGCACTCAACCTTTATTGACGTTGCTTACTCAAGCTGATAGGAAATGGCACCGTAAAGTTGTTCTTTATTGATGGTTTTTTCCTCCCCATGTAAGAGAGGTAGATTTAGTGATGTGGTTCATTTACTTCTTTCAGCCATTGCATACTGATCTATACTGACTAATTTTTAAAGATGTAGCCTAAAGTTTCTACACAATAATGTTTTTTAATGCCATGATAGGGTGACAGATTTGTTTTGTTTTGAGTGCTAAATACCATATACTTAGGAGCTTGCCAAAGTGTAAACAAAGTCAGAAAACATGCGGTCTAGCTACCAAGCAGCCTGCAGGACGGATAGCAAATTAACTACCGGTGGCTTGACCTACATCGGCACAACCTAATGGGGCAATAGTTTGTGAAATGTCATTGTTGCTGCGGTTGTAATAAGGAAGCCATACATAAACAAAAGGGTTCGAAAGAGGTTGCATATAGAATGGTTCATTCCAAAATGACATTTTAAAAACTGACATGGAAGTACAATTCACTTTCAGCAGGTGATTTATGGTGCTGATTCTGCTTGCCTGAGCTCCTCAGGCAGGTTGCTTCAAATTGATTGATTGTTCCAAAGTGTTGGGGCCCTGATGGCAAATCACCTTTAGCCCCAAATCTTCCACTTTGGACCAGTCAGGGATATTGCCTAAGGGTCTAAGACTGCACACTGACTGGAGGAGGATCAAAACTTGTAGAGGGAACTTTTAGTTAGACTTTGAAATAGATCAGTATAATCTTAAAATCTAAACAGACAGGCATTTTAAAGAAGAGCATATTAAACATTTAACAGATAACAGAAATAGTGATATGATTGTTTGTTCGTACCAGTTAGAGATTTTTTAATACAATTGTATTTATGCCAAATTGAGGAGGGAAAATAGGATACATGTGATGATATGATAGTGTACATCAATACACTATCTCAGTTTGGGAAATTGTTGGGAATTGATTGGGAAAAACCAAGGAGTTAAAATCACTCGGCTTAATAACAGCTTTAAACTAGTAAACACTTCTCATTTTTCATTTAACAGCAGAGAACATACACTGTATATCACAGAGGCTGTCCTTACAAAGGGCAAGGCAATTTATGTCTCTAAGTTTCAGTGGCTATATCTGTATTGTTGACATAGAAATGGAAAGAAAGGCTGTATGTAAATATCAAAGCTCAGGTGGAGGCATGTACAAGAAAAACAAGATAAAGCAACTGACAGTCTAAGAACCTTAAATGTGTGTTGAGGAGGGATTTTCTTTTCCAGTAGACAATGTTTTGTGTGAGAGGTATGCCCTAAGCCAATTAAATGGTGTGTTAATGATGCCTGCCCAGAATTTGAGCCAGTCAATTAAAACTGCATGTTCTACAGTGTCACTGGCAGCGCTGAGCTCTAAAGGGATTAAAGCTGCACTTTGACCTGAATCAGCTGCTAAAAGAGGGTCATTGGTAAATTTAATGAGGGCAGTCATTTTATCCACATATCTCCAAAACATAACTCAAATTGCTAAAAAAAAATGTTTTGAATTACAAAAGCAGTTAATTGACTTGAAACAACTTTGAAACCTTAGATAAAAACAGAGGCTTAAAAACTGGCCTGGAGCTGGCTGAATTTAGGGGATTTGCGTGATTTTGAGGAGGAGATTGAAGAACATCAGAGAGCTATTGAATATTGATAAATTACTAAAACACAACAGCAGCGATGACGTCCTCTTTTAGGAATTTGGTATTCATCAAGGGAGTGACAGCTTATGTGAAAAGCTTTATATGACGCACAGTTTCTGGTAGATATGCAACAAAATGGGTTGAAAACAGATAGAAACATTTGCCTTTCAACATATGATCCAGCTGAGGAGTGATTTTATGTACTTTCACAGATAAGTATAGTGTCTTCTTAAAGATCCTCATTCACACATGTATTAAGATGCACAAAAATACTCTTGCTCAGAACAATAATGTCTAATATTTTTATTCCAGAAAAAAATAAGCATAATCACATGTACAAAATCCATAAAATGGCATCTACTCCTTCTGCCTCATCAAAAATCTATAAATACGTCTCTTAACTGCTGGACATAAGTTGTCTCCTACTTAACCGTAAAGTCCCAATCTCTGACTTGAAGTTTCAACATCACACTTGTAAAAATTGAATATCGGACCAGGATTAACTTCCAAACTAGTTGCGAAATCCTTCTCTTTAGTCCACTCCTTAAAAATCAGAATTTAAATGGAGTACATAGAAGATTTCCAATTTCAGCTGAAGAATGTGAAAAAAGCCTGCTACTGTCACGCTACTCCATATATCATTCTCCACAGTGAAGCTCAGACATTCAACTGTAGGAACAAGAAGGAAAAACATTTTCTTACTGGAATAACCTCAACATTCAGCAAACTTGGTTTATAGATTCAAAACAAGTGTAAGGGACCCCTATTGTTAGGTGAAATGGAGCAGGTGGACCCAAATACAGAAGACTGCAGGCAGAGCAAGGCTAAAGAATGATGTCTTTTTTAAGGCTTGTGCAAGCAAAAAAAAAAAAAAAAACCAAGACGAGCTGATCAGAGCAAAACAGAATACAGAAAAAAAGTCTGAGCAAAGTGAACAAAGGATCCAACAAAACTGAGCTGAATACCAGGACTCAAAAACAAACTGAGCTAATGAAACAACAAGGAACAGGTGGCAAGACATAAGGGGGCGGGCTGGGAGCTGATTGGCTGCCGAAGACACAAGGAGCAAGGCAGGGGCTAGCTAATGAGACTGATGCAGGGCAGGTGTGGAGGGAACAGCAGGCTGGGAAAACAGGAAAAAACACCAAAGGCAATAGCTGGGATGAGGACACATCAAAAACAGAACGTCATCCATGAGCCAAATAAAAGTCCACAATATAACCATGCACAGCTCCTCTTATTATAGACAAACCACCATTCATTAAACTGTCCTTGGACTACACAAATAATAAAGTGCACAAGTCACACTGAACAAACAATGAGAGACAAACGTCAGCAATACATCGCCGACCCAAGAACCTTTTCCAAAGTCTAGAAATATAAATTGCTGTTGACAAACAAGAACCAATAAAAGTGTCAAGCACAGCGGTCTGCACATTAAGGCTGCATGTAACTTAAATTGGACTAAAAGACAGCTGCAGCTCTGAATAACATAACTACTGTCAGACTTTACTTGAGCACTTAGGTCCAAGGAGAGTCGATGTAGAGAGCAACAGTTTCTCAAGTGGTCTTTAAATATAATGTGGGACTTCTTTTCTTGTCCATCTTCTTACTCAGTCCAGACAGGCAGAAAAGCCTGAGGGCAATCTGGCAGACTGGTGGAGGGACACAAAACCAGACTGCGACAGAACACTTATTATTGAAGACTCTTTAAACTATTGTAGATTTTAAATCTTAAATTGTTTTAAATGTTTTAAGTTATAAGGTAACAGGATATAATGCATAAAATATTAACTTGTGAATTTCAGGGACTTACTTTATTTGATATTATTTTATAATCAACCTTTATTGTGTCTATGTATTTCAATAAATTGCATAACAACTATAACTATGAAATATGGTTTGCTTCAATTAAATATGCATAAAATGTTTTAGTATGTATAGTCCATTATCTGAAATGCTTCATGTCTCACATTAGTTCTGCTTGTGTGGACTGTATTTACTGTGACTTCTGTAACACGGACGCCTGATTTGATGTCTTTCCAGGTGTGCAAAGTGCTGAACACGACCACCATCAGCTGCTTCGCCCCCTCTCTGAAGGCAGAGTTCACGGCGGACCAGGAGACCATCAAACATGTGGACGAGTTTGGCTTCGTCTTCAACAATGTCCAAGCTCTGCTCACTTACAACAACACGAGCTTTGTCTACTACCCCAACCCTTACCTGGAGCCCCTCAGCCTATCAGGCGTTCTGGAGCAGAAACCTGGTGCTCCAATCATACTCAAAGTAAGTAAGAGGAGATCTGAGCTGCTATTGCTATTATGGTACATTTTTTATTGAACTGCAATAGGAGAGGATTTCTAAAGGCAATAACTATCTGACATAAAAAATGACACTGATAATCACCTGATTTCCCTTCAATGGGATATGGTTGAAATCTGATCCTATATGATGTGCATTTTTTGAAAAATATTACTTTATGGTTCACAGTGTAGAGTAGACTATAAAGACTGGATGTCAATATTCTCCAAGATGGTCGATTACTGTAATCACACTAATGGCTGAAAATGATATATTCACCATAAGTCATCCTAATCATTTATTGAGTTCAAAATGCTGCACATATGATCTTCAATAAATACACAAAAAGACTAATGCTTTACAGGTCCCTTAATTTTAAACTAATTTCCTGGACATCTTTGGATTAATGCTGCAGATATATAACAGTTAATTTATAAAAAGGCTATTTTACAGAGATGTGGTGCAATTTGGTACAAATGATAAGAAAACACTGAAAATGTTTTAAGTTGATGTAGTTGTTATGTACTCACTCATATTTGGGTTACTATATATTTGTTAATTAGATCCTTAACAATCCTTTAACTAACAGAAAATATATATATATATATATATTTTCAATGTGTAGTTGTGTGTGTTTTTTTGTCAATCACTTCTGAAAAGTAGCTGCTGTTTAACTGTTAACACTTTATTTAAAAGGGTTATGTCATTTGGTAGTAGAGTTTTTAGGAAACAAACTAATTTGAATATATGTAGTTTGACACACAAAACTACACACTTAAAACTTCCCAAATAAACCAACTTAAACCAACCTTTTCTTGTTTTGTGCGGCAGGATGGTACCAAATTGTACTATTGTATCAATAAAATGTAAAATAAAAACCCGAAATTACCAGGCATTTGTATAAAATTAAGGGACTTGTAAAACAAGGTGTTGTGGTGTTACAAAACAAAGGCTTTGTGGAAGCAAATTAAAAGCAAATTTGCCAATGGCATAAAAACCCACAATGCTGCCAAAGAACAAGAGGTGAACATTAGTACTTTGTATTTTTGCCAGGTCACTTGGCATTACACACGAGTATGCAGTAGCAGAGGTTACTGCACAGTAGATAAAGTCTGGAATCATTTGTCATCTGACGGCTTACACCAGACCATTTCTTATAAAGATGCTCATCTGAAGCATTCACATGCTTATGTGATGAATCAATGCTATCAAATGAATAGTCCAGTCTTTGCTCTGTGTACTGTATACTGTGGGACCTACTGATGTTTTCTGCTCTTTGTTTCTCTGTCGATGTTGCAGGGACGTAACCTGGTGCCATCTGCAGCTGGTGGAGCCAGGCTGAATTACACAGTGCTGATTGGAGATACACCCTGTTCCCTCACTGTGTCTGACACACAGTTACTCTGTGAACCACCAAACCTCACGGGGCAGCACAAAGTCCTGGTCAGTCTAATAGTAATAGTAATATTCTGTCTGTCCGGCAGGTTTCTGTCTCTTAATGCATGTGGTTGCCTGTCTGCCAGGATGTGGGTCATCGTCTTTGGGTCAGTGCTTCTCTGTACGTCACTGTGTTTGTGGGTCACCGACAGGCTTTAGTCGTTGTCTTTCTGTCATTGTCTGTCACTCATGGTCTGGTAGATTCCCAATTACAGCACATTGCCCTCCAGAATTATTGACAGGCACGCTTGCAAATAATGAACAGACAGCTGTAAGAAGAAAACAAAGCTTTTGAGTCTGACACTTTAAAACATTTTTTTATCGAGGACAGTTGTTCAGAATAAATGGTCCATAACCTGATGCTTTTTGTTTTGTTTTTTTTGGTTTTGTTGTTTGTTTTGAATTCATGGCCAGCCTTTTGATGAATGATTTTTTCATTTGTTTCATGTAAATATTTCAGCTTAGTGAGCATTTTTTAGCACTGTTTTGAAACACAGAGCTTACAACTGTATGGTTATTTATTCTGACTTTATCCAGGTCCAAGTAGGAGGACTTCACATCTCTCCAGGAGAAGTTCACATCAGGTCTGACAGCTTGCTCACCCTTCCTGCCATCTTCAGCATCACAGCTGGTGGAGGGCTGCTACTTATCATTGTCATCATAGTCCTGCTTGCCTACAGACGAAAATCACATGAGAATGACCTCACTCTGAAGCGCCTGCAGATGCAGATGGACAATCTGGAGTCTCGGGTGGCTCTGGAGTGCAAGGAAGGTAAGTAAGACTGACTGATTTAGGAGATGAAACTATCATAGATCCTGTTGAGTTAAAATCACACCCCAAAAGAACATCTAATCCGTAGTCGTATTATAGCATTATCCTTTGAGAACTGATGTTATGACAGATGTTTTTAACACTTATGGAGCACATAGAGCACACATGGAGAATGATTTATGGGACTAGCTGAAGGTAATTTATGATAGAAAACTATGGGATTGTTCTTTTAAAGCTGTAAAAGTTTAGTTACATTTTTTACACTAGAGGGAAAATAAATCTGTATGTATTTTGAATTATAATATGGTCACAAAGTTTGTCACAACTGTACTCTTTGTCCATCTAAAAAGTCAGACTTATAATTAACATACCTGGCATTAAATACATTGTAAGATACATTAGGAACTGTACAATCTAACAAACATGAGGATCCAGAAATTAAACTGCAAATTTTGGACAACCGAGAGAGGATAGTATAGTAAAATGCTTTTTAAAGGTTGCTATGATAAACTGCTAAAATGTTTGACATGATAAGATGTTTGGTAAAATATCTGATAAACCTCTTTTGTCTCCTGCAGCCTTTGCAGAACTGCAGACAGACATCAACGAGTTAACGAGTGATCTGGACAGAGCTGGCATCCCCTACCTGGACTATCGCACTTACTCCATGAGGGTTCTCTTCCCAGGCATCGATGATCACCCTGTGCTGCGAGAGCTGGAGGTGAGGAATCTGAAGCGGGGCTGCTCAATACTTGAATCCACTTTCAACCACTTTTCTGACGTCTTGACCTTAAGGCTCCGGTATACTCCAAAGTAAATTGATTTTGGCTTGTTGGCAAGAGCTGTCAAAGTGCTGTCGAACAAAGCAGCGTGAGCAAATGCCAGCGTACTCACCGCGGTTTGAGGTGTTTGTTTAATGGTGTCCTAGCCAGCTGGAGGAGCTTGTGAGTGGAATTTGTTTGGTGTTTGCAGTCTCAGCATGCACCTACTGTATTTTGAGGAAAACTTTTCTTAGTCTCTGCCAACTTATCTTGACCTTTTACACTCTAAACGTAAGTGTTCGGAAATGTAATTTTCGGGCTATTATAAAGCTGTTCTCTATTGGACCTCATCTGGTCTCAAACTCAAGAGGGTCTGGTTTTGAAACAGACTCTTCTGTGATCTTTTTCAAAAATGATTGTTCTGATCTCAGGGGTTTAATTCTTAAACACTCCATAACTATTTTTTAGCCTGATGACTAATCATTTGGCCATTTCATTATTTTTGGAACAATGTATAATGAACTTTAATCAAGCCATTATTATGATGACAATTATTTTAAAAGATCTCTGTTTTGAAGAGTCTCTCTGATTGTACTTAAAACTTTCACCTTTTTTTAATCAAAGTAATAAGTCCTTAAGATACGTTTTTGTATATTCTCAGACTGAATCAGATAAATGTAGCATATAATACAATAAAGTGAAAGGGTTTCTTGCACATGAGGGTTAGTCACTGCCACTAGGCCATGCCTGTAGCCACACCAGTGATTCTGTTCTGCACACAGTCATTAAAATGGTTAGTGTCTAAGCATTATTTCAAATGGTGCATTTTGTGGATCAGCAATTTTATATAAGAATGTTTGTATATTTTTCATTCTGTTTTCAAATTCCTTCTATGTTACGACTTTTCTCATTGAGTGAATATTATCTAATGAGCGTGATTGTCTTTCTGTGTGTGTGTGTGTGTGTGTGCTAAATTGCATGATGTGTGTATGATGCATGTAGGTGCCGGGGAGCGGACAGGCGAATGTGGAGAAAGCCTTGAAGCAGTTTGCTCAGCTGGTGAATAACAAGGTTTTTCTGCTGACATTCATCCGTACACTGGAGCTGCAGCGTTCCTTCTCCATGCGTGACCGTGGCTACGTCGCCTCGCTTATCATGACCGCTCTGCAGGGACGGCTGGAGTACGCTACGGATATCCTCAAACACCTGCTCTCCGACC
Source organism: Scomber japonicus (assembly GCF_027409825.1). Classification (NCBI taxonomy): domain Eukaryota; kingdom Metazoa; phylum Chordata; class Actinopteri; order Scombriformes; family Scombridae; genus Scomber; species Scomber japonicus. Next base: position 28,430,149 of record NC_070580.1, on the reverse strand, counting down.
TTATAGAACGCAACCTGGAGAGCAAGAACCACCCCAAACTACTTCTACGCAGGTAAACCAGCAGTTGCAAAAAAGTTTTATTGCAAAAATCTTTACAAAGTGAAAGTGTTTTTTTTGTTCAAGTTGAATAGCTCGCTTAAACTTGAAGGTTGAGGACTACATAGATAGAAGTTCAGATGTTTTTTAAAAAGTTTGCTTTTGACAACAAGTTCATGTCATTCACATAACTCCTCTTGAATGTCAGGAACCAAAACCCAACAATTCCTTCCTCACTTTCTCTGTCCATATTTTCCATTGTGGTCAGAGGATTTAAAGTCCTTTTCTGTCACAAACCTGACCAATTCTGATCAGCGCTGCTTATCTTTTGGCATAGATAATTCCTTTGTGCATTGTTCTTTCCAGCCCAGTTACTGCACTTCTGATGGATGAGTAACTAGGCCAGCAAAGGAAAGCCCACCTCTGTTCAGCTTTGTTTTGTTCAGTGGCGTGAAACAACCGTTACGAGTCTGAGAAACAGGGTGCCTGAGCAGACAGGTGAAAGACAGGAGCAGTAAAAAGTGATAGAGAGTAGGAGGGACTGGCAGAGGAAGAGAACCTAATGGGGAAGAGTGAGTGCAGCGGCGGCAGAGTCGTTGTCAGTCTGACTTATCTTCTGTGTGCCACTCATGAAACATTCAGCTGTAGCTCACGTTTCTTTCCCCGTCACCTCTTCTCTCCTCCCTTCTCTCACCTCTCTCCCTCTTCCCTCCACCTCTGGTTATCTGCCGATTGTTTTCCCGGTGCTGAGACTGGCCTACTGAATGTTTCATGAGGGTTTTTTTTTTTTTTTTGAAAAAGAGGGCTCTCTCAATCTGAAGCACTCATTAAATATAAGGATGAGTTCACATGGGAGCCAGTACAACAAGAACTTGTTAGCCCAAACATGCTGTTCTTGCGGAAACACACTAAAATTTAATGGGATGCCATCAATAGATGCGTCAATACAGGTTAGGGGTGAAACGCAGGTAAGGACCAGAAAAGAGTGACGGAGAGACAGCAGTTTAGGGAAGAAAAGAGGCTGGTGGTTATATGATGCTGCAAGCTTAGGATCTGATTAAAAAGGGCTTATGCACAATTTTAAAAGGTACTGTTACATGATTTTATGGATTTACTTCACTAAATCCATAAAAACCTTTCCCATCTGGACACATGTTAAGTAGCTAAGTGCAGACACAGTGAGGAAGAAAGAGACTTCAAGGACTTGAAGCGGACATACAAGTTGCTTCTGCACAATTATGTCATGACCCAAATATGTTGTGCATTAGCAGCACTTTACTACGGTATACTGAAGCATGTGTCCTTTGAGACTGACTGGCTGAGTAAGGATGTTATTTCTCTGTAAACTCTCCATGTCATGTTTTTTAGCTCCAACAATGTTGGGCTCTTCTACGTCTTAAGTTATAAAAGAATAATCAGAGCACTCCAGCTCTCTGTGGAACGTCTCTTGCTAACAAATGAGTGTGCTTTCCTCCTGTCTTGCAGAACAGAGTCAGTGGCAGAGAAGATGCTGACAAATTGGTTTGCCTTCTTGCTCCACAAATTTCTAAAGGTAAAAAGAAATCTCTCTCACACCTTATCGCTACAGGTGTCAGTGTGATATACTATGACAATGCTTCTTTAAATTATTAGCATCGATTCTGAAATAGACTGCATTGTTCGCTTTTGTTGTAAATGTCATTTTAACTGTCTGACATTGATGTGTTTCGTGGACACTGTGGAGCAATAATGGTTACCTGTGGGGTCACATATATCTCCAGCTTTGCGATTCAAAGGGAGAGAAAGCTGTTTTGTTATTCTGATGTGTCATGCTCTACTTCATGAATCTCATCGTCTGCGTTGATGAATACAGATCTCTTTCCTTCCCTCCACTTCTTTCCTATGTTTTATTTTCCTTTCTCCCACCTTCCACTCTAATCCCTGGGTTGGCTTTCAAAACAAAGGAGTGTGCTGGCGAGCCTCTCTTCATGCTGTTCTGTGCCATCAAACAGCAAATGGAGAAGGGACCCATAGACTCCATCACTGGGGAGGCACGCTACTCCCTCAGTGAGGACAAGCTCATCCGACAGCAGATTGAATACAAGACACTGGTGAGTCAGAAAGACACATGAGAATAATAAATAATAATAATAATAATAATAATACTAAAAAATTAAAAGTCTGTAATCATTATGGTACATCGCTTGGCTAAAAGCCTTGATAAATCAACAGAAACATGGCATGTGTCTCGGCTTTACAAATCCTTTAAATATTTGCATAGTTTCAATAACATGACTCCAGAAGATAAATAATCTCCCATGGCCAGATGTCCACAGTGTCAACCTGAGAAAGGTCTTGAGAACGTTTTGTCAAAACAAATTTAGAAAACCAGACCCTGATGCAACTATTCATCCAGTGAGGTGTAAGTCCAAGAGATACAAACAAAGTAAGAGTAAAACCTGCATTGGTCTACATTATTATCATTTACAAATCTGAAATGCTAATGTTAATTCCCTGTACACTGCAGTCCTTGTTAATGCTCTTGAAGGTGTCGACTGCCATGTGTATCCTCCGAGCTTCACTGATGATAGTATAACAGTATAATCAGAGATACGTGTTATCACCCCCAAATTCCCATTCACCCTACAAGCAAAGACGCTGACAAATCAGGAGGTGTTATTAGAGCACTGGCTTCCTAACGGTGAACGCTGTCAATTGTTTTTAATGGATGGAAGTCGCAAGTTGCCTCTAATTTGGTTCCTTTATAATATAATTTGTGTCTCGGCCCCTTTCTTACCAACTTTCTTACCAAGCTTTAAGTTCTCCAGACCTCAACTACCTTAAAAGGGACAGAGGTCTGGCTATGCAAATTGCATAAATAATGAAACAGAGTGAAGAACTGATAAAATAATCACAAATAATGAGGCATTCACTTCAGTCTAGAGAATTACGATTTGTGTACGCTTATCAGTAAGGAGTTTGAAAAGTTTCATACATGGTAGGCCACGTGTATAACAAAACACACCTCTTCCCTTTACCTTTCCATTACAATTAAGCCAGCTGGGTTCCCCCACCAACCCGTGAGAGTATCTTCTCCCTCAGGCTTTAGCTCCAAAGCAGAGCCAGCCAGCGGCAGGATGACACCTCTCTGATCGCCATGTCAGAGAGTCTGAGAGGCTGTGTCTCATTACTTGTTTAATGCCCCTGCAAGAGGTGCACAGCCACATCTTGGAGGTGTGAAATTACATTTCTGGCCAACATCCTCTCCACCAGGACACTTTGGTGAGGAGTGGGTAATGAAAGGACTTTCCTAGCAACAACACCTTTCTCTTATTCCCTGTACCCCTCCTCTCTCTCTGTCTGATCCCCAGACGCTGAGCTGTGTGAACCCAGACAATGAGAACAGCCCAGAAATCCCTGTTAAGGTGCTCAACTGTGACACCATTACCCAGGTAAAGGAGAAGATCCTGGATGCAGTATACAAGAACATGCCCTACTCACAGCGACCACGAGCTGCAGACATGGACCTAGGTGAGACTGCAGTTGCCATTATATTGTGTGTAAGCTAACTATATAATACACATGGTACATGATCTGTTGGAATAATGACAGGAGAAATATACAAGTCAGTGTGGGCATTAAAGTCCCCTGAGGCAAATTTGTGATTTATGATGTTGGGCTATACAAATACAATTGACATGTGAGGGGAGTTGTTTCACTGAAGCTACAACATCAGTAGATGGCTTAAGACCAGTTTCTGGAGGACAACCCCCCTCCCCATACCTGTTTACCGTCCTAATCAGAGCAACACTCACCAACACTGACGTTAAACCTTACTGACAGTACACCTACACTCAGGCTTACGCCCACAACTTGTCATCCAATACTGAATGACTCGGCACAAATCCAACTGACATGCACCTTCAAAGGGAGTAAATAAGATACCTTGTAGGTAGTCTCCGATATTACTTCGGTTTAGTAGTTTTATACCTTAAGGGGCTTTTGCAGGTTAGGGATTTGCAGAGGATCAGTTTCTCCTTGTTGCTTTGGGCAGCTTAAATTCTTGTGGAGACACTGTGTCATTTGTGTTTTGTTTTCAGAGACTCACTTTAATTGTCAAGTAGAAATACAAAGGAAACTGTCTGGGTGACATTTTGGCTGCCACGCATGACAGCTTGCAGTCTCACAGAAGAAACTTACACAGTACACAAAGACAACATGACCTCAAAGGGACAGCACAAGACAAATGATAGACATTAGACTATATGTAAATGTCAAACACTTGTGATACAAAATGCTATATTCACACATTCTACTGCTGATTGTATTTTTCTCTACAGAGTGGCGGCAGGGCAGAACGGCTCGTGTAGTCCTCCAGGATGAGGACATCACCACCAAGATAGAGAGCGACTGGAAGAGACTTAATACACTCATGCACTACCAGGTCTGTTAATAAACACAAGTGTTGATTAAACTGCTGATTGTTTTCTTGATTAATTGGTTTATAATGCCAGAAAAAGAGCCCGACAGGGTTTAGACAAACACATTCAAATTACTTGTTTTCAATCCAAAATGTATTACATTTGCAATTAACACAGACTATCAAACACAGTCTTTTTTGACCTGTTTTTAAATGTCAAACTATAATTATTCAGTTGTTCAAGGGCGTTACGGCAGATATTGTTGATGAAGGACAGAACATTACTTATTCATATTCATATCACCCACCTCACCCCAGCCAACCTTTTTCTCTACCTCCCAGCCACATGCACACTTATTCAACTGAACATGCACTTGTGTGCCTGTGTCTTTTACAACATCTGTTTTTCAGCCATAAATACAAACTACACAGGTCACCAACCTTGGATTAGTCATCCTGTTCCCTTGTCATTCAGTTCCTTTATCTATGAGCTTTAGGCCAACTGTACGAGTCGCTTACAGGCAACATTTCAGCATAGAAGATTTTTGTTCCAACAAAGACAGAAATAAAGACAAAAGAAATCTGCATTTGCTGCACTAAAAGCCTGTTTTGACAAGAGACAAAAGTACTCTCTCTTATCTGTCAAGGAGATAAACAAATTGCGCTTTCATTTTTAATCTCTCTGCAAGATGTGGAAATGTTTGTTCTATTTCGAAGCTGGATTTGTATTAGTTACATCTATAGCTCATGCAGAACAGTAGCAGGAATTTAGCTCACGGTGTAAGTGACCTTGCCTCATCTGCCAGACACAGCCGCTGTATATTCACCTGGAACAATTACACAGAGGTATCGTACAACCAGGACTTACATTGTGCCTCTGCCATTTTAACGTCAAAACATTCAGCTCCATTCGAGTAAATGTGTCCATATTTCATTATAATTGAAATCTATGTGCAGGTTTAGTTTCCAGTAATACTGCATTAGGGTAACATCTCATCAGCCTTTTATACACGATAAGGTAATCTTGAATTTTAGAAAGGATAAGACCCTCTTTAACAGTTTAAGTTGAGAAGCGGTTAATTGTCCTTGTTGCTAACAATCCACTGAATCGTATATGAGACAAGCAGTTTCCAAATAACAAATTTAAAGCATTAAAGAAATATATATCAACAATCATTAATGGGTTTAAAGCCGACTTTTAGGGTTTGATAAACCAAGTTTTTATATCTCCCAACTAAATTATATTGCTATGCAGAGGATTTCTACTTTTCATACTGAAACGTTGTTGATTCTATATACATTTAAAAGTTTAGCTAATTTGAGTTTGTTTTGGCTTTAAGTTTGAGGAAAAACACTCTGATTACACTGATTATGATAATGTTGGTTCTGTGTGGTAGCTGAGGCTGTTGTGATCAATGCTGGGTTACTGTATGTGTTTCTATCTCGCTGACTTTTACTGAATGTCTTGAACTCACGGCTGTTCCTTTCTAAGTTGATGTTTATGACTCAACTACCATAGAAAGACATTCAAAGCCTCTGAATGCCTTGACCTCCAACAAATCAAGGCAGATGGCTGCCCACCTAGAGCCTGGTTCTGCTCGAGGCTTCTTCACGTTAAAGGGGAATTTTTCCTCGCTGCAGTCGCCAAGTGCTTGCTCATTGGAGAACACTGGGCCTCTGTAAATTAAAGAGTGTGGTCCAGACCTGCTCTAGCGCCCTGAGAAAACGTCTGTTGTGATTTGGCACAATATAAATAAAACAGACTTGACTTGAATCATAATTTCACAAATCCCTGATTTTTTAAACCTGAAACGATGCTAGCCATGGTTCCTTTTCACCTGACAGCTGCAAGCAACAATCTGATAAAAGTAATAGACGGGCTTTACCTTTCTCCTCCAGGTGTCTGAACGCTGTGTGGTGGCCTTGGTGCCCAAACAGATGTCCTCTTTCAACATTCCTTCCTCAGCAAGCTTCCCACGCAGTATCAGCAGATACGGTCAGTACTCTTCGAGAAATACAAATACTTAATATTCAGCCAATTTACAGCAGTGGTGCACCATCTGCTGCTGTCACTCAACAGTCTGTTGTAAGACACATTAGCACACACTGTTATATAGCACATTAAACAAGGAGATGCAATGTGGGTATCCAAAATATTCGATTTTTACAAAATCAAGACAAATACTGTTACTAGTATATGTATTTTTGATGATGATGACTTAAATGAAAAAGATTGCTGTAAACTACATTCCTGACTGATCTAAAATGATTCAAATGACATCTTTGAAACAGCTCAAACTGATCATTCCTACTGGATTTCAAGTGTTTTGTTTTTCCTTTTGAAAAAAAGAGAAAGAAGAAAAAAACCCTATGTGATATCAGACAAATTGACAAAAAGAGCAGACAAGAAAAAACACATAGGGCCTGATTTACTAAGATCCCAAATAGTTGGTACTACAGAACAGACAGAAAATCAGTCAAATCTGAAAAACAAATAGGGCTTTTCTTTTATCTGAGCAGACATTAAGTCATTTAATTTAGAAACTTCATTTACAGCTGTTTTGGATTACACTTTTTTTTTTACATCTGATATTTGATCATCTAGGTGTGGATGTACCCTTCCGCTCCACCCCAACCAGCCCGGACAGTCCCCACTCCCGTGTGCCCATGCTGACCCCTGATCTGGAGAGTGGGGTTAAAGTTTGGCACTTAGTCAAGAACCACGACCATGGGGACCAGAAAGAGGGGGAGCGTGGTAGCAAGATGGTGTCTGAGATCTATCTGACGAGGCTACTGGCAACAAAGGTGAGCTATATTAGAAATATTGCAGTAGCGATATATTGGACAGTATTACAGTGGCAGCATCTGTGATCAACTGCCATTTAAATGAGGTACTAATAAATAAGCACAAGCATTGCAAGTCTTAACTCCATTTATGTTTTTTGTACAGGGCACACTACAGAAGTTTGTGGACGACCTGTTTGAGACTCTGTTCAGCACTGTGTGTCGGGGCACCGCTCTGCCTCTAGCTATCAAATACATGTTTGATTTCCTGGACGAGCAAGCCGACAGACACGGCATCCATGACATGGATGTTCGCCATACCTGGAAGAGCAACTGGTGAGAAACACAGAGAGAGCCTGACCTATTATAATCATCATCGCTGTGACTTTAAAGCCATCTGACTTAAGAACATACTGTCAGTGTAAAAAAAAACACAAGGTACAGCTTTCTGATACAGTGTTGGAGCTTGTCTATATGGGAAGAGACAATATAACCCCTTTTTTTAGCCTGCTTGCCATGCTTCCTACAGAACTTTTTCAAATGTTATCACCAACAAAGCAGTCGACGCTCTGAACTATTAAACCCTTCACACCAAGGTGCACCCTTAGGTCAGACAATAAGTCTTCTTTAAGCTCCTAAAACTCAGCATATTTTGACATTTGGAAACCTGACATGACACCTCTTGGTTAACGTTGAGAAATCCAAAGAATATAATTGTGAATACTTTAACTTCACTCCTCTTTGCACAATTTTACAATTATTCTATTGAGTTTTAACGCTCTAAATTACATTATTAAATCATTTCATGTTCTTCTAAACTAATTCTAAATATTGTTATCATAGATTGAATTAGAGGAACTGATAAAAACCAAAAGGGAACATCTGTACACATGGAGAAAATGATTACATTTTGCACATTGACAAGGAGCAAAATCACAAAAAGATTGCTTTTGTGGCCACTAAATCTGCACAGATGAGACAAATAGACAACACGTAATTCACAAATCACCTGTAAATGAAATGCACCCCAAACTGTGATGCCAAGCAAATAGCATCTTGGTGCTAGATCATGTTCATACAATTGGTGCAACATGGACCCTTTTCTATGCAAATGATCCTCGTTGCAAAAATAGTCCAGTTCACTAAGACCAGCACTAATAGCCACACGCAGTTAGAGTGAAATTATCAGCGTCTTTAGAGAGTTGGTGGTAACTGAAGTGCTCTCTCTCACTCTTCAAATCTTCAGGCTTGTGATGTATGAATGATATTTAATTGATACTGAATGATATCAAGGGTGAAATCTTCAGCTAGGGGGGGTCAAGTGGGTTTGGTTTGGTAGGCTTATCTCTCATTCTCAGATACTTAAAAATGAATAAAATGAAAAATGTCCCGACAGCGTTGATGGAGCTCAGAATTCATCCATAATGGCAGCTTTATTACAAACCATTTCACCATATAAAGCTGCAATCTGTGTGTAATAGCTGACCTGTGTAGATGTGTAGCAGAACACAGAACATTAATTACAGTCAGGTCATGAACGATCCGGTGTTAATGAAGTTACCACTGTTGTGCCAAATGCGTAAATTCACAGCCTCTTTCTCAATTTGGAGATGCACTTTCAGCTGCTGTGTGATGCTGTAGCCAGCTGTAGACAACACGCAGAAGATCATTACTAATGTTTCTTCCATATCCTTTTAGTGACACTTGAATAAGATTATTGTAAGATTCAGACATTAATCTAACATGATACAGACCAGCGTGAGTCACATTAATAGCTGTATTTTTAACATTTCAGTAGATTATGTCATATTGTAGATGTGAAATACTACAGAAGTAAAAGAGGCAAAATACATGAAAGTGAGTTTGTGATTGTGGTTAGCTCTCTTTATGCACCTCTGTTAATTAAAGAAACATTTGAGGCTTATGTGCTTTTTGCAGTTTTCCAAAATGGAACAATCTCTGTGCTGAAATGTGGAGAAAGGCCTGAAACACTGGAAACCGCTCCGCTCATTTAAACAAGACACAAGACACAAAACAAGGGCAAATTGTACCCAGCTACAAAACTTTATGGGCGTGTTTGCACCGTCGTATCATTCAGTGCAATATCTTTTGTGAATCGGACCTTGAAAAGAGGGCAGATAGAGGTTGCAAATGACACGCAGTTCATGGTGCTATCAACAGCCGCAATCAATTCTCTGTGCATTTGCCTCTGACTATTTCACTGTGTAAAATCTTTCTCTATACTTCTGTTTCTGTTTCAACTTTTCTTATCTGTAGTCTGCCTCTGCGCTTCTGGGTGAATGTGATCAAGAATCCCCAGTTTGTCTTTGACATCCATAAGAGCAGCATCACGGACGCCTGTCTGTCAGTGGTGGCCCAAACCTTTATGGACTCTTGCTCAACGTCTGAACACCGTCTGGGCAAAGACTCACCCTCCACCAAACTACTCTACGCCAAGGACATACCACATTACAAAAGCTGGGTAGAAAGGTGGGTAATGTTAATGCAACCAAGTGACAAATTAGGAGTGCTTAGATTGATGCAGCAAATCTCCCTGCTAATGCTATTTTGACCGAATCTTCATGTATAAATGGGATTGTGTAAAGTTATGAATACAAATCATGATTTTATTGCAATAAATCATGTGAAGTACATGAAGCTGTGTTTTGTAAGAACAGTGTGCAGTTGGTTTGAAGGTAATGTGAGCGTCACTAAATGATTGAACCTGTGAGTGACACATTTCCTTATTTTTTCTGCAAAAACACCTTCGATTTACAGCAGTGTTTAACATCACATATTCTTTAGCCTTTACACAACAGGCTGAATCGAAGCGAAGAGAGAAGGACTGGTATGCATGGCTGTGTTTTGGACACTGAGTCTCTGTGTGTGTGTCTCCTCTCAGGTACTATGCTGACATCAACCGCCTGCCTGCCATCAGTGATCAGGATATGAATGCCTATCTGGCTGAACAGGCCCGCCTTCACTCCAGTGAGTTCAACGTGCTCAGTGCCCTCCATGAAATCTACGCTTACGTCAGCAAGTACAGCCAAGAGGTGAGTCTCAGTGAACACACGACAACATGGGAATGTGCTGTGGAGGTTATAGCGCTGAAGTTAGCTTTTTTTTTAAATATTAAAGCACCTCTAATCAATGTTGTAATATTAACGGTGGATCAAGTGACTATGTGTAATATGTTGCTTGAGGTGATGCCCCACAAAGAATTATCAGCAGACACCCCTCAGCTTGGAGCATTTCAGCTCCTTTCAGTTCACTGATTTGGTTTTCTGGCTCATAACTTTACTTTTTGGTTCAGTATCTCTCACCTCGCTCAACTGCTTTGTTTCCAGCTGCAGCAGACATATGTTAACAATAAAAAGCTGTGATAGGCCCGTACACTACCTGCCCAGCAACAAACAGCAGACATAAACTTTCTGGTGAACACAGTGCAGTATTCAGCAGCTCAAAAGCCAGATATCTTCATCAGAAGGTGGCAAAGATCAAAATAAAGCTAAAGTAAGAGTGAATTCTTTAAGTGGCCACAAACATGATTCCAAATGAATGCTTATGTATGCTCCATTTCAGCTAGATGTGTAGATAAGCTATCGTTTACCAAACCATTCGCCATACTATATAATTTATATGGTGAAAGTATGCTTCTCTTGTAACTGTTTCAAAACTTGTTAAACTTCCCCCAAGTGGTAGTTGTTAGGTCTATAAAAAATATCACAAAGTAATGAAAAATGCCCATCACAGTTTCAAAGAACAACATTTTCAAATGGGTTGTATTGTCAGCCAGCAGCTCAAAACTTTTATATATATGAGAGAAAAGCAGACAGCCTTCATGTTTAAGAGGCTGGTCTCAGGAAAAATGACATTTTTTGCCTGATAAATGACTATAAATGGACTAGTTCATTAATTGTTTCAGCCTGAGTTGTAGAATTGTACTGTCTACTAATGTATACATTAAATTCTGATCAATCAAATTATACAAACAAGTCATAATTAATTTATTGTATGCATAATTGTATGATTTCTATAGCTGACCACTGACATGCCTCATGTCCTTGGTTTCACAGTTTTTGTGTTAATACACTCGTGTGTGTGTTTTTTGTATTAGATCACTGAGGCACTGGAACAGGATGAACAGGCCCAGAAGCAGAAGTTGGCATATAAAGTGGAGCAGATCATCTCAGCCATGTCTACAGAGAGCTGAGACACACACACACACACACACACACACACACACATACAACCACATTCACATACTGCATGTACACACTGTACATGCAGACACACATATGGAAACATATACTGTTACAGAGGAGTTATGAGCTCTATAGTCAAAGCAAATTACACTCACATGCATGCATTATGTGCATGTGTGCACATAAACATTCACACATACTCACAAACTTTATGGACCTAGTGTATGAACAAACCAACAATACATTCACAAAGCGTTACATACACATGCAAACACACACATACAAATGTACATACACAAACAAACCACCAGAGCCCGCATCAAACAGCAGATCGTCCCCAAGCACGATTTTTGAATCCAATGTCATCGGTTTTTCAGGAGAAACTCCAGCAGGCTTCTAAAAAACGCTCCTATAGAGAGGAGAAAGAAAGGGGATTTGGGCCATCATGGTTGCCGCCAATTCTTTTCCGCTGGGTAATGGTTTGTCTTTGTAGTTGGTGCTTATACTAAATATGTGTGTGGCATGGCTGGAGCTCTGAAGAGAACAGCACTTAATAAAGAATGACTCAACTTGAAAATTCACTGGAGGAGCTCAACAAAGACAGGAGCCAATTTAATGGGACGGCACATTTGGACTTAAAGTACTTTTTATATGTCAAAGATGAAGGACACGTATTCGCAGTACATATCATGGACTTGAAGTGACATTGCCATTTGGAGCCATGTGGAGCAGAGTTGTGTAACTTTGTGATGTTAAGCCTTTTTCTTTTTGCCTTTAAAGAGGTTTTTTAAAAAAGAACACTACAGACTCTGGAAACATTACTTCATTCTTCATTTCTTCTTTTCCACTTGAAGCTCCTCATCATGGGATGTTTCATTGTTTAATGAAGATTTTCTGAATTACATTTCAGCTAGGGATTGAAAACAGTATACGCAAAATTTGTCAATGACAAGGTTAGGGTCCAGCTCTTTAATAATCCAGCACTGAGATGGCATTACTTTCAAATTTGAAATATATGTAGAGATATTTCTAGACCCAATCCCTGACTTTTTGTGCCAAATATAATATGTCTCATGTTTCATTCATATTAAATGCTCCTGAAGAAGCTATTAATAATACATGCCATTGTACAGAAAGATCCCGTTTGAGATAGGAAATTTTGTACAGTGATGATCTATAGACCACTAATGCAGCCATTCAAAGATAAGTGGAGACCAAATTGAACTGTAGCAGAAAGCATGATTAATGATGCTATGAGCCTGATCGTGGATCAGATTAGCCTAACCCTGGCCAACAGCGCTGCTTCCCCACCTTCCCCGTCTCATCAGTCATTGTTTACATTGAGCGTGATACTTGAAATGCATCGAGTGTACGAGATATTAACACCTGCTGCTCCTGTGAAGTAATCTGGCAAGATTAAGTTAGATGAAGGCTTTGATGCCTTATTGATTTTTCCCAATAAATCCACTTTGAAGGTAACTCAGAAATTTCAGTTAGGAAACAAGCTGAAGAATTTCCAACCCTGGAGACATTTGACTTGTAGGAATTGTAAGAGTGCCTGCAGCTCAATGAGAAGTAGGTGTTTCTTTACATTTTATATGCTGAGTGAATATATGATGATAATAATGATATACTGTATGTGTTTGGATCAGCAGCTGGTCCTTGTAAAGTTCATTCATTTAACGCCAAATTGCTTCACGGCACAATCTTCGCTTTGCATCGCGACTTCTTCCATGTTTCAGTAATAATTCACAACTTTTAATTTTGAGTTTCAATGTACATTTTACCCGACTGCTTGTTGTCTCCTTGCTGCTGTATTTATAGAGTGCCATATCTAAACTTAAAAATACTTATCATGATGAAAAATTCAGTCTGAGGCATCACGCTGATTCAGGGTTTTATTTTGATTGTTTGTGATTCACCAATTGCGATGAAAGATGAACTTCTTTCTGTGCTTGAGGCTTTTTCATTGTTATTTCAAAAGTGACCACAACTGTCTATTCTAGAGCGCTGCTCTTTTTACCATTTCAGTATTGTTGGGGTTAATGTACTCCCCAAAGGACCTTTATTCATGTTAATCTAGAAGAACAAGATAAAATAAAATAAGTAATGAATACATTTCCTGTTAAGTGTTGAAATATGACAGAGAACTCATCTGTTTCATGTGTGGTTTGATGATAATTTATAAATGTGTTGTGCAATAAACTGTCAGATGTTTAAACTGTAATGTTTTCTAAACTATATATTATTGTATAAATACTGTACATAAAAAAACACTCCTATTTTGCAAGCAAAAGATTCACTTTGTACTGTTGTTATACATTAAATGCGCAGCTGATAAAAAATGCTGTCTCCTGCTTTCTTTTGTGATGATGCAAATTTCTGAATAATAATGCTGAACATCATTTTTCTATATTAAAGAATTGGCTAAATCCTAAATTGAAGCGCTGGTAGATAAAACTTGTGTCCTCAAAATTCATTCTTGTGGAAAGCATATTCCTGTCTTATAATGCACAGCCATGCATTTGTGATGACGTCTCCCAATTTACAAAGCATTAGTGTACTGCATTTTATTATACAATATGAAACACAGCTGACTGACCAAAAAAAGCATTACATGACTCATATTCAATGGCCACTGAGTTTCTGTATTTTGTATTTTGTGGACAAAATGCCACTACTGTTAAAGGTGAGGTCATTTTCAAGCCAATCTGAGCTTTGCCACACATAACCGGATAATCTAATCTTATTATGTCAGTGGACCACTAGCATGCTAATTTAATAGTTAAACTCTTATTGAGTTTTCATTGGAAGGCTCTAATGCCTGTGATGTCAGAGATAAACTGAAATCCCAGAGGGTTTCATCCATCGTTCGGCTTCTTGACTGAGAAATTAACATAATTGTTGGCTGCATGCACAAAGGATGTTAGGCCTACACCCACGTTTTGTACTGAAAATACAACAACAGGTGTAACAGGCTCTTTTCCACCTGATGAAACATGTATTATTAAATTAAAAAAATGACACCTACACTTACACCGCAACATCAATATATCATGATACATCCTAGAGGATAGGGAGTATTATAACCCCTTAACCATATTAACTGGATGGATATTGTAGTTCTAGTAGTAAATGAAGACCTTCAGGCTTTTATCTATACTATAAAAATTTATATTTTGCTTTTGGGGTAGAAATAATAATCAGAGTATCTCAGTGAAAACATGAAAATGTGTCGCATGTAGCAATTTAAGATCACTAAATAAGTATTTTTGGACATGAAATTGTAACGGTATAATTACTGTAAAGAATTAACTCCATTTTTAGATGGTTAGTCTCTCTACTTTCAGCAGATTTGGCAGTGTGCTACCAGGTCGGATTTAAATCAACATCTGCTGGATTGCTTTACAGAGCTGCAGGAAGAGGGCGTTGTGTTTCCAGAACACACTGGAAAAGCTTTTTCCCCTGAAGTCAGCAAAAGAAGGATCAACAATCACTTCAAGCTCGTTTATCTTCCTCAGAAAAGGAAAAACAAATGTACCGATGGCAGTGAATGAAAAGGTGTAAAGGTGTTTATTTATTTATCTTACATATTATTCCATTATTTGATAGAGACAATGCTCTCTAATGAACAGAATAAAATAACTGTAAATGAGCCAGAGTCAGCCTCGAGGGCTAATTTTCATCCGTTGTCCCAGGCCAGACATTAAAAGGGAACCCTAAAAATAGAATGAAAAAGAGTTCAATGTACTCTTGATACTAACAGGGCTTGTGGAAATTCTTTTTTTTTTAAAGTCTTATGTTTAGCAATGCAAAATGTAGCACTACTTAAAGGCAGGAAAAGCACACTTAACACCACAGAGAAGCCGAGTTTGTAAAACAACAAAGAAATATCCTAGAGAAAATTAATAAATCCCTTTGAATTGCATAAAGACACAACTCCATGTGATGAACTGCCTCTTGCACTGCCGACATAATGTGACAGTATTTGGTATGGCATGTGAGCAGCATATAGGGGCTCCTGAGCGCTTGCCATAAGAAGCCAGAATTCATTATTCATATTTAACCCTCGGGGCTCTGGGCAAGCTGAGCAGAGTGAGGAGCTGGAGCTGGAGGAGGAGGAGGAGGAGGCAGAAGGCCTTGTGAGCACCCTGCCCTCCCAACCTATACCTGTCAGATCCAGGTGGGGGTGTCATCAGCGTATGGAAGGGTCCTCTGTGCACCTGCCAGGCCCTAACCTCTCTTTCTGTCTTTCCTTTTCTCTCTTTGCTTGTCAGAGTGCCTATACTCAGCAGCCAGCAATTCCCCCTTACTTATTTCACACACTCTCACTCTCTCTCTCTCACACATACACACACACGTACAGAGGAGAATCATTAGGACTCAAACCTCCTCTACTGTCAGCTGAGCAAGCCGCAGGATATCTTCTTGATAGACTGTGTGGTTGGATGGTACCAGACAGGTTTATGGAGCTACTACAGCCATTAGAGATCCATTATTCTTCTATCAGTTCCTGACAGTTGTCATAATAGCTCATTCTGCTTTAACCCATGATTGATGTAAATACATTAAATATGTGACAGAGAGTAAAAAACTAATTTCTGTGAAATCACTGCTTGCAACCTGCCAGGTATAACAGATCCTCAGCGTCTTCTGCTGCCCAGAATATTTGATTCAGAGGAAAATGGACCTTATACACAGACTGCAGATCTTGAGGAATAATTCAAACCGTGGCTGTAACTAAATAAATGTTGAATGGAAAAGGCCTCGGAAAAGGCCTTGGAATTTGCACACTGAACAACAAAGCAGAATACGTGTTAATAGTCAATAGACATGACTGCTTCCGTGTCCTCAAGCTCAGAGTGGGGTGTGGCACTAAATGGGTTATCATGTCAAGGAGATAGAGCTTTCAAACATACAGTATAAGTCGATGCAGGAACACCTGTACAATATATTAGCGCTAAAACACTTTGTCAATCAATCAATTACTCGATTGACAGAAATAAATCAATACGTTTTATAACTGATTGATTGTTCAATTAAGTTCTTCAGAAAGAATGCCACATATTCACTGCTTTTCTCTGTTTTATATCATTGTTGATTTTGGATGGTTTGTTGGACAGCCTAAAATTTTGGGATCGGCATTATCTTATAAATGTTTAATCATGTAAAACAGATTCATAAATAGTGGAAATCGTTAATTAAATAGCACTATGATTTTATATAATGATCATTGTATAGGATTGCATAATATATAGACACACATAGTAGATACATTCTCGTTGTTTGCCTTCCTTTCTTGATATAGTGGTTTGTTTTTTCCAAAGTTTTGGTTCATTTCTGCTTGGAAGAACACCAGCAGCCAATCTCAATAACTTCAAATGCACAGTGGATAAAGATATACAGGAGATGTGTCATACCATTGGGTTTTTTTTCTCCTCCACACTGTACTCTCTCTCTCTACTGTGCAATCAGGCATCAAATTCCCTTAAGCACCACTCGAAAACGGCGAGGCTGTTGAGATCTGTGTGCATCAGTCTCCTGCTGCTTTAATTAAATGCATACTGCATTATCAGAGTGCACACAATCAAACAGGCTCTGATATGTTTGTTCTCTGCCAAGGACGAGAGACAGCTGTCCAAACCAGGGAAAACTGTATAGAACAAATCTCGAATGACCACAGCTCAGCCTCTATCAGCAACAACTTGTTTCAGGATTTACTGAATGAGCTAATCCATTATGGCATTTAATTTCCCCAGTTTGCTGTAGTATTTTCCCCCTTTTGTCCACTAGCAACAGCATTGTCATTTGCAGACTATTTACTGACTTCATTGCTTACTTCCACACGGATTCTGTAAATATACATAGGTAGAAATTCCATTAAAAAACACCCAGTTTGAGGAAGAGAACAATCCAAGTGTTAGGTAATGTACAGCTGAAGATAATGACCAGTGAGTTAATATGGACTGCACACCAGTCAAGTGGTGCCATCTTCTGGCTTAAGTTATAATCACAAGCATGACTTGGAAAGTGGCTGAAAGAGACGGCATGAGCATTCTTTATTCATTCGATCAGATTTCACCACAAACTGCAATCGGAGAGAGAAAATAAGATCATGTGTGAGGCTGTGTATAATGTGATGCAGGAAGTGGGCAAAGGGTGCATATGTGTTTGACAAAAAGTGTCTGTTTCAGCGCTGTAGCCTGAGGGCATGTAAGGAACAGGGCCTGCAGAGGTTCTGTAGGTCATGACACAGACGTACTCAGGACTCAGATTATACCCCGAGACTGTGAACAGAGCCCACACAGGGACGTCACTGATACACATTATGTTTTGGGAAGCAGTGACTTCACCAGTCTTGCACTTCCTTTATTTATTCTCTCTTTTTTCCTTCTTCCCGCTCACTCGTGGGTAGAGACCTCACTGCTTGGACCACAGAGAGGTAACGGTCAGCTTATGCTGCAGTTTGAAAGTAAATCCCCTCCCACTACTCCACCTCCTCCCAAACCTTCCCTCACTTCCCCTCCTTCTCAGCTCCCTTCTCTTGCACTCCGAAAATCACTTCAAGACAGACTCCCTCCTACGAAGCCAATCGCTGAGCTTTGTGGGATTTATGGCTCCCATTTTCAAAGCTCCATAAAATGTACATTACTACTTGATGTGTTTTTGTGACTGTGTGTGTCTGTGTTTGTACAAATTAATTAACCAAAATTAAATTAAGAACACACTTTGAATGCGAACTTAAAAATGTCCTCACCATTAAATTAACAGAGCATGTCAAATGCTTTTTTGCCTGTTCCTGTGACTTAGGTCAAAACAACACCATGAATCACTGGAGCTATATTGCTAATTATGAACGGGTGGCCAAGAATTTCTCTTCCCACAAAAGATCGTCACATTAGGAGAGTCGCTGTTTTACAACTTCCTGTTCTGAGCTCTGCCTGGGGCTCTCACAAATAATCCATGGCTAGTAGACTCTTGTTCTCAGACAAAATAACTGTCCACCAGTTCTAGTAAGGCACATTTTGAAGATTTACATTTTAAACACAAATATGAACATTGATCATGTGTCACTACCTTTCATGAGATGCTGAATTTATCAGTTTATCTGGAAAACATTCTGCATATGGAAAAATTGAAAAAGAGATTTAGTCTTTTGAGAATATAATCCATGACATATTCTGCTAATACTCTTTTTTGTTATTGGTAGAATAATAATAGTGAGGAAGAGCTTCAATTTAAAGTAGCCCACTGATCCTGGATTATTGTCCAATTTGCAGATTAAATTTTCATTACCTCAAAATAAGACTTCTTGGATAAAACACCTGTTTTGTTTTTTTTTGCCTACAACACATCCAAGATGTGAAATATTGGGGATAGGTTCAAGTCAAGCTGCTTACATTAGCAAAAAGAAAATCACTGCTAATGTTCAATTACATGTTTAAAACATTGTGCTCTTAAATAACTAAATTAACAAAAGGCAACAAATCAGTCCTCATACGCTAATCATTAGTTTAGTCTACAGAAACTGGTTATCGGATCTGCCCATTATAAATCTGTTGTAATGGTTCCTGTCCTGAAAAAATAGGTTGTAGTGTCATTGTAGTTTTTGTAACAGAACTAAAGGAGAGATAAAGAGCTTTGTATTGATGTTTTCTGGATGTGTGGATGTACATGTAAAACGGTGTGAGTGCAGCAGAGAGAAAAAAAGGGAAAGGAAAAAACAGAACACACTTGCATGAAAGTGCAAAAATATTTGGCAACAGCTCAGGATTGCTGCTACTGAGTGAGGTGGAGGACATTTGTCAATGGCCAGTGCTCCCTGGAGGAGCAGAGGGCTTAAGTAAGTAAGCAGGATTTCTGTGGTCTTTAAAGTATAGGGTACGTCTGAAGGGGACTCCTCGTGAGAAAGTATGAGCACAAAAGCACAACACTTATCTTTTGATATTGAGCCCGGCTGCCTATATTCTCTTGAGACACTCCATCATACATTTCAGAAAGCATTTAAAAACACACGCTCCGAGGTGTATATACACAACGCATGGAACTAAAAAGCTCAATACTCAAATCTAGTTAAAACACACTTGCAAGCTAAACCAAAATACACACTGCTGTCAGAAATAATCTATGACACCAGCAGATATATGGAGATTGCAATGTACTGTTACTGAAGAAACAGAGCAGCAGCTAAAAGGAAAATGGCAGCTATGTTTTGAAAACTCCATAAGCTGCAACAGATGTGCAGAACAGTCAATACACTATAAACAAATAAAGCCATATGAAGCCAGGGCTACAGTATAGGCTTTAAATCACAGGATGCCAGTGGTAGAAATGTTTTCCAGATTGGCTTTCTGTAAGGTCTTCGCAGGAATGCACTTGCTGTCTCTGTTGGTTTCCTGCTCTGTGACCACGACGAGCTACTCAGTGACACGTGAAACCAAACGCTGTCACTAAAGAAGACAGCGATAAGGAAGTGAGGTGTTCAATAAGAGAGAGAGAGAGTAAAGGACTTCTGACTGTACTTGACCAGAAAGATTTATTACTACCATCACAAATTCAATGACACAAAAGGTGAGGATAAATATATGATTTAAATATATGCAGTTTCTATACTTACATTATGATTGTGCATTGCTACTCCTTTCATTGTATCTTGATTTGTATTGTATGTATTTTGTGTTCAATGTGGAGTCAAGGAAGAGTAGCTGTTGCCTAATATGGATAAAGGGGATCCTAATAAACTAAACTAAACATACACAATACTAGGCTAAAAATAAAAGCATTAAGCTCTCTGCAAGGATGAGTGAAAGAAAAGTATAAAGGGAAGAAGAAAACAAAATTGCCTGGGTTTGTCTTGCTGCACCTTTGTTGGGAGTAAAAGGTCTATTCTGTGCCATTAATAGTGCCATCTGACAGGAAGCTGTGATTCATGAGGACCTGAGTCGCAGAAATATTTAAACTAGCTAACAGTCTAATGAATGTTTTACTGGGGTGACATGACTGCTGCTGTCCAGCTGCGGCTGCTGTAATGGGCACGCCACTGCTTTTTCTCATGGGGTCTTTGGCAAAGCTCGTCTTGAGTCACAGTGAGGGGCCAATTGCCCACCTCAACGCCCTGCTGTTTGAGCTCAATGTTTGATAGAGGTCTGGTGAGGAAAGGGGGGTAGGGGAGGAAATGGGGTGCTGGGGGGGCTGGTTGATGGGGCCAAAACAGGGACAGGGGGATGATAGGCAATGGGACTGGTATCAAATTACACAACTGTTTCTCAAGCTTTAAGTTTTAACTGTGGTCCAGTTTACATCTCTTGACTGCTTGACTGTGTTGTTGTTACAATTTTCTTTGTCAAAGAAGGTGGAGTTGTTGTTTTTTTTACAAGTAATTTAGCATACCTTCGCCAGTGGTTCCAGATGTGTGAGAGACCATGAGAACTGCTAGCAAAAGAGCTAACAAAGGTAAAGATCCTCAAGTTGTGGGAGTGTGTGTGGGGGGGTGGGGGGGGGGGGTCTACTTACAGGGCTCCGTAGAAGTGTAAAAGGTTTAAGCGGATCCTGTGGTGTCTTCACTTCTGTTGTTGATTGATGGCCTTGGTGAGTGGTGGCAGCTTCAGGCCACTGAAATGGATTAATATCATTAGCATGACACTGGATCGCACCTTTGTTTTCGAGCATGATATTCTGCTCCGTGGTCTATTTCCATAAGCCTATTAAGGACCAGAGTGTCACAGCCTATTGTCAGCAATCACCTTCTATTGTGTGGTGAATTACTGCTCCCGTCCAGACAGGGTTCACAGTTCAAGCAGACATTGTAACCCAGTGAGAGCAAAAGGATGAAGTAATCAGCAATGATCACCAAAACATTTTCTGCACTGCTATAACACAAACCACACACACACACTACAGCCCAGTAAAGTGGATTTAGGCACTAAAATGGCATGTTTAATGTCTATATATAAGTGTAAACATTGAGAAGTATTTGAAGAATGTGGCACACTTTTTTTTTTTTTTAGAAATACACAACATCCCAACAAGACCTCATTCTCCTCCTTCCCTCCATCTGCCCTGCTTCTTTCTGGAGGGGTGGGGGCACAGAGGAAGGGTTAAAGTAACCAGTGGAAGACGGGGTGTAGGGCTGGGCCTCAGTAAAGGGAGGAGGGGGGGGGGGCTATATAAAAACTGACAGAACACAAGTGGTGCTTTATCCACCCTGTACTGCTCTGGGTAAGAGGAAACCCTAAACTGCTTGGGCTGAACCAGCTTTACCTTTCCTCTTTTTCTTTCCCTCCATTTTCACTCACACCCATCAGACGTGTGCAACGCTCAGGACAAGAATGGCAGCATCATCTGCACGGAGAACAAACGGGCCCTGCAAAACGTTGGCTTTTGCATTACTTCTCATCGGCTCACTTTTAAATGGTAAGTTTTTTAAATATGCTTATTGCGCAGAGGTGCAACTTCTCAGCGATTGTATGACCATCTACACAGAGAGCGGGAGAGCCAGGAGGGGTGGGGTTGGGGTGGAGGAGTGTTTGTTTGAATGGTCTTATAGTTGAATTTTGGTTTTAACCCTACAACCTTTCTGCTCTCTGGAACCTAACATACTATCTCAATTCTAAACTCAAAAGGTAAAACATGTGCAACTTTAGATGTTTTTTAAAAGTTTGCTGTTGTTGTACTAAGATGCTGACAGAAAAGAAAAACCCCTTACTTTGGGGTGTATCTTGGCAAACAAAGGGATCATTTTAGTGAGATTGGTTTTAAAATATGTATGAGACATAGGCAAGCATTGAGTGAATTTTTAAAGTTGAGATCTATTTTCTTAACTCATTCATTTACAATACGCTGACAAAATTTTCTGCATTTTCTGTTAATTTTATTTTTTATTTTATTTCCTTTTTATTTCACTTCAAACCATTTGTGAAATATCCTCTGGAGCTATGCTTGATATTTCACTGAACTGATTTATATTGATCTTCAAGGACTTTGAGAAATGTGTGCATTTATATTTAGCTGGTTGTAATGTGAAGCCAGATGAAGCATGTGTGGGAGGAGGGTGTGTAGTAATGGTAGTAGTAGTAGTAGGGCTGTAGAGAGGCATCAGGGATGACTGATGATGTTAAACTAAGGGTAAAAACAACACAGAGCCCACATGGCTGACCTCCATTGAGAAATCATATAATAACTTAATACCAAATTGAAAATCACACTCATTTATTCATTTATTGCCTGAAAGCAGCCGTCCTCCTCAGCCTCACATTAGCTTATTCTTAATCAATCAACAGAGTGTGCTTTATTCAAATTGTAGGGATTTGTTTGATAGCATTACTGATTTTTTCACAATGCACTCTGATTTTTGGACTTAATCACTCTTTGAACATAGTAACAGTCTTTCAATTCACTCTAAGTTCATTTCAAACCATTAGTTAGACCATTAGAAAAAGCCAAAACTGATGTGACAGGAAATCAAGAGCATCTCAAAACCAGGACCAAATAAGGCAACAAACGCTGTATTTTTTTCCCAAAAGTAAAAATACTGCAAGTATCATCTTCAGCATTAAGATGTAGCTCAAAGTGGACATGGAATTACATCTGATTCCAGTTTTAACTCATAAACATCTATGAAATGTTTTAGATGGATAAGCCAACGTCAAATCAGAATAAACACATTGAAGTCCAAGATGTCAGAAATGGAGCCGAGAATTACCAACAGCTTTACTATCATCCAGAGAGCTTTTTTGTTGTGGCTGGACATGCATCACACACTGGATTACTTAATTCAAACCTCCTGTCTTATTCGTGGGATATATGTAGCTTATGTGAATGAGATCATCAGCAGTGAAAGGCAGCTGCATCTCCTTGACCTTTAGATAATGAATCAGAGGCAGCAAAACAATTCGTTTTCTGTGGGAAATAAACATTTCTTGATGTGCACTCCAATGTTTATCTATCTGAAAATCACAAGTTGCACAACAACGTCTAGCAGCTGAGAACATGTGACATGCAGTAGAGCCAAATTTTTGTTGAAAAAGATGAATCGCCATGGAGTAGATATCAGATATCATACAGATGGGAAAAAGAGAGAAAAGGAAAAAGATGACCACATAAGTTCAACTATGTTTCAACGACAGGATAAAATATTTGTCTCTTCAGTCAGACGAAAATCCCTCTTGCTGAATTGTCTTGTCAAATTGGGAGATGGGGGCACGGCAGTTACGTAAGTGGAGTAAAGATGGGCTTACTGTACAACTTTACTGTGATGAAGTCAGAGCGGATTCACAGAGGGTAGTGAGTGTAACGGTTACCCAGACAACGTGGAGGGGGGTCGTGGAAGCAGAGGCTAAACAGGAGATGATCAGAAACACCGGGGGGAAAACCCCTTTAGAAAATGTTTAGCAGATTTCTTTTGGAAAGGCGGTGAGAGGCGTGAGACAAAGCAATGCACAGGGAATGAAAGGAGCTTAGTTTTACTTTGTTGTCAGTGACAGAACTGGAACACTTCTTGCTTGGATGCTTTCAGTTTTAAATCTGTACTTATAAACAATTTTCGTAATACAGTTTAAGCTCTGTTTGCGCTGTGAAGTGGTTTTAGGAGGCTCTCTAGTTGAGCAACAAACCCTGCCCAGCCTCACTGCCAACCCCAGAGCATGTAATTATGTAAATCATTGTTTGTGTAGTGCCCATTGAAGTAACAGATGCACTAAAGAATCACTGAGACAATTATAACAACGGAGCTCATTCCCCTCATGAAGAAAGTAGAGAGAGCCAGTCAAATCTCAGTGTCAAGTGAGCCGGTGGTGGTGTGTAGACATTTGGGCACACACACATGGGATAATGCTTTTTTTAATCTTCTTATAAGAGAAAGACTGCTTTTACAAACTCTTAACAACATTGTCTTTGAATGTTTTCCAGTTTCTGTACTTGTAGACTCTATTTACTATTTACCTTACTCCCACACAGAGTTGCCATGGGTCAGCCAAACATGCTGCTTTATTGAACAACCAGAATGTGCCAGTTTTCTGTCCTGATTAATTAGATTCACTGAGGGGAAGGAGAGGCCAGTGTTTGAGTATCAGATGGCAACATGTACAGTAAAAAGAAAAAAAATAAAGGAACTGATGTTCAAAAGGGAGAGAACAAATCTTTGAACATCGACCAAGTGCACTTTACTCCGGTGTCTTAATGGGCTATTATAGCGTTTTTTTCCAATACCACCCCTGGATGCGTGTGCAAGTAATTACTCAGATTTTTGTACGATATAGTATGTCTCCAATTCCTCCTGCACAAAATCAATGTTGAGCCTCTGAGCTATTGACGCCCAGATCTGACTCACTCTGCAACAGGATCCCCTAGCAGTCTACCTGCACACACTCAAACCAGACAGGCTCACTCAAGGTAATGCACACAGCAATGAAACTGTGGTGGTCAATTGCGAGGGTCGTTTTGGGGGAGGAGGGGTCATATAATGCTCCCAATTGAAAGCAGATGTCATGTTTCCTGATTGTGGTCCCCAGAAGCGGGCATCGTGCTTTTGATAAGGCATTGCAGTGGCCTCGGGGTCGGGCTGGGTGAATGCTGCAGCTGGGCAGCATTGGGTGAAGTAAGTGCAGCTTCCACCGACCTGATTGGAACCATGAGATCCAGTTGTGTTTCTGCCAAGAGAGGAGAATGGGCTGGGTTCTGCTATTAATCGCTGTGACAGGAACAACAGCGGTGGGGGCGCAGCGGTGGGGGTCAAGATAGTGGGGTCAGCAGTCTGTTGTTTCAAAGAGGATAGAGTTGCAGAGCATGTTTAACCCTAAGGGACAGGGCTCCAATGTCACATTCCTCGGCACGCTCTAAAACTCTCAAATTCATTTTCTCTACGAGTAGCAGGATATTAAATCATGAAAACACTCCTTGATAAGAAAACAACATTCTGAATGAATTATGTGTTAATTATTACAGGGTACTCTCAAGAAAAGCCAAAAGGATGTTTTTACAGGGCTGAGCAGGATTGAGAAAAAATAACGTTTCAATTGACATTCCAACACAAATGTTATAATTTCACTGAATATTTTAACCTCTGGAGCTTCATTTGATCCAACTATGCATTTTTGCCTCTAACTTTCTTTCTTCACTCATGTATTTAGTATGTAAACATATATTAGATCAAATCTAAACTCATTGCATAATCAACAAGAGTAGATAATACTGATGATTTGGGGTAAGTGAGGGAGGGTTGGGGTGGAGTAGGAGTGCTTTGATTAAATTTATATTCAACTGATGTCACAATGATGTCAGAGAACCTCAGAAGTAATATGAAATTGGGGATGGGGCCAGAGTCGGCAGATGAAGGAAATTTCCACTTAATGGCTGCACAATGAAGCACTGTTGTACACATAGTGAAATAATTTAATGCATCATGTTTCACTATATAAAACATGTTTACAGTTACAGGAAACCTACATTTATATTACCTTTTCAAAATTCTACTTGAATACTGCTCTTAAAAATATTCTGATGTTGTAATTGGTTTATCCTGGTGGTGGCTGACCCATTGGTGATCAACCAAGATGCAAGTCCCTGAGAAGGGGCCTTAAGGGAATCATACTGGGCCATGCAAGCGGCCCCTAGCACAAGCTAAATCCACACTGTACATGGCAGGTCTCGGCTAAATGATTCTCACACATGCACTCAGGATAGCTAGAACATCTGCATTCAGCCTCAAATCCAGCAGAAAAATTGGTTTTGCCACTTGCCAATCCTGCAAACTTCATTTGTGGCATTCCAAGATAAATTATTGTCTTGTTTACCTACAGTAAGTCTGTGTCATATGTTAAGTATCACATGCTGCATCTGGCAGGGAGGATGTTAGCAGAACCTCAATCTTTGGGATTTTGACATGGTGGTCCACTGACTTGTGCAGACCATTATCACCTCACTGTGCCCCATTACACAGCACAAGGTTTTCCTCAACAGAACACGGGAGAGGAAAGGGCCTCAGGGGTATAAGGCCATATTTTTAGAGTTTGTCCCTCATGGCCATGTAGCTACTCTGGAAGCCGGGCTGGGAGGCCAAAACCAAAAGGAACATCTACCCATTTTAAACATCCAACAGCTGGTTTATGTTTCACATATAACACCACACCATAGAGGGTGCACAGTCAAAGAGATGCAAAATAAAAGAAGATGTACAAGTCAATTTCAAGCCACTCATCATTATGAGGAGACCAAGAAGCATGAACACAGAACTATGCAGAAGTCTTTCATAGGAACGTTTGCATGTTAGCTTTGCTATAACCAGGCATGCAAAGCTCCCTGGGACTGGTGGAGAGAAAGTAGCTGTTACGTTATGGCTCTTGGCATGTTGCTTTACATTACACTATATGGGAGGTGTTTGCACCTCACCTCAGAAGATGCCTGGGATTAGCTGTGCGTGACTGGAAGAGGGCGAGTAGACAGGGAGGGTTTGGAGAGAAGAGGGCGTGGAACAGCAGGCATGTCTTCTTCCAAAGCCTGCCACATTCCTCCATCTGGGGTCCCAAGAGATGGGGGGTGTGGGGTGGAGCATATCCAGACCGCAGCCGTCACTCAGAGCAATCTGGTGGGAAAATCTTCAAGAGAGCAATGAAGTCAAGGCCTATGCTGAATAACATATGGAGTCATAGCTGATTAAGAACACTGTGGTTAGGCTTGTCATTTTTGTGCAACGATAGCGAGGCTGTGTGCTGTTATCATTGCACAAACTAATGACTGATATCATTGACACTACACAAAAAGAAGGAGTTAAAGAATATGCTCAGTGTGGTTATTTGTGTGTAACAGAAGCAACACAATGCTCAGGGTTTGTGAACGTCTATCTTTAATGTACAGTAGTAATCTACTGTTAAGCCTTTTATTGTAATTTGTATGACACCTTGAACAATTCAAGTTCAATGTGCTCTGAGTAAACTTGACTTGATTTAAGTATAAGTGGAATGGATCAGAAAAATTAGTGAATATCACTAGTCATGGCTCCTGTTGAGTTAGCGAATGGAGGCTAGAGGGCAGTGAAGTGATGATGGGGTCAGAGGTCATGTTGTCAGGAAGTGTGCTGACCTCACGCAGGCAGCAGGGCTGCAGCAAACACACCAGACACATCACTGTATCAATTACAGCACAGAGGTGGCTACAATACAAAGTCAAAAAGAAACAGGAAAGCTACTCGCAGTTCCTCTGTTCTCCACGCAAGATAAATGAAACAAATGAGCCAAAAGGCAACAATATATGGATCTTGTGTAACCAGCCTTTAGAAAAATAAAGTGTTTCCCTGACATGAATAATGGCCAGATATGAAAATTTGGGGTCAACAATCAGGACAAAACAATAAAAGGCAGTCATTCAGATCTTGCTGTTTCTGTAAATGTTGGTCATAAGAGGTAATTATAAGCAGTCTTTATTCAATTTGGGCTCTAGTTTGTTAGGAAAGCTTTTTTCTGTGTAATATGTGAGTTATGGCTGGTCAGAAAGCTGGGCAGGTTTTACTGACTCTGTTGGCACCATTGCCAAAAAAATGAGCCATGTGTCTACAGCTGAAGCTAAACAAGCATGTTTTGCTTTATAAAAATGTGGCAGCCCTGTTTACAAGAGCTTTTGAGGTGCCATGACATCATTAGCACAAGTCCAGTAAAACGCAGTTGATTTTTACAGTATGTCCTTAAAATCCTCGTCAATCCCTCAAATTCATCTATTGTATGAACAGGAAATTTATTTTAAAATAATGCCATTTCTATTGTGGTGCATTTAGTGCAAATTCATCTCCAGTCACTCATCACAATATCTCCCCAATATCCCAAAACTAAGCATATGCATCAGCTACAGTCTTAATCTTTAGATGTTTTTATATTGCAACACCACTGACAGAGTTTTACCTTACGGTCTGCTACAACTCACACCATGACAGAAAGCCATCACAGAGCTTAAACAACACATTTCAGCCTATGCACTCAGATACTCCTGTGTGTCACACTTGTATGAGAAAAACCTGATTTATGCCCGACCATCTCACCCATTTCGAACCTCATCTTTTTCTACTAAAATAAACAGACAGACCACCCAGAGATGGAGTAAGCATGGCAGCTGAAGGTTACAGGCTACAGACCAGGGGTATAAAAGACAGACTCACAAGGTTAGACAGTCCTTGACCTGTCGCTTTTCCCACACCCACGTTGCTCCTAATAGTTAATTAAATGCACTAAGAATAGTGAGACGAGTCATTAAATTCAGCAACATTCTGGCTCCCTGATAAAATTCGAGCATATCTACTAAAAAGCTTTTGTTGTAAGTTTGATACAGATACTGAAACTGCTAAACAGCGACATCAGTGACCCTAATGTTTTTCTCATTTATTTGAACTTGTGGAAAACTGTAGGAGATTTTTTTACCCTATTTAGATACTGTATAATGGACAGCTGCAATGGACAGTTGCTAACACTCAGCATGCCAGGAGACCTCCTTGGAGATTACTGCCCCACCTGCTAGCATGCAACACAGTGTTTATTCTGTACTGTGGGCACTGTCTGTCACAATGATTTATCAAAGGAAGTCAGTGGGCATGTGTCACAGTGCCACCACTGTGTGAATATACAATGTACCTCATGTGTGAAAACCTCAAGTAGTGATCAAAAAGACTGTAAGTAATCCATGAGGAGGCAATGTGCAGAGGGGGGAAAAGAGCCAAAAGTGATTGAAAATGAACTTTAAACCAGGATTTTATGTACTGTAGAATTAAAAATATTACACCAGTGATTAATCATTTTAGAGATTATCACAGCCCATCTCAACTGAGGCAAATAATCTCAAAATGGTTGATAGTTTAAGTAGCATACAGGATTTAATCAAGACAAAAACAATTATTGAAGATGGAGCCTATCATTCATTTGATCACTTTTAGTTTTTACATTTTTCCTGTGTAAAAGTTGTTTATTCGTTTATTTTATTCGAAAGGGACAGTGTACAGCTCAAACCATAAATGTCACCATTTGATGCACCGTACCAGATAATAGCTTAAAGCTAATTCACATCTGTAGTCCCTTGGCAGCTCAGAGCAGTGAACAACAAAAGGGTAAAGGGAAACTATTATCCTAACTAAATGATTAGAACCACCAGAAAAACATAATTAGCAGTTATAGTTACTAGCCACATCACATCTATTTCTAAACACAAATGTCAAACAGGTCTGCAAAAACACAAAATGCTTACTTACTGATTACAGATATTGTAAAAGTTAATGTAATTACTGTTGCATATGTGCAAACTAAAAAAACAAAGCCAGCTTTTCAATTAAAAAGGTGTATATGAACAAAGGCACGAGCAAAATTTAGTTCAGCAGCCACGTGAGGAACAACATGGCGAGAGAACGAGAAGTAATGAGATCTGCAGTGTTGAGGTATTATGGGGATGTTTTAAAAGTGAGGTAATGCTGGTGTTGTTCGAGTAAGGCTGATCTGGGTAGAAGGAATGCATGCTTAGTATTCTGGTTTGATTTCTGGATCCTTTGGCAATTTGACCTGAGCAAATCACAACAATAAAGACCTCAGGCTGTTTAGCACAATGACTGCAGAGTGTGGAAGCATATTTAAAAAAATTAGCAGAGAATCAAACTTTGTAGTTGAAATGCTTTTCAGGTACCAGACTAGGAATATCATATCAAGACTGATTTAGTGTTGTAATTTATTAACTGCTCTTTCCCCAAAGTCATAGTCAACTCGCAGAAAATGGAAAACAGTATATTGATATATTACATAATTCACAATCTGGAAAATGTGATGTTTTCCACAGCATCATTACCTGGCACCTTAAGCAGCACATTTAATCAGGGCTTTAAATTGTTTAACAGGGTAGATGGAAAATCCTTACTCATACTGATATATCAATAAATGTATTTTGTATAACCCCATTCAAGCTTAACCTGAAGTGAGTCACTGTAACCATGGGCACTTTTAAAAATGTCAGAGTGAGAAAGATTGTATTTCAAAGTGAATGACTTCATGATGTGGTCCATGAATCTGTGAGCATCGGTTATCTACTGCAGTGAGATCTATTACCTCATCGTCCATCACTGCAGACGCCATAACGGACACAGAGCAATCCCTCTGTGAGCACACCTAAGAGCTCTTCTACACGGCATGACTTTGTGCATTAGGATAACTGGTTTTAAAGATAGCACTCTGGTGAAAACTGCAAACTGAGCTATGATTTACTACCTCACAACTTTATTAAATAATGCCTGCAGAACTATAATGAGTTGCTGTAGGACAATACCACATGATTCTCCAGAGGGGCTACACTGAAGACACATACAAGACAAGATTTAAAAAGACCTTTCCTATTACAGAGTGGCTTTCCATGCAGACAACAGCCATTTCTGACCCCTTTCCCCACATCTAGTGCTCAGTGTGGGTACCTCTCTGCGAGAGATCAATTAAAAATGCGACAAGATAATACAAAATGGAAAGCAAAA
Organism: Scomber japonicus; assembly: GCF_027409825.1. Lineage (NCBI taxonomy): Eukaryota > Metazoa > Chordata > Actinopteri > Scombriformes > Scombridae > Scomber > Scomber japonicus. The sequence continues at coordinate 28,399,248 of NC_070580.1, read as the reverse complement.
GCAATTGTTCGATCCAGACAGAGCATTGTCTTTTTGTTGAATGCCGTGCTTCACTGTGATAATGTGATCAGAGATAGTCCACTTTAGTAAATGCGAACTTGCTATGTGCAAGTTACAAACATTGCGTTACTAGACAAGATGTCTGGATACTGAATTTGAAAATCTTTCCATCATTTGGAGCCAGTAAAGATCACAGCTGCCCCATGAGGCTTTAAAAGCATAAACTGAATGATGAGTAAAGGCCATGTACAGTAAAAATAAATAAATAAATACATGTCCATTTAACATGTTTGTAATGCCAGTAGGGTTAGTGGAGTAGCATTTAAAAACTAAACAGAACTACTGTTGTGATTGACAGTTCATATCATTCTACCTGGTGTGAACTTGACCCCTTTGATACACAGCACATCTTTTATCATTTTAAACTATTTAGCAGAAGCCCATAGCTTAGCTAACAGCATGTTTGCCATGAGCTGACAGAGAAGCTCACATCACTGGTCCCACTGGGAGTGAACAGGAGGTGAGAGCTTTTGGCTGATAGGGCCAGTCCAGGCCTCGTCCTGAGGTACGGTTTATTTGTTTAAGCTTTGCAGAGGAACTGGTCTACCAGCGGGTTATTAATTACAATAGTTAATCAGTGTTGAGAGTCATTGATTTAAGGTCATGGTGTGACAGTTGTCATAATGTTTTACTGCAAAGCACATCAACAAATGAAAGTGTTTTCAAGACAACCACAGCCTGTCACTAAGTGTTGCAGTATATTTGTGGGTTTTAGATGGGAGAATCATTTGAGCAATACAATATAACCATGTTAAGTATGCCAGTGTGTGGTTGGATTTCTTATTGATTTAATTATATGTCATTGCTCTATTACAATGAAAACATTTTATATTTAGTGTGTTTTTCAAACAAAATGACATTAAGCCTTGTTGATTTTACAGCAGGAGTCATGGCACAGGAGGAGGAAGTTGTTGAGGAGGATGCGCCAGTTCTGGAAGCAGAGGGATACATACGAGGAGACATGATTCCCATGACAACTACAGTTCCTGGTAAGGTCACTCTGCATGTGTGTGTGCTTGCATCAAAAATGTACCTGCAGTGACAGAATTGACTTCATTATCAAAGTTTATGTACTACAACCTCAGACCATTCATCTGGAAATACAGCCAAGCCCAACCACACATACATGTTTTAACCACATCACAATATGCAAAACACTTTTTTTCACAGCAGACATTTTGAATACATCTAAGTGGAAGTTTATTTGTAAATAAAACTATAAAATTAATCATGGCTGAACTGTATTTGTTTTCCAATTAGAAAAAATGTCTGATTTGAAACAGATTTATAGATCAACATTTGAGAAGTTAAATTACACTGTAGAGGAAGAAACAAAAACAGGCCAGAGCAAAAGTAATTTAATTAAACAGAGCAGAGGACAATAAATAATTCCTAGACAAGTGGTACTACTGTACTGCAAAGGCCTCATAGATTTAATCCCATTAACATGGTTGAGAATAACATTCAGAAACATTAAAAGCAGCCTATAACTATGGTGTCATCAGATCACTGTACCTTAAATACTTAAACTTTCCAGAATTATCTATACTGTAATCTCAGACCATTCCCCTGAGCAGACAGCCCATGCATGTCTCTAAACCAAATCAAACATAAAGGTAGAATACACATGAACAACTTTCTTCTGGTGTCAACATCACAAAGTTTATATGTACTACTTAAATATCTAACAAATTTACCATTTAAACTGAATTGCTTTTGCAGAGTCAGATGATCCACAACGCATAGTTTTCCCTACTATTGGACCTCTAGAAACTACTGAGGTGGCTACAGCAGCACCAACTACAGAAGATGCAGGAGATGCTGAAGATGCAGGAGATGCAGGAGAAGCGGAGGCCAGCCTCGCAACTACACAAGAGACAGCTGACAAGGCAACAGAGTTCACACCTGATGTACATACTGACACACCCAAAATCATGGAAGCAGAGACCCATCCACCCCAGCCCTCTAGAGGCGACGGCCCCAACAACAAACCAAAGGTAAGATACAGGAGTACCTTCAGATCACTCAGTCTGTCATATAACAATTTGACTGGTTTATAATCCGCAGACTAACTATACTATCAGTAGAACTACATTGAAAGAAACACAGTGTCTGATATTTACTGTGAAATCCCACAAATGAAAAAAATGCAATTCAGTAACCTGGAGTTCAGAATAACTAAATATTAATAATATTATAGAATTGTTTATTTTGTTGTTCATATAGTTTATATTTACTCAGTATCATTTAGAGCTGCAACAATCAGCTATCATAATCAACAGAAAATGAATGAATATATCGACATGCATAATAATTTACTATTTTGATAATCGAACTATCGAAATCATTTTGAGTCGTCTTTTTTTTTTAAAGAGAAAACTACCAAAGTCTACAATTCCAGCTTCTCAGAAGTGAATGTTTTGCAGTTTATTTAGCCTTCTTTGATAATAAACTGAATATATTTGGGTGTGGACTAATGGCTGCGACAAAACAAGAGGGTGGATGATTTCACCATGGGCTTTGGGAATCAGTAATAGACAATTTTGATCATTCTCTGACAAACAACAAATTTACAGATCAAACAACTTATTGATTAAGAAAAAAATATACTAGATAATTGAGTGATTAAGAAAATGATCATCACTTGATTCAATAATCATGAAAATAATTGTTAGTTACAGTCATAGTATCTCTCATTACTTGTGTTACTTTGGCATGTTGAGATACATTTTTGTGCAATATAACTTCAAATGTCTGTAGTGTCACTGAGACAGGACACTCTTTGTAAATGATTCTTCTCAAAGTGGATAAGGAAGAGTGGAAGAATTTATGGCAGAAAGAAAATAAGGATGTATTTTCACACCAACTGAGAGCTATGTCTCCATGCCCTACATATATTTACTCTTGTTAATAAGTGTGATGCTTCGGGCAAAATTTAATAAAAATGTGCAGTTCATGAAAAATTGATCACAATCCCATAACCAGTAGGAACTGTCTTTGTTTTTCTGTTATGGTCAAACTCAATTTTTATATAAAGTATGGATGCTGTGCAGCAGTTGCACATTGTTTAAATGGAATAAAACAAAAAAATTCAATGTTCAAAAATGTTCCCCAAATCCCATACTCACAAATATCATGCTTCTGTCATTTTTGATGACATATAGAGACCACAGGATAACTCAGTTTTGTTTCCCTCTGCAGCCGGTGGAGCAGGAGGATGTCGTCTGTGTTAGCAAAGATGTGGTCCAGGATAAAAACGCTGTCAATCTCAAACTCAAGGCCTCCTCCACCTGTGTAAGTTCAGAAAACACCCCATTCTGTCTGCCTTATGCATCTGCTTATGTGTGATATAGAAGAACAATCTGTTTGTATGGTACAACAGCAGAAACACAATTTCAGTGGTATTGTTGATACAGCAAAGAGGCCGAGGAATAATCCATCAGGGGACACACAGTCCCACAGGAGTGAAAAATATTCATACGCACATACCTGCCTTTTTTATACACACACTTACAAACCAACAAACTGCTCTAGAAAGGAAAGTAGTCTCTAGTGTGGATTTGATGCTATTCCCAGATGGCCATCAGCTTGCTTAACATAAGCTCAGCAGGAAATTCTTCCTTATTTAAGAGGCAGAGACTGTTACATCGTTGATGCCCATAAATCAGTGAAGCCAGAGGCAGACTGAACCCATCCTTCCTAACATCTTCTTCTTAGGTTTGGAGGAAAGTCCAAGAGATTTCTGTTGCATGTGAACCAGGGCATGGATTGAGCTGTGAGGGCAGAGAGCAGTGGAGCGCAATGGGTGGCCTCACTCCTGCAGTATAATGTGTAATGTATAGGAGCCTAGGGCAGTAGTGTGGGTGTTTGTGGGTTTGCTTGTGTGGAGGAACACAAGCTTTTCTGCTTTGAGGTTTACAGGAATTACTGCTTCTATGTGGTGGTCTTAACCCACGAGTTGAGATTTCACCTAAACATTAGCTATCATGTTGCCTGAGCAGTAAATGCATCATTTATCATTCGAGCAATGCATAAACAGCAGTATGTTGTAAAATATACATGCTGTGTAGTAAGACTGAGACATCAACAGTGAAGTAAAGAATTACCTTAACATTGTGGCTGCATCATCTTCCGCTCATTTCTTCCCTAGAGAACACCATCTAACCACCAAAAGTACCTATATTTACAAATGTAACCACTACAAATGTCACGCTTAAGTTTATCAAAACTTTGGGCCATGAAATTGATGTGAAGGTTTACAGAAGATTTAAACTAAGATCTTACATGTTGCCCTAAATCCAGGCTTAAACTGAATCTAATTTGGTACTTATCATCTTGCATGCTTTAAAACATTTAAATCTGTCTTAAGCACACTGGGGAGGACACCTGTGTTGTTTAAGGAGTCTAACTTTAAGGATTAGTTGAGTAATGACATTTGGGATTCCTGATCTGAGATACTGTATGAAAGGATGATAGAGCTGTAAATAACGAACGTCTTGGGAGTATCTCACATCCGGTCGAGTAATGGAGGGGCTTATCTAGTCTCTCCATATACAGTCTGCAACTCATTTATTTATATACAGTATAATATATGTATATACATTAGCAGTTAAATGCATGGACACACTTCCTTATTACTTTTTACTGCTACTGTATATATGAGACCAAATGTCCTGTAAACAAAAACCCAAAGATCGCTTCTGGAGAGAGGTCACCGTGTCCTGCCCATAGCTATGTGATTTTGTAGAAGAGCCAGCTGTCCACTCGTAAACTGGGATCGAGGGCTTCTGCAGTGTGGAGAATTCTGATGTTGTTTGGATCAGATTACATCAGAGGGAAAGAGAGCTGCACCAGGTTGTGATAGCCCTTATTGGATTAAAGACGAAGCAAGATGAAGGAATAGGAGGGTAAAGGGATTAGAGGAGGAGTGGAAGAGTCAAGGTTGGGTGTTGTGTGATTTTTACAGAGCACAAAAAGATTTGAGATTAGTGATGAATGAAATATTGTGAAATGTTTAATCTATAATTTGATCAATTAAAGGGTTCCCATGTTTTAAGGGGAAAAAACTTCAATAATAAGTATCTTTTATTTTGATCTCCTTGCAGGAAGACACAAAGGCGAAGATTGTAAGTGTTCTGCAGGAGCTGTGTGGTGAAGACTGTAAACTACAAATCTACCAGGAGGACAACACAAACCAAATTCTTGTATCCGGGCCGTATGTTGAAAGTCAGTAACATTCTTCTTTTAATTTATACAATGAGAAAAGACACACAAAGTGCATTGTTACACATCTTCAGATTATACTGTGCTTTCACCTCTGATCAGCAGCCATTATGAGGCTGCTTTTGTAAGAGGCATTAACAACTACTTCATTAATAGTAGCTTAATTGCTTCAAATGTTAAAATCTCCCATTTAATTTACTGAGAGTAGACTACAACTAACTATTGTGTTTTTTCTGTTAAGTAGCTTGAGTTAAGTAGGATTTATATCTTTACTCATCTATGAGTAAAACCCTTCTGCAGTAAGAAAAACACAAACCAACCCTTGTTTTTTGTATTTGCAGGTGATGTTGCAGGCATGGCCAACAAGTTCAACAATGACAACATCAAAGACAAGGTAAAGTAACAGTTTTCTATGGGCAGCCAACACGGTAAATCATATCATGCACCATGAAGGGCCTATAAAGTCCCCCCTCTCCCACCCTGCTACTGTAAAATTCCCAATTGACTCACAATCAAACAAGATGGGAAAAACACTCCCTGTGCAAAATTTTCCAAAAGGCTTCAAGCTGCCAGGATGACAGTTTTTGTGACAAACAAAAAACCCACAATTTACCTACTTGTTAGCTGCCAAACATTTTTCTTGCAGCTTGAGGACAATTTGGGGTTATGGGTGTGCCTGCCACGCCCTTCTGTCTCTACGCCACATACTGAATATTAGCAATAGTGATTTAGTGAAACAGTCTCAAGTCTACTAACTGGCATATTTTTGTTTTGACATTGCGTGTAACCAAAGGATGTACTACGATTTCTGTGAGTGAATCTCCATAAACAGAGGCTTTGGGTGAGCCTGAGTCATGATAGTTAAGACAACCGTAACTGTGTGACGAATCTCCTTGCCAGTAAAACAATGATTCACAATATATATTTTAACTGCACCGCATCTCATGTTTTTGTGTGTGTCGGTTTCAGTCTGTCCAAAAAGTTTTTATTTATTGTTTGGTTTGCTAGATGCACAGTAATTTTGTCTTGACTCATGTTTTTCTGTCTCTTCTCATTCTTGTTAACAGACTGATGTTGAGGAGGCTGTCCCACGTTGGGGGAAGAACTCTAAGTTGGTGCTGGTTGCCCTGCTGCTGACAGGTCTATTGCTGGCTGCGCTGCTGGTAGCGGGGTACTACCTCAAGACCCACCGCAAGAACTCCAAAGGAGTCCGACTGGTAAGTAGATTAGAGGAGGTGTGTCAGTGTTATCCAATACCACATGAGCCAAAATTCTGTAGTGGCTATTATACCAATAACTAGGGAACACAACATTCAAAGAGGAAAGCTTTTTTTCATCTCACATCGTCTTCTTGTTTAAGTTCAATTTAAATGCACTGTACTGACAGACACCATGTCCTAAACCAACATCTCTTTCTTCGCTGTAATGGCCCTTCAGTGTTTGTTATTCAGTACAACATGGGCTGACATTAAAACAGGCACCTTTCCTGACCGAACCTAAGAGCCCCACAGGATCCAATTCACTAAGGAAATTGTACACAGTGACTGTTTATTTTTATAAAGTACATATGGATTTCAGGTCAAACATATGGTTATACTCTGGTCAATTCCTCACTTTAAGGAATGGACATGCTTGACTCACATGTCCCTTAAGTCCTTAACTCAAAGCAGCAATGAGTTCTTTTTACCTCATTCCTTCGCTCGGGGGCTACACATGGTTTTAGTTTCTTTTTCTCGAAAGCTTGTGACATCATTTTTTAAAAGGTTAACATATGGGGCACACCCATGTGACGGTTTGGGTGGAACAGCTTGTTGAATTGCCTTTGTTCGGTGCCTTATTTATTAAATAATCTCCTGTCACATGCTTCATATTGACAAAGTAGCCACACCTGAACTTACCTGAAGTTATTTCAGACGGCATCCTTTGAAAGAGTTAATAGTTTCATATTGAATTAAAGAAAAATGCTTTCTTGCATAATGTCATAATAATGTCAACACTAAAACAATTACCAACACCCATCTGAGCTCATACAGCTGAAACCCATAAATCTCATTAACAAAGAATGCATTTGTTTATATTTGACCTGTGCCCACAAAAACAAACACATTTTCAATCAGACATTTTATTGCCTGTTTGCATGTCATATTTGAACAGTTAAATGAAACATGTAGATGTTAAGACTCTATCCTAAACCTTACCTAATCTAAGATGAGTAGTGACTGAGTGTTGGCTCTGTGCTTTCCTTCAGGCCGAGTCTTTCCAGGTGGATGAGGAGAACCAGGCCAACACCCTGGTGTCTGTGGCTCCCCTGCCCCAGGAACCCATTGACAAGCCCACTGTTAATGGAGAGTCTCCACCAGAAAACGGGACCAACCCCACCCCCACCACTAATGGACACTCTGCCACCCAGACCCCAGTGGCTGACACAGAGATGTGAATCATGACACCCCCGACCTCCAGTTCCACCCATCACCCACCGAGACACATAACTCACAAGCCCCTCCACTGCCTCAGAGACTATCCACAACACTGAAATATATTCACCATGAATCCACTGCATACAGCCACCTCAACCACACCTCTCGGAACAATGATGACGACAACGTTGATGACTATGATGACAATAATGACAATGCCTGTAATGTGAAAAATTTTGGGATCACTGGCCTTTGCTGGTGTCAAGAGGAGACTATCCATGCTGTGTTTGGGACCGACACTGACCAGCTGGGGACTGACTGGGATTAGTTAGCTATCCTAACATCAGTCTAGTAGTAACAATCATTGTAGAACCAAAGTAATGTCAAATGTGTGCTGCTGATCCCTGACGAAGAAGCAGAGAATGCTCTATTAGTTCAATCTACAATTGTGGTGCAATGAAACCACTGAAGCCAGGCAGTTGAAAGGAGACCGATTTTTGTACTTTTGTAAAATGGATTGACGCTCACTGCTTGATTTTTTGGGTTTTTTTCCCTCTATGTGATTGACAAAATATTTGCTTGTTAACACCTACAGTACTAATAAAAAGTTTGGACACACTTTGTTATTCAAGTGAAAGGGAAAGCGTGTCCAAACATTTGACTGTTACTGTATAAAGTGTGAGATTGGAGATCCAAAATATTTTTATACCAAAAGTTGGCTGTTTTTTGCAATTGAACAAATGTCACTGTGATAGAGATTTTGCCATGTTTGCAAAAAAATGGCTTGTTATCATTATTATCATTCTTCATAGAAACCAAAGATCAGCTGACATAGCATTAGCAACCTTCAAAAAAAGTTTGTTAGAAAGCATCTTCCTTGGTTTTACTGAGGAATGAAATAATGCTGCCAAGCTATTCCTAATGTGCAAATATCCGCCAAAAACAATCAAACAAAGAATTCCTACTGTCAGAGCTGTTTTTGGGAATGGTGAACTGCAGAAGCATTTTTAAATACATTAAGAACACAAAACAGGCGGGGAGTTATTGTTATTTAAGCTTCCAGGCTGCTCAACAAAATCACTGTAATTAAATTCTTTCACAACATAAAGCAGGTTCAGCATTCCCAAAACCACCTTTATCCTCTTGTTGATATAAAATCTTTTTTTTTACATCAGTGGTACACATTTTTAGCTTCTTTTTTGAATGACTGACTGCTTTCATAATGTACTGCATGTGTAAATAGCCAGCTTTTCCTGTTAGTAGTACCTGTGACTGACTCATAAACTGTGATTGTTGACAATATCTTCAAACGTCTCCTCAGCTTTTGTGTTGTGCTTACTTGATTTATGAACACAAACACTTCTAACATTTGAAATATACTTCAAAAATCATCCACGCCACAGTTACAATGAAATATGGTTTTCACAAATTATGCACGTATTCACTCAGGAAAGCAAGCGCATTCAAAAACACATTTCTCTGAAGGAAATGATGAATTGACTAGCAGCTTAACACTTTGCATGAAACATAAACAAGCTTAAAACTCGGTAAAGCAAAGGATTGCAAACATTTACACTTCTACTGCATATCTGATATCTATGGTATCCTAAAGTTGACCCCACTACTTACTACAGCTTGACTACCATCTGAGTATACAGCCATCACCTGTGCTGTGCAGTACTGTATACTCTTTATCTTGAAGAAAAAAGCAACAGTAAAACACAGCATGTCCCTGGCTGCATTAAGCTGCTCAACACTGTTAACACAATGGACAACATGATAAGCAATAGTCTCTTGATCCATGCAAATCTAATTAACCAAAATGTGATTTATTGCAAGCAAACAATGATTGATATAATCTCTGCCAAAGGCAGCAACAAATTAAACAAGCGTGTTTTTAAAATAGACAATTGAACTTGATTGTCACTCTCAACAGTGAATATAAATGAGTAATGTTATATAAGGTATTTGTTGAAGAAGATTGGAAAGAATAATAGAATTTAACACTGGTACAAGAAAACTCTTTCTTCTTTGATTACATGGTTGGATTATGCAAGGTTTTCAGTCATGGCTGTCTATTGAGATGCAAATCAATATTTTGACTAAGGCAGAGCAGAATATAGCCTGCAGAAACAAAGCATGTTGTTTAAATTTTCACAGTGAAAAGCAAATCTGATATTCAAAACATTGCCATTAGCAAAGTGCTTCAGTGAAGTCAGTGGAGTAATGGCGACTGCAGGGTTTCACATACAGCAGATAGACAGAACAAAGCACACAGAATCTAAGAGCTTGATGTTGTAAAGCTTGCACAAAATGTAATTATATTGCATTTGAAGTTTTTAGAATTGTGCTGTTACAACTTTTTAACCACCGATACAAAGTTTTTTAATACAAATCGGTCACATCTGATAAATAACAGATCCAGGCCAGTATCAACAGCAACTACAATCCAGTAAACTGGTTCTATATATCACTGTATGTACTGTAGAGAATATCCAAATTTACAAAATCCTTTACAAAGTCCCATCCTAAGAGTATATAAATTATGTAACAATTTAACATGCACAATTTTAGAGTCTTTATCATTATTTGGTGGTAAATGAATTGAAGGAATGTTGAGTATATAACGAAAATTTGCCAACAAATTTGAGACTATTTACAGTGGAAACCTCTGTTATATGTGAACATTTGAATGTCTGCAGTTTGTATCACTACTTTTCATAATAGTCTGGGATGCACTGATTGGGGGACTTGTTTCGCCTTCAAGTGCCTTAAGGACCCTTGACAGGATGAGATAATTTCACGGAGGAGAACTTCATGATCAACTCAACATGAGGAAAAGTGCTCTCAGGTTTCTCATTCTCACAGGTCTCTTCAAGGTGGCCCTCTGTTTCTTTGGGTGGAATATTTATGTCCTCATAAAAAATATTTGGCCAAAGGCCAGACAATACTGCAGAGAGCAGTACAGTGATGGCTTTTATCCACGACCACGAGGAAGATGAAGGGCTCTTCACAATTGCAGAAGACCAAAAGTCTCTGAATGCTTGGATTGGTCTCTACAAAGATGGCAACATTTAGAAGTGGTCAGGAGGGAAAATGCATCTTTCCTCAACTGGTCACCATTGCACAACAAAAGCAAAGAAGACAAATGTGTGATACATAACAAAAATGGCTGTATGGCAACTAAGTGTGAGATGAAAACATTTTGCATCTACTGTTTTCTTAGCAGCCTGGTTTTGGTAAAGGAAAAGATGACGAGGGAGGAGGAAAAAGGGGCGGTGTCACCACCAGAACTCTAACCTGGTCAGCCGGCCCTCTGAATCTGCTCTGGTTTGAACCTTGCAGACTAATGAGGAAGCCCAGACAGACCATGTGTGGATCAGCCTGCGCTACATGGCTGGTAGCAGGTAATGGATGGATGGAGAAGATGTAAAGTGCCATGCCTGGAGCCAAAGGGAAATGCCAGAGTACCAGTATGGGGTCCTCTAACTGGAGGGACAGCACTGGAACAGTCTGACAGTGTGGACAAACTCAATTGTGTCTGCTATTAAGCTACTCAAGTATGCCTTGACTTTTAACACACTGTAGATACTGTGTTGTCAGTGCAAGTATATACATTTCTTTCCAGGATAGAGAGGATTATTGTGTTATGAGGCTGTGCTAGTATTTGCCCCTAAATTAGAAAAGTAATGAGGGTAGTATAATGAAAAGACGCCACAAAGCCTGAAATAATAATCTCAAACACCTATAATCTCCCTAAGTCATTAGAAAATGATTTGTGTTCAAAGCCATGCTTAAGCTGCTACTGATACATTTATGTCACCAAGTGAAGAAAAGATTGTGAAGTGATTTTTAATTAACCTGTAAACCCATGTTATGCATGTTACTGGTAATTATTAAATATAAGTAACTAATTAGCTTTATTTAGGTCATAACCTTCTTATTGTGTAGTTTTATTTGAACAAAAATGTTCAATTATGATTTTATGAATCCTGAGTGCAAATAGGTATTCATCAAAGCCAGCAAGTGATTTACTTTATAATTAAGATGAGAAGGAAACTCTATGAAAACCAAGCATCATACTGACTGCCTTACATTAAGGTCTGCGTAAAGCAATATCAGAGATTTCTTTTAAAACACATTATACATGTTAGAAAATAATTGCTGAAAACATGTGAAAAGCATGGGACCTATGCAATATTGAATTGTGGATTTAAACTGTTAAACTGTTTAGGATTTGTTTGGGCAGGCCTAAAACAGCTGCACCATGGCATAGAGGGGTGACTAATATGTGACCCCTACCCCCCAATTAAAAACTAGAGTGCCTTGGCATCAGCTGGGTGCGTGGTCTGCTTGCTGGTGGCAGACTGCAACACGTTCACTGCAAGCTTAGCATTAGCATCCTGATGTATGCTGTGGTTACAACAGTAGATGTAAACTCTCTGGGCAGAAAGAAAGGTCTACAATTAATTAAATATAAGATCATCTAGGCTAGCCTCTAAATCATACTTTTTTTAATCAGTCAAATTTTACTGGGTGGTTAATGACAAATGTTTTTGTTGTGTGAGAAACTCCGAAAATGTTATTTATTACTCCTTACATAGACTTTAATTATTTAGTTTAGTATACTATCCAAGGTTTCCCTCATAAAGTATTTTTTCAGCATTTTCAAGGTAATATTTGGATTTTTTTTGTTGCTGTTAATGTTGGTAATGGTTCAGTGCTAATGCCAGCACGTTTTTTGGGACAACAATGCAATGACCTATGAGTTCCTGATGGCTGTAAAGATTCAGTCACACAACACATGGTCACAGGGTCACCTGTCACTCTGGGTTTAGATACACTAGAGACTGAGTATGTGTGTGAAAAGCCAGACTCTCTATGTGTATGTGTGTGTGTGCAATTGATGTAGCCACTGCAAATTAACCAATGCTGTCATTCTAGCTGATGTGACCTTTTTCAACCCTTGTTGTTACTATCTGACAGGCTGAAGTGTAACGGTTCACTTACCGGGCCCACTGTGTGTCCACTGTGCTGGAGGCCAACAGTGTCTGTACAGCTGCTGTACAGCTGCTGTAAAGCTGAGTGGGTGCAAAGGTCAGCATAGTGTTTGCTGACAACAGCTCAGCAATGACTCCAAACAAGGTCGAATCACTCCATCGTTGAAGATTATTCCTATAACCACAAACATTACAACATGTGTGAGGTCAAATCTTTTATACTGCAATAACATCAACATCAGTCATATCTTTAATTAGTTTATACTTCTTGTGCAATTACCATTCCATTAATTTGCCTCACATATTTTTCCCCACAAGTTGTGGGTTCAATGTCTTGCTTAAGTACACTTTGACTAATGCCCTGCCTACTCTGCCATCCGAGCTAACAGCCACCCCAAACTTGTGAAGACATCAAATGCATCATTCAATCCTAAACTTTCCAAAATCAGCCAAGTAGCCAAATCCATGAGCAATGGTGGAAGAAGTATTCAAATGTTTTACTTAAGCAGTCAGTAAGTGTCAACACTATTGTGTAAATAGTGTAAATCCTCTCATTATGCAGAAAATCCTGTTTCAAGTTATATGACTACATTACTGTATTAATATTACTCACACATACAAATTTCAGTGTTGCAGTGCTTCTTCAGGTGGAGCTCATTTGATTAGATTTTTAAGTTAAACAAATTAGCCCATTTTTGCCTATAGTAGAGTAAAAAGCACAACATGTTCCTCTGAAAACTAGTGCAGTAGAAGCAAATTGTAGTAAATGTAGTACTTAAGTACCTATGTTACTTTCCACTGCCTGATGCCAGAGGAAATTAATCAACACTTAACCTTAGTTTAACTGAGTGAAAGGCAATGTTTAGGGGATTTGTTTTGGGGAGAGCAGCGCAGCAACAATAAATATTGTATCTCCACCTTAAGTTGCTGATTAACAACAGGGACTGCTATTAAAAACAGGCTCTAATATATTCCTGATGTGACGCTGAGAGACCATGCTGAACACTGCATTTAAACTAAACCCAGCAGCGGTTCTGTTTTTAACATTAAGTCGAATATACGGTGCTTATAGCTTCACTTTAAAGCCCTTTACGTTGCATGAACATCGTTGCTGCGCGACTTTTAAAACAGACATTGGCTCAGTCCCAACAGAAAAGGTGAACTGTTCAGCATTTGGATTATTTCAGCCAAACCAAAATACTTCCAGATCTCTGTTTGAAGCTTTGTTAGCTACACAAGTCATAAGGGACCGGGTCAAATACTTACTTGAATGGTGAAAGTTTGACTATGACGGACCCGTCTGTTTTTAATTTGTGGGGTCCCAGCCAGGTGAAATCCCGCCAAAGCGTGATTAGCATGACGTAAGTTGCCAATTACCGTAAGGAACAGTGAAGTGTCTCCGTGAGTCACATCAATTACCGTAAATTACACTCAGTAATGTATACATATGTACCAAGGTTGTTGCTGGTCGGCTACAGGCTTAGACATAATGTACTTTAATGGTTTATGGCTTTAATAATCTATATCAGAGTGAGCATTAGAACACACATTGTTTTAGAAAAGATTATTAAAAGCATTATTCCAGCCCATTAGACCTATACCTTCAGTAGCCAATTCTTTTGTCTACTTATTCTCACAAGTATCTTTGAGTGGTTTCTTGACATTAGATAGCAAAAGGCGGTATTTTTAATACACCTATAATTCACAATTAAATCTGTTAAACATACACACAAACAAAAAAACAAAAGAAAACATAACATGCCATCTGCTAGATTGTGAGGTCTGTGTCACTTCAGACACATTATTGCCTATTTATAGGAGTGCAGTGATACCCAGCAGTGAAAAGTAACTAAGTAGCCCACATTTACTCAAACATTGCATACTTCTGAGGTACTTACAGGTATTACAATATTTTCATTTTATGCTACTTTATAACTCTACAATACAACATTTCAGAAGGAGATATTGTACTTTCTACTCCACTACATTTATTTGACAGTTTTTCAGATTCTCAGATAATATAACAAGCTTTTAAAATACAACACAGTGTTAGAGATGAAACCAGTGGTTTTGATCCTTTCAGGTTTTTGACATCTTACGAAGAGCAGTGTGTAGTTAGGGTCACATTTCAGATGTCTATGAGTTGTTAACAGCTCCACAAAATAGTGATTTTTCCCTCTAAACTTCTGACGTTTTCTTTTCAATACATGTTCAGATCCAGTATTTCACAAAAGAAAAATCAAAGATTAGAGAACAAGTCCAAAAACTGAAAACAGAACTTTGTTTTTTGTTTCTTTCCTCTCCCATTAATCATCTCACAACCTCTCAGATTTATCTGCTGACCCCTTGGAGGGGCCCAACCCTTAGTTTGGGAACCACTGGACTAAACTTACTAACTGTATATAAAGTGGTTAAAACTAGCTCCACTTCCAGCAGCTACAACAGTAACATGCTGATTATAAACTGGAGCTACAGTATTAATAATCTAATGATGAGGGACCAAACCACTACTTTTACTGCAGTACTTTTACTACATATGCTTTTAATTAGGTGGGATTTTTCATACAGGACTGTAAATAGTAAAGGAGTATTTCCAAATTGCTAAGATACTTTTACTAAAGGATCTGAACACTTCTTCCCCTCATTGTAACAGCATAGCCACCATTAACCTATTTAGAGTGTTACATCGCCATCTATTGAAAGAAAAACAGCATTACAATATATTTTGTCTTGTCACCTCATAAATTGCTAGATCACAACCGATTGACACGGACCCATAAGTTATGACTCATTTTGACTTAATGAAGATACTACAACTGCATGTGGATATCATGACTACCAAAGATTACCACAGGCTATGGCAGGTCAGTATCAAAGTATCAAAACAATTTTTTTTGTAGGCAAAGTCCTATTTCATTATTTCTGACTGGTAAAATCCTCACAGTGTACTGCTATAAAGAACAGTTGTTCTAAACCTTTTAGGCTTGTGGCCTGGTTTAAAAGAAGCATATTCAGTTGTTAGTCCTCATTAATTGTTAATAGTCAAACTCAAGAGTGATTTTGCCCTCTTGGATTTGTCTTATTTAAAGGATTTCTCAAGGCCAGCTGATGAAAAAGATAAGGAAGAGTACATTTTTCTGTGTTTCCTTCCTTCTTATAATTATCTGGCAGCAGCAGATATTTATTTTTGGAAACTCTGGCCTAACTTTCTCCTGACCTTCCAGGTTGGGTCCCACTCCATTAAGTAATTATATTTACATTGTGAGGTCCATGTCACTTCAGACACATACCCTTCACAATATAGGAATATGGTGATGCCAACGGAGGTGTGAAAAGCATAAAGCCACCATTAACCTATTTAGAGTGTTACACTGCCATCTACTGTAAGAAAGACAGTATTACAATATTTTTTGTCTTGTCACCTCACAGATTGCTGGCTCTTAAAACGTGTGACAGAACCCTTACAAAAAATAGCAATCATTTTAATGACGATATTAGACTAATACAATAATTTAAAAAAAAAGTATATATAAGTCCCTATACGAGGATATATTGTGGATATTATGACACGCAATTGTGGGAGTCAGTATTAAAGTATTAAAAACTTAACATTTTTGTTTTTGTAGGAACAATGCCTTTAATTATTTTAACCTATGATGAAATCTCATAGGCCTAATTGCTGTGAAGGACAGCTGTTCTCGACCATTTTGGCTTGTGACCCATTTACAAAGAAGATGATGTCCTACCAAATCCAAAACTGATTTGAAGGATTTGTAAAGCCCAGCAGCAGTGCTCAAAAAGTTCCATAATTTCACAAGAAGAAATTATGGATGATCAGCCGACCGCTGAGATTTATCCTCGGACCCTATATTTAGGCTATCATGAACGCCTAGGATGGGACCCACTGGCCTACATAGTGAGTCTGCAGTACCATATAGTGTAATATCTCTTATGTTTCCTATATGGATGGCCATAGACATGCTGTGGGTTTGTGCTGTGTCCGCCCTTGTACAGAGAGATGTTTATTTTTTCTTTTTTTTCATGATCTAAAAAAGAATAATAGGCACTTGGCACGACTTCTGGAAGCTGCGTCAAAGGGAGGTAGTTTACGGTAAAACGGCGCCCATTACCATGTGATTTCATCGATGTTTGTAAACATGCGTCAGCCACATGTGATTCTTGCGATGAGGAAAGACTCTCCAGCCGCTCGGCCAACCAGCGGCCGGGGGAGTGTCAGGGGCGGAGTTCCCGTGTTGCGCTATGGAAAATCGTTAGGGGGATACACTGTGATAAACGTGCGCACCGAGATTTATAATAGCAACAATGGGGCTGAAAGGGGAACCTGGTGGACTGACCATTCACCCAGGACCATGTCCAAGTGGCGCCGGCCGGTGAACACATGAGACTCCTTTGGCACGGGAGGAAAACAGGCTTGGGATAAACACGTAAGTTATTTATGTTATTATGGGTCGAGAGCGACACTTTGCTGCGTATGTTACGTAGAGAATACCACTATGTAATTCATAACCACTGGGTGGTAAGGTAATAATACAAGCGAAAGAGAAGCTGCTGTAAAAGTGTAGAAAATATAGCCTATATATATCTTGAAGAGAGGAAAGGAAAGTCCAGCATTCGCAGTCAAAATAATCAAGCGGGGGGCTTGTTGAGAAAAAGGGTCGTAAACACGTAAAAAATCTTGTGTGTTTCATCATCAACATGACAACAGGTAAATTAAACTGCGTCAGCGAGAAGCATTGACAAGCCACAATCCAGTGGGAATTTCCGCTGCGATGGTGGAAACATGCTGTTACGGCATGACAGCGTAGTTGTGCTCGGTCGGAAACTTCACTTGTGACGGATTTTAATGATAAAACGAAGATGTAAACACAGCGTGGAAACGGCGGGGATGGCGTGTGAAGGAAGAGCTCCGAATAGGATGCTGCGCAAGAGATGGATAGTGCGTAATCCTGTTGTGGGAGAGGACGATGTTACGCAGTTCATATTGGCACGATCATTTAACACCTCATGGCCCTGTGGTCTGTTTTTCTTAATGTATCAGAATGAACGACTACTTTTTTATTTAAAACAGACACAGGAACTGTTAAACATGTTCACAATACACATGTATGGCTGTTCTGTTGTTTGCGTAATTTCTAAGGAAATAAAAAACTTAAGTTTTAAATGAGAAACACAGTTGTGACGCAGTTGTATTGTGTTTCAGGTGTCAAACAACATTTGCTGCGTCACAGAGATCCCAGACGTCCTTAATAGTAATCTGGCTTCTTAGTGCGCACTTGATATGATGAAAACAAGCTACATTTCCCAAACACTGGGGGTGCTATAGAGCACTCTAATCCTTGGGCTGTATCATCAGCTGTAGAGGGATGTTGACATACAGGTGTCCCTCTTCTCCCCTGAACACTCTCAAGTTTTACTTATAATCTTGAAAGAATTTTATTTCAGTCCATTAAATATTGATGACATGCATATCATATATGATAAATAAAAATAATGTGTTTAGTTAGAGTTGTAGTTTTGTATTTCTCTTAGCTGTTGAGGCCATGAGTGAGCCATTTAACACATTTGTCTCCCTTTGCTAGAGTGGTAATCCACACCTGCCAGAGAACAACAGCTCGCTGACACGCCCCCTGTGATGACACTGTTGTTGTTGACACCTTGGTCGCTGGCCTCTCGTACCTTCCTGATGACACAAGTAAAAGAGGGTGTGGTGCCTCCTGTTGCTCACCTGTCAGAGGGACAGGGGATGAAGTCCTTCCTCACCTCTCAGAGCTTGTAAGGTGAAAATGAGACACACAGGAGAACCAAACTCTTTCGTGTCAATTGGATTTGTTTGGTCAATGGGTGAATCAGCAGAAGGCCTCGTGAATTGCTAAACCACTGGCAAGGAAATGAAAGAGAGAGACAGAGAGAGAGAGAGGGAGGAGAGAGAGGAGAGGGAAGGGGAGCTTGAGAACTTTAATTATGTGTACTGAATAGAAACTTGACTCCCGAGGGAATGTGATTGTGGTCGTTTTAAAACAAACAGGTAAAGGTCATGGGAGGAAGCACAAGCTGATCACGGAAAGAGTGTCAGGGCTGGCCCCAAAGCAGAACATCCCTCGTGCTTATTTGCAGTATTATGCAAATATTCACCCATGATATTCTTTATATCACATGGTTAGGGCTGCCAAAGCTCACCAGAATGTTTTTACTGACTGTGAGTATCATGTCCTCTGTAGTCGTAATGTTTACCATGTCTTCTGAGGCTGACCAGTACAACAAATGACCCACTTTCACAGACAAGGAAACGTGACCTCAATAATTATTTCGCTATTCTTTTGGGGAGGGGTGCTGCCTCTCAAGTCAAACAAACAGAAGAGCCCAGTACAAGTGGGCTAAATACAAAGCATTAGCGTTAACCTAGTTTTATTCAATCTTTCTGAGAAATTTTCACAATTATGCTGTTATTGAGTACTGAAAAAAACAATCTCTGCTTTTTCAGCTGGAGCAAATGCAATTCAGCAGATGCTGTCAGGCCAAAACGAGATGCAGCAAACAGGCACACTTAAAAGACTCGAGAGAAAGGCTGTGTGAATCTACTGATGGATGTGTTTACAGCAAGGGGCCAGCATCACCTGTAGCCCACATAAACCTTCAGAAAAACGGTGAGCGACCCACTGCCTTTTAAAACAGATCCCTCCTTCACAGAGATTATAGAATAGGAGGTGGCACAGAGCCGAGAGATGACAGTGCTAAAATTAAACTTGGAGCACTGCTGGCCTCGCTAGATGATGATGTATTAATAGACAAGTGTAAGGCAGCATTCATTTGCAGGTATCATTAGCAGCTAGACACCTAACATGCTGCGAAGGGGACAAAAAAACGCTCAACTGTAAGCTACTGTGCTGATACCCAGGAGGTACCTCTCATTACTGTTATAAATGATGGCCTTGGTTTTTCTCTTTGCTGAGGTACGTGTTTACTTTCGTAAATAGTTCTTAAAGATATATGCAGACGTGCCTAGGAGAGTTAAATAGTGAGTTAGCATTTTGTTGCTGTAGTGTTTTTGTCCTAAATTAAAGCTAATCAAATAGGGATACCAGCCAGGTTTACTCTGTCTTTCTTGAAATCTGATTTGCTTTCATGAAAACACCCTTCAGTGTCATTTTACGTCTTTATATATTCTTTTATCTCTACTTATTTAACTCCTGTGATGAGCAAGACATCTGATATTTCCCTAAAGACAGAGTGGAAGCCAGAAGAGTGTGACAAAGTGTAAACCAGCTCTTCTGTCTGTGGCCTACCCACCTACTTCCACCCATCGTGCAGTAGATAGAACAAAGTATCAAGCTCATCTGTGCTTCTTGAGGCTCTCATATCACCAATCATCTCACAATTTGTTGTTTAGAAGGTGGCGCGTTGTAGAATATACAGTATATATATATACACACACACACACACATATATATATATATCCCAGTATATTGTTTATATCGTTACATATTATATAATTATATACAGTATAAACAATATACTGGGAATTTTTAGCCAAGATATTCAGTAGTTTTCCTTGATTGCATAAATGTTTAGAGGTGGTTTAAAAACACATTACCTCGATGAGTTTGCCCCTCTCACTCCTGATAAATTAGGACCTCTAATCTGTAAGAGGATTAACCACCTACCCTGTTTACACGTGCACACATGCACACAACCCCACCCCCTCACCCCCTCACCGTTACACACACATACACACAATGACACACACATAAAGGCATTCAGTGTTCATTTTACGTCACCTACTCTAATGTGACCCAACCCAGTGTCTCTCCCTGTGACACAATTTAGTCGCTAATAGTCTGCGCTGCCTGATGCACAGTGGGAAGTATTGATCTCATTTTATAAAAGCAAAGGGATATATTATGCTTACATTCTCTTCATCAGAAACTTTTGTTTAATTTGTTTCAGACTGAAGAATTATCAGTGTTGGTGATTTACGTTTTTTTTTTTGTAGCATCTGTGCCCTATCTGTCATTTTTTTTTGTCAGACAATGTAAACAGTTTAAAAGAGAGTGGCTTTACAATAAACCAGTAGTTGCGTAATTCACTTTTGTTTTGGTTTTAAAAGGGGCTGATGCGCCTTTAACAAGCAATAGATGGTCAGGTGACTGGGCAGAAAAAAGTGCTCCGATGCCGAAAGCAACCACTGCACACAATAGACAGCAATAAGAGCTCAAAGTAAGAAGAATAGGAGAGCAGGAGCAGAAGAGAGGTAGATACAGAGTTCACATGGTATTGTCATGGCAGTGTTAAATGGGAGGAGTCCGAATAGCAAAACAAGGAAAGACAGATGAAAGCTGTGTTGTGGCCTTCAGACTACAGTGTCTGCTTGAGTTACTCTCGAGGGTGACAAGGTATTCATTGTAAATACTGGAAATGCTTGTAGAAATTGAGAATATGTTAAGCTTTTGTTGCGGTCGAAATCCATGTCTGTGCAACAGTAATGGCCTCCATTTATAACTACATTTCAATATCAGTCGCAAAAATATAACCAAACAGTACAGCTGCTGCTGAAGCCAAGAAACTAAACTAGCAGTGAAGAGGATTAGGGAGTGACAGACAGGGAAATTGTCCCCGAAATACACATGAAGGTTTTGGATTAACTACGTCACCTTTTCGCATCAACAGGACAACAACGTCTCAGACTCTGACAAAGCAGGATAATGGCAGCCTTTTAATGCAAGACCTACAAATAGAATCCAGTGAGTTTTCCACATTAATTGTCTCAGTGATCTGCTTTCATTTCAACAAATAACAGAAATGGTAATGGTGACAGAAAGTACTGTACTGCATGCCTCATAAGGATTGACAACGTGGGTTCATACTAATGAATCCTCACCTATTTCAGGACCTGTTTTTTCCATCTTGCACCACAGTCAAACCCACTTTGGACCAGGAGTGGGGCTGGATGCCTGAGGCAGACCCAGGAGAGGACACAGTATCCTATTGTGCATTGCAAAGAAGTCTACAGGGAACTGTGGGGATCTATTTTTCCCCAGTATGATTCATAGACAGTTTTTGTTGGGGTTCATCTCTGGTGCCAGTCTGCTGCTGTGTCCGAGTTGTTGGTCACTTGATGCACTTCTAATGTAAGAAGATGAGATGTGTCATTCAGAGAGTTGCTGGCCATGACTCAGTGTTTTTTCTTTTTACTGTTTGTGCCAGCAAAGAGTCTGCATCTTTCGAAGGTTCTGGTTTTTTCTCCGTCTGTCTCTCCGACTTTGGAAAGAGCTATAACTCTAGGTTTTAAGAGCATACTAACTCAAACTTAGACCTTGGGAAATATCTCAAACTTATCTATAGACGTGCATATGCTGTGTTTATTGCACCTGCTGGTTTTTGTATTCAGTCAAATGTAGTTTGTGCAAAGCTTTCTCTTCATTTCTCTGTGCTATAAAACAGGTGGGTATTCTGTTTCCTGTTAAATAACCAAAAGTTGAGATGATGGTTATCAAACATTCTTTTATGTAATTTCAACACCACGCCTAACTGCAGGTTGCGATTCAAACAGACTGCAGAGGTCAGAAATTAGGCTTTTCTTTGTGAAATGGCCATGAGATGAACAGATCTGTATTACAAAAAGTTGGAATTAATGTTCCTCTGCAAGTTAATTCAGAGCAAAAATATTTACACTAAATAATTTGCTACATAATATTTTCCTGTTTCATGTGATAGGAACATTTTATCCAGGGCTACATGCTATTACCTTCTTTTTTTAATGGCAATGTTTTGGTTTTTTTTGTCTTCATTTGAATGGGATTCTTGCAGATAATGGATCTATAAGAAATATTGCCCACATCGTCTAAAACTTGTCTAAGCAAAGAAGCAAATGTATTAAGCAGTTTCTCAAGACTCAAGGGGAAGACTATCTGCCAACTGCTGAATTAAAATTGTTTCAATTGAATTATATTCCTTTAAACAGTCAAATTAAAATGATTAAAAAGTCAAATGTACCTACTGATAGGAACCGACACTTTTATTGATTGTATTAAGAATAATTCAGTGAGGAAAATTCATTCCACGTGTTAATTCATTTCACTGTCAGAATATCATAGTGTCACAGTTTATTGAGTCTCAAACTGTGACGCTATCATGCAAATCAATAATAAAAGATACTTTCCAAAGTGATGACAGGTTTGTTTTTTTCTTTTTTGTTTTTATTGCAGACGGCCTGGCTTCAGACTAAGGGTTTTCATAGAGGCATCCTCCCCAGGGAACTGGTTTCAGATGGTGTCTTAGAGTATAAAATCTTATCTAGCACCATTTGAAATCGGTGTTCTTGAGAAGGAACAGACTTCAGGGATGATAACTGCGATAATGACTGTTGCCAGATGGTTTACAATCGGTTCTCCCATATTCCATATTTATAATACCTTCAGTCAAATGAAGCAGTTTAGGGATATTAAAAAAATGAGACATACACTGATGATGGCGATTGAGACAAAGTGTTAGGTCAGTTGGTGCTTGGGATTAGTTTACGTTCCAGTGAAAAACAACAACAGTGTATCGGATGAGTCCAGCCTCCTGACCTCAAGTTGACCCCCTTCTAATCAAGGCTGACCGTTTTCGTCTGGTGTTCAGAGTTTCCATCATGTCTAGCACCATTTGAAATCGGTTACAATGTGGAGGGACTATCAACACAAGGTATTGTCAGCAGCTTCATGATGTGTTTCCCAAAAGTACCAGAAGATGGCAGTATTGCGCTACTATACATGCCATCATCCCAGGCTGCCAAGTTATTTGGAATCCTTGAGGCAGTGAAGGCCTCACTGGATAACACTGATCAGGTACATGGCCAACAAAGCTCTGGATTAAAGCCATCCTTATTCTGTGGAGTTGATTTCTTTTTCTGATGTTTACTTTTTAAAAGGAATATCATTTTTTCCACATTTATGTTACTCAAGTGAGGGGAAAATCCATTTGCAATGATCAAAACAGCTGATAAGAAATATTTTTTACTCAAATACTTCAGCAGTCCAGATGGTATCACCCAGTGCAACCCTGAGTTATGCAAGGTATTTCATCACCTGAAAGAGAGAAATAGTGCAAAATGTTAGGTTACAGTTGAATCAACATAGTTTCTTAATGTTGGGCAGTGTTTTGTTTATTAAGCTTAATTTATAGGAAATCGTTTTGACCAACAATGTTACTCTGAATATTTATTCACATGTAACAAAAGGTTCTTTGTGAGTACTATATTAATGATCATTGTGTTGAAAATGTTTTTGCTATGCCACCTCAGTTTTTAAGAGTCTCACATTAAGTAAGTTGTCTGAACCATTTCTAATTATAACCTGTCACTTCTCCCACCCCCAAGTTCAGAAGCAATGCTTTTGAGTTTTTGGGCTTTAAATTTTAATTTAATTATAGCATGTAATCCTTTAATTCATGGCTGCCTGATGCTCTCATGCTCCATTACATGCAGAAAGGACAGAGAGTAAGGACCAATATTAGCCTAAAACATCAAGCTCATAAATGTCAACCTCATTACCCTTCATGTGTCGCATGGTTGACATTCACATTAACACAGTTGTCTTTTTGAATAAATGAGTGAAAATTCTTAATTTAAATTCATGAATGATTAACCCACACTGTCAAGGTTAACAGAAGGTTAATAAGAGAAGTCATTATGAATGTATGTAGTCTAGTTTTAATGCATTAAGATTAATTTTAGTGTATAGAATTGTGACTCCAGATTGAGACGAAACTTGTCCATGACGTGAATATTACTCAGATTTTATTTTCCATGCTCTGTAATCGTGTTATTTTATGCATTTGTAGCCTTTTTAAAATTGTATAACCTTGTTCTGGCCGTATTTTGTAACCTGGATAAAGGTTGGAGTTAAATAAAGGCAGATTGAAGTGTAACCAACTAACCAATTAGTGTTTGATATAATTATATCTTGTTACTGTCTCCTTGTTACTTGTTTCCCCCCAGTGCCAGCTTTTTTCTTTTGTTTCATGTATTAATGAAGAATGAAGAATGTTGAAATTACCAAAAATAAAAAAGAGCAGTACCAGCCAAGTCATGCTGCTATTTCAGCTATTTTGAGTCTTTTGTCTTTCGATTGTAAGAGCAGTGCCTTCCAGATCAGCTGTGTCACACTTAAAGTCTCATTTGACACTCTAGAGACACTGTCTTACCAGTCAACAGTGCCCAAAACAGGGTTAACTGCTAAGTAGTGTCATCTACCACAGCTTTCTAATGACTACACTGCCTGCTGAAATTCTCAAACAGCTTGCTACATCAAAGCTTATAAATTGTAAAAGCTTAAAATACTGAGCGGCTAACCTCGAAAGGGAGAGAATCTCCTCCCCCAGCTTGACCTTATTTTTATCACTGGTTTCTGCAAGCACCCAAACTGGCAAACTGTTAAGAATGTATTAATACAGGATGTGTTACCATACCAATAGAAAACAGGAACATATCATTTGTAAAAACTATATGATGACGTTCAATGTACGAGTGAATGTGAGTCACAGGGAGTGTCTCAATCGGGCATGACGTGAAATCATCACTTTCTGATTTATCCAGTCTTGCTCTGACATGGCATGTCTGTCTCACTGTGATGTGGTAAGTGTGACTGGTATCATTGGTTACACAAAGTTAGATTCAGACTTTCCACTTAACCTCAGCAGATGTGGGTGGAGGGCTGATAGTTTTATTATTGTAAACATGGTGATTTAGAAGCACTGTAACTATAGAAATAGGATACTTTTGAAAGAACACATTAACAGTAAAAGCATTAAAATGAACGCTTTTTCCATTCAGTGCTGCTACAGCCTTGGTCTGGTAAAACCATTGAGTTATGGTGGCTAATGGTGGGTAATGTTAACAAATTTAAGATAAGTACTGCTGTATAACAGACATTAATGGGTCAGTCTGTTGATGTTTTAACCCCTCTCTACTTGTGGTAGTGTTCTCTTACATTTGCCATTATTCTGTGTGAACAAGTGGCCATTGTTAAGCAAAAGTTCAAATTATTTTAATGATCGAATTATTTTGTGTAGATCATACTTGTACATGTGTTTGTATCAGTTGTGTGATAATATAAAGGTCTACATTATAAAAGTGTGTGTCGGCTGTTCAACTAAAACTAACAGTCCATTGTTGAAGGTGCTTACATTTAGAGCAGTGCTATTAAGAGCACATAAACATTACTTTACTTACTCATCGCCACCCTGATGGTAAGGTATTCACACTTAACATCTGTTTCTGGTCTAATACAGAGGCCTCAGTGGGAACTGTTTAAGTCTTGTTTGTCATAAGCTTAAATATCTTCATCCGCTCTACTCACGAGAACAAGTTAAAGAGGAGTGTCAAGTCTATTACAAACACAAGGGTGTTTCTTTTTTATTCCTTTTTTCCCACAGCAAAATCTGTTATGCCATCACGACTCTGACCATGCTTACCACATTATGCGTAAACATGTACGTGATTTAGTGAACATTATGTAAATCACCAACATAGCTATGTTTGCTACAGTATTTATTCCAGTCCAGCTGCCAGGGTGACGCTGCAGTGCTACAGAGACATGAGGTAGACTGTGTGTGTGTGTGTGTGTGTGTGTGTGTGTGTGTGTGTGTGTGTGAGAAGGAATTCCTTTTTTGTTTACCTTGTGTAAAATTGTGTCGCTTCCTCTGTGGTGAGATGTGTGTTCGACAATGTGAACAGGATGAACTGGAAACTGTCCTGCAGTGCTTTATCGGGGGGGTTTCCCCCTCTTTGTGCCCTAACACAGTAAAAAGACTGATTATGGCTTTTTCATCTGAATTAACTTAATGCAAACCAGCTATGCTTTACATTTAATTAAAAACTTCCTAGAGAAGAATGACAGATTTTGGACAGTGTAATGATTTTTTATTTATCCAACTGAGTGACACTTCCAGTGTATACAGTATGTGTATATAGTCAAGTCAAAATGATATTTAAACTGTTTTCCAGGAAGAGCAAAAAAAGCTAATACTCAGCTCATGCAGGGTTCATGTCAACAACTCATGTCAACAAGATTCCTCTGAGCTCTTAGACAACTGATTAAATTAGGTTTGCATTGCAAATGCCTCTGCAGGAAGTACAGTCTCTCACTATGTACTTTGATCACTAATTTATGTATTCTTGTCCATAAATGAAGACAATCCGTCAAAAAGACAATTTATGGTCAATAAACAAAAAACTGCATAATAATGATAATAAAGGCAGATTGAAGTGTAACCAACTAACCAATTAGTGTTTGATATAATTATATCTTGTTACTGTCTCCTTGTTACTTGTTTCCCCCCAGTGCCAGCTTTTTTCTTTTGTTTCATGTATTAATGAAGAATGAAGAATGTTGAAATTACCAAAAATAAAAAAGAGCAGTACCAGCCAAGTCATGCTGCTATTTCTGCTATTTTGAGTCTTTTGTCTTTCGATTGTAAGAGCAGTGACTTCCAGATCAGCTGTGTCACACTTAAAGTCTCATTTGACACTCTAGAGACACTGTCTTACCAGTCAACAGTGCCCAAAACAGAGTTAACTGCTAAGTAGTGTCATCCACCACAGCTTTCTAATGACTACACTGCCTGCTGAAATTCTCAAACAGCAGATAATGTAATATGCTGACAAGCTTGAAACATGTGGAAGAGGAAAATCAAGTATTACATAAGATGTTGCACAGTTCAGCAGAAGGTTAAAACATTTCCTCTGTGTTATTTTATTGATTGAAATGTTTTGATGATCTGGACCTGCTTGCCACAGTACTGCTCACTTTTGTCAGATTAAACATCCAGTTCAACTGTACCCTCATCAAGTGTTCATTCAGCAATATCATAGTATAATCTAGGCATAGTAGTTTTACTGTTATGTCAAAGTAAATTATTTTATCACTATATGTAATATTCATTCCTGTGTATATAAACAGTAAGTACATTTAATTAATATGTTTATTTATGCGTACAAATGTGTAATGGGAAGAGTTACCCTTTTCTCTCGCTCTTTCTTCCTCTCAACCCCCAACCGGTCAAGGCAGACAAGGCCGTCCACTTAGAGCCCGGTTCTGCTTGAGGTTTCTTCCCGTTAAAAGGGAGTTTTTCCTTTCCACTGTCACCAAGTGCTTGTTCATGTGGGAATGTTGTGTCTCTTTAAATTAAATTAAGAGTACGGTTTAGAACCTGCCGTATGTGTAAAGTTTCTTGAGATGACTTCAGCGCTATATAAATAAAGATTAATTGATTGACATGCGTTGTAAGGCCTTGTATATACATGTTAAAAATAATCTCAACCTGATATGTTGATGGTGTGTATCACTTTAAGCGTAACAGTATCATAGTTACAAGATAAGTCTTTTTAACATCTCAAAAGTTTATCATTAATGTGGTCATCATGTTTGAAAATGTGTTATGAAAGCACAAAATGAATCCCCACATTAAGATAAAGAGACAAAACAGTATGAACAGAAAGGTCACCATGGTGTCCTTGTTCAGGAACAGGAAAGGGACATGGGAGGTTTCTGGAAATCCAGTAGGTGATAAGTAATATATTGATGTTATGTGAATTTCTTATAGAGAATCCTTGGCTTCCTACTTATTTTTTTATTTTTTTTTTTAAACTTTTTTATTTTTTTTTATTCTAATTTTAGTTTTTAAATTGAGCTCTTACTATACCTTTATTGTTTTTATTTATTATTATATTGTGTGTAATTACATTGTATTTTAATAACTGTACAGCACTTTGGTTCAACTGAGGTTGTTTTTAAATGTGCTTTATAAATAAACTTGACTTGACTTGACCTGACTTGACTTTTAAAAATCCGGTAATGGTGATTTTCACAATTTAATGTTGAACTGAAAGACTAATGGACCCCAGGAAGAGTAGCTGTTGCCATTGGTTTAAGAGACGAAAGGTTGTTATGGACAGTGCTGATACAACATGAGTCAGAATGGGTGTGATACTGTAGTTCAGCAGTGGAAAAACAAGGTTCAGAAGAGGAGGAGGCATCATTGCTGGTGATCTCAGTGAATGGAAAATAAATTGAAACAGGGAGGATACCCGACATGTTCCCTGCTGTCTGTACAGTTTTTGTCAGTTCACTTCCTGTGAGGCTATCACATCTCAGTAAGATAGATAGATGGCATTGCAAGTATAACGAAACTCAGATTGAGCAATCCAATGCAGCATAAAAAATTAAATAAGATATAAGATATGTACACATAACACTAATGCACACAAGCACAAGCCAAGCACATCTCACCCATACCCATGACCACATACACATTCATACCTGTACCCATAAAACTATCCAAAATAACTAAGGAGCAATGAGACGCAACAGTATTCACAGTTCATTCTTGTACTGGGTCCGGGGGTGGCAGTTGTTGTTGTTGTAAGGAATGTTTTATGCTACAGGAGAGGACCTGAAAGCTGTTCATCATGATTCTATTATATAAAAAAATGTACAACATTATACATTGTTATCTTATTGTACAATGTACCCTGCTGAATGCACTTCCAGTGAGTGAGCGTAATCAGTTTCTTTTTATGGTGACTGAGAAAGATTGTCCTATAACCAGACAGTCACATGTTTGTTCCCTCAAAAGTTATGTTTGAAGCATACAGCTGGCAATGTTTGATTTTTTTTTGTTATTGTCAACTTATAATGTAATATTGATTGACTAATTAATTAGTTAGACAAAAGTATTCTTATTCTTTTTATCAATACTAAAAAGTCAGAAGAAAGTCTTTTTGGCCTTCTTTCTCATTGTCAGCTGTGTCAGTGACAATTCACAAGTCTCCGTACAAATACCTGAGTGTTACAAAAGATGCCACCCTATCATGGATATTAATATCTATTATATATATATTATATTTGTATGAAGACTCATCAATGCATGGACTTTCTTTGTAGACTCAGTTCTTTTGGGGTTATATGATGTGTGTGTTTTTTAAATTGGTTATTTAGAGCTGTAAAATATTTGAAACTAAACTGCATAGCCAAATCCAAATTTGTGCGAAGATTACTGGCCAATCTGTGGTGCACTCCTTTCAAGTAGCTCACAACAAGAGCATGCTCAGACTTGCTCAGACTTGCTACCAGTATTTTTTCTGACTCCTTGCATGTTTTAAATGGAGAATACCAACATCTGCCCTCTATTGGGCAATTAAGAGTCCCTCAATTTATACAAAACAACTGTGTAAATTATTTCATGCATCAGTCTATCCTGTTGTTAAACCAAGATCAGTGTGCTGCTAACTGAGATCTGAATCCAGAGGTATGATGTGGTATGTATTATCATGATTGTTTGATGTGTTTTGTATGTCTGACCCCAGGAGCTCAGTTGTCGGGGGCTTTTATGCCCCTGGTAGGGTCTCCCATGGCAAACAGGTTCGGGGGGAGGGGCCAGACAAAGGGTAGCTCAAAAAGACCCCTTATGATGAGCTCGATAAATGGATTTCCGTGTCCCTCGCCCAGACGTGGGTCACCGGGGCCCCCCCCTGGAGCCAGGGACATGGGATCCCCCCCCCCCACAGAGGGGGGCCAAAGGGGTCGGGTGCGTAGAGGATTTGGCGGCAGCCGGGGACGGGGACGGGGACCTTGGCGGTCCGACCCTCAGCTGCAGAAGCTAGCTCTAGGGATGTGGAACGTCACCTCTCTGGTGGGGAAGGAGCCTGAGCTGGTGCGCGAGGTTGAGAAGTTCGGGCTAGATATAGTCGGCCTCACCTCGACGCACAACATGGGCTCTGGAACCAGTCTTCACGAGAGGGGTTGGACTCTCTTCCACTCTGGAGTTGCCACTGGTGAGAGGTGCCGGGCAGGGGTGGAAATACTTATTGCCCCCCGGCTTGGTGCCTGTACGTTGGGGTTTACCCCCGTGGACAAGAGGGTAGCCTCCCTCCACCTTCGGGTGGGGGGACGGATCCTGACTGTTGTTAGTGCCTATGGTCCAAACAGCAGTTCAGAGTATCCACCCTTCTTGGACTCCTTGGAGGGGGTGCTGGAAAGTACTCCCTCTGGGGATTCCCTCGTTCTGCTGGGGGACTTTAACGCCCATGTTGATTGGGAGGAACGGACCCCCGATCTGAACCCGAGTGGTGTTCGGTTATTGGACTTCTGTGCTCGTCACAGATTGTCCATAACGAACACCATGTTCAAGCATAAGGGTGTCCATATGTGCACTTGGCACCAGGACACCCTAGGCCGCAGTTCGATGATTGACTTTGTAGTCGTGTCATCGGACTTGCGGCCGCATGTCTTGGACACTCGGGTGAAGAGAGGGGCGGAGCTGTCAACTGATCACCACCTGGTGGTGAGTTGGCTACGATGGTGGGGGAGGATGCCGGTCAGATCTGGCAGACCCAAACGTATTGCGAGGGTCTGCTGGGAACGTCTGGTAGAGTCTCCTGTCAGAGAGAGTTTCAACTCCCACCTCCGGGAGAGCTTCGACCATGTACCGGGGGAGGTGGGGGACATTGAGTCGGAGTGGGCCAAGTTCCGTGCCTCCATTGTTGAGGCGGCTGACCGGAGCTGTGGCCAGGGACTCGGGTGTGGGCTCCCCTATCTCTGGGGCGGATTCACCGAGGTGGTCAAAAAGCTCCCCGGTGGCAGGGCCCCGGGGGTGGATGAGATCTGCCCCGAGTTCCTCAAGGCCCTCAACAAATTTAATGAAAAACAAATGTGTTAGTCTGTCGCTCAGTATTTTCAGACTTCTCCAGCGTATTGCCTAAAAAACATGTTACTGTAGTTTTTAGAATATGTTACTCAAACAGGGGTAAATTGTGTTTTGTTGGGGAGTATTTTCAGCTGCGGATTTGTCACACTAGCAACACTACATGTTTGTAGCTCATTGTAGGCTTTGGTCTTTGGGATTGGATTTGTTGACAATAAACACGAATACACAGAATATCACTAGGCTTATCCTGAACCAAAAAACCCCAAAACCCACAGACAAATTGATGTCTACCACTATGTGAAAACAGCGAGGAACACCATAAAAGCATATTTTTTTTCTTTTTTGGGAGGAGCTGGAGGTTGATGAATTCAACAAATGTCACAATTGTTGTGGTGGTAACTGTCTGTCCACATAATTAAGATGAGTAATTATGATGATAGGTGCACACCCTGTTTATTACTCATTCTTTCCTTTTCCAAAAAAAAATCACAAATTAAAGTGTTTTAAAACCAACTACATAAAGCCTTGTAGTTTATTTTACTTACAAGAAATTGAACCAAAAATGATTCACAAAATCATAAAAGTTCTGTAAGAGTAGAGACAAGAACCCCTCTCATTTGATCCCCAAAGGGCACAGTTCAAGCCTCTGGCATGACAGCACACCATGGTACAATGAATCAGTGTAACCACATTTTATTATGGAGCTTTTGTCTGTACTGCTCCTCACTCCTGCCAGGATAATGGGTTGGCCTCTCTCTTCTGCTACAACTGTGAATGTATTCCTTGAGTTTCTTCCCTAAGGAACAAAAACTACAACTTTGTGAGAAGTGAACAAAAATGATTTTGATTTGACATTTTTGTTAGTAAAATCTGACACTTCGTGTATCATAATACAGTATGGATATAAAAGTTATTTTCAGCAATGGCTGAATTAATAAAATTAGCCCTTTGACATCAAATCAAATAAATGATTAATTAACTTTTACAAGTTTCTGTTCAATGAGCTCATTCAAGGTTAAAACAAAAGGACACTTTTCCTGGGGATTTTCATAGTTCATTGGTTGGTAGTCTACCACATTCTTTAGTCATGAAAGGTTTCCCATTATTTTGCACAGTTTACTAAAAGGCCTCAGAACAATAGACAATGACCAAAAGAAAGTCAGGAGGCGAAGAATGCAGTTGATTGTATCTTTATAAGTCGCCAATGCAGACTGCAAGCTGAATTAACCACATTGTAGGCTTTTTGAATCACCTTTTTCATGGTTCTTTACTAACAAAATGGCACATCCCCGGAATAAAATGCTAAGATACTTAAAGAATACTTCATAACACATGGAGGAAATATCAACAGTTTATTTTTTTAACATAAATAATGTACAAAATAGAAATATTTAATTACAAATATTTGTTAAAAATAAAGTGTGAAGGTAGGAAAAGTATGAACAAAAAGTGCTTTTTAACAGTGGATGTTCATTATGACCACTGATCATTTAAATTATTAACTTTAACAAATTTGTTTTTATCTGCCATTTGAAGTGCAATAATATTCAGGTGAGTTTCCATTCATCCAGAGAGGAACTGCTACAGTGTGTTGGCACATCCTTCCTGGGTCACAGATGTTCTTTAAATGATAGATACGGTTCCAGAGCTAGTGTTAACAAGAAATAATAGAAAACAGTTCAAGTTAAGCTCCATTCACATAGTGATGCAGAAAAACAAAACAAAAAGGAAACGATTCATGCTTTTTTGGTGTCACTTGTAATGTGTAATGTTCCAACTATCCAACTATAATGCTGTGAAACACACTTCAATATACGTTTAAAAAGGTATTTGGGTGGTTTTATTTTAACAGTAAATACACAGAAATTGACAGGTACCTTATTGAGGCAGGCAAGCTAAAGAGTTTGGAAGGGTAATAATGCTGGCTTCAGGTCTTCTCTGGTGTCATATGAGCTATAGTGTCATCAAATAAGGAATTTTGTCAGCATTGTTGAATTATGTTATTTTTATGTTAAAGTTATGTTGTATTAGTTCACCAAATTCTTAATAAGCATTTGGTAATGTTAGTACAATTTTCAGAGAATAATGATTATTTGGTGAGTAAGGTTTTAAACTTGGCTCAATTCAATATGTGAGTATATGATTATATACATCATTAGAGACTCATGCTTAAGGAAAGTTTCTCTGGCTCAGTCTGAGCTGTTTGGTTTATCTGGATTGAAAGTCAATTTCATAAAAAAAAGGGTTTGAAGTTGTTTTCACAGTTTTGAGCTTTGAGCACCTAACTCTCTGTCTCTGACATCTGTTTGTCAAATTCAGGTCACATGAATGTCTAACAAAGAGTGTCACATAAATCCCAAAATACTCCATGTCCGCCTCTACATGGTTGTGACTGTGACAAATTCCTATACATTTATTAAAGACAACCTGATTCATTCTAGCCCAAAGGGATTTTTTGATGCTAATTTTTATGTCACATCCAGTTTCATGTAAGGGTTTCCTGTTGACTTCCCTCATTCCTCATCACAAGTCCAAAAACAAAGACATCTAGTTTTCAATAGATTTAAACAGTTAAGAATTAAGAAGCTGTGGAGAAAATTATAGAAGAATTAACATAATTATCTCCCCAAAGTTACAACATGTTATGTATTGGCTAGTTTGTACCTCTACTGTCCTTTGAGTGTACAAATAGTATAAAAAGCCTCAAAAGATAAAAAGAGTAAAAAGCAACAGTTGGATAGAAGTTATGATCAAGTATGAGCCATGCATAAAGTAGTTATGATAGAGTATTGATACTCACCCCTTTCTCCTCAGGAAATACTTATGTGTAAAGCCCACCACTATGGATACAACTGTAAAATAATTTCAAACAGTTTACTTTGTGTCCCAACTGCAATATTTGGTTAAAGTGTGACTTCTGAAGAGAAATGTGTACATTACCAAAAAGAACAGTGAGCACACTGATTATAACAGGTGTATATCCTGAAAGACACAAAATGCAAAGTTAAATGCAGAACTTTAAACATAAATCATCAACCATGTTAATATCTTATTGGGACCGAGATGATTAACTCACCAATGTCCTTGTTACCATCTACAGTCTCAGTCCCATCTTGCTTGTAAGAAGTCACTGTCAAGTATAAAACATCTTCATTATAGTTTGTAAACTACTATAGACAATCTACATCAGTAAAGTAATCAACATAGGATCTGTTATAATCTTTATCTTTATCTGTCAGACAGTTTCTATAAGTGAACATATTCCTAATGGGGTGTTTTGTTTTTAAGGCCACTTTATTTTAATATTTCACTTAATGATATTACAAAAAATACATAATAACATGTAAATAACAAAAGTAATGAGGTGATCAGTGAAAGGGGGGGGGGGGGGGGGGGGGGGTTAGGGTTATATTGGGGGGTGATATTGATAAATTAACTGGGACAAGGAATGAGTCACTCAATTAGCAAATGTAAATACTGATTAATATCCACTCTGTTTCTTTCCCATCCCATTATGACCAGTGTGAAGATCTCTATTAAATATAATCTTTAACTGGCAACTCAATATTAGTCGTGGTCTTTCTTTAAAAAAAATCTTATATTTGACCTCCGATCAAAAAGCAGAGTCCTCTAAAGGGGTTTTTAGGGAAGCATCTGACCATGAAATGTTTTAGTAAAAATCCATGAAACAGAAACCTGTGACTAAAGCTTGTTATCGTACATTTTCCAGCTGGAAACTCAAGAATGCTTTCATGAAATCTTTCAATACCTCCAGATAAAGAAGTTGTTGCTGGCGTTACGTTGGTTGCGGGAATATTATCCTCAACTGTCAACATGTCTCTGCCACCTTTACACAGAACGATCAGAATAACTCTTAATTTCTTTCTCCGGTTTGGACAGGATATATGTGACAAGTCAAATTGAGAAGCCAAATCTGAGATGTGTGCACATAATCCATTCATGCTGCCAAAGGTTTTCAACTTAATTACATTCTGATTGGTTGTTTTGAGACATTTTTCTGTACCTGTTGCTGAAGAGACAGTTGTTGAAGGTGAGACAGTTGTTAAAGGTGAGTCAGCACTGGCTGGGATAGTTTGATCACTGTGAGTTGTCTCTGTGGTTGATGACTCTGTGGCAATGGAGGCTTCTGTAACATGGAAAATAAACACTGCATTCATAATATTTTTAAACCTTTAAGAGAAGTCTTCCTAATAAACCAGGGTTCATATAAAGAGGGCGTAAGGAATATAAATAATCTCTTTATTCTTCAGTGTAAAATGATATCATTATTCAAAATATAAAGGATTTCTTGATTTCTGTTAAAATACCTTGTGTTTGCAGTGCAGGAGTTCTATCTTCAGTTGTCACACATATGAATACATTTTATGGGAGCAAGATTGTTCATCTATGTTTTATGAGTTTTATGTCTTTTATGAGTTTTATGAGTTTTTATGGTGGAGCATGTATGTAGATTTCTTTGAACATGCAAATTGTGCTGCAACTATAAATGCTTCATGATGCACTAAATGTCCAGCAATGTTTTACCGTAGAAAACAACACATAGTGTTGTCTTAGGTTGCTCTTTAGTCAGTAGTGAGTATGGTGAGTTGGTGTGGAAGTTAGTGAACAAATTACTTAGATGTAAATGTTGTAAAGCTTGAATACTGCCTAAATGAGCGAGCTTGAAGAGTATCTAGAGAGGGGATAAGTGATGATGTTCAAACATGCCAACAGTGTGTTCCATTGTGAGTGTCCTCAGTGACACCATGGCAACTACTAAATTAAATTCAGTAAATTACAGAGAAAACTTCATTTGGATGTTTGAAAACATACAGCAAACTCACTCGTGATTCTTCAAGCCTCAGTTAATATGTAGTATGGATTAAAATATAATTAAAAGACCATGCCTGTGGTTTCAGCTCAAAGCATACCAGAAGTTCCCAGATGGATTCATGACCTTTTCGAAGCAGCCATTGTTTTCATTTAATTTCATAACAGTATGACAATCAACTTGCAGAGAATCATTCTTGCTCAAGACAGATAATTCAGCAATTTATGAAAACTTTCCTCGTCAGGAAATGTCCAAGTTCTGACATCTAAAACTTGAGTCATCTGCTGAGCAGCAATGGTTATAATTGAAGAAATGAACAATTAGAGTACCTTTACTGTAGCTAATAAACCATGGCTCTTAGATATTTGATGTTGAAATTTCCTTGAATGCACCACCCTGGGCAGTTGTTATGCTCACAACTGCATTACCATGAAATGATGCAATATATTTTGAAAAATAAAAATAAGTAAACGTGACAAATGTTCAATGTGATGGTTTACCTATCAAGTTCACTCCTGCAAGATGATTTTCATGTTGCAGTGATATGAATGGAAACATCTGGCTGTTTAACTTCAACTTAACCTACATGTTTTAATTTGCTTTGTAAAACAGTAGTATAAAGAGTTAAATAATGGGTTAAAACAAGCAAAATCACCTGTATGGTCCCTGAATAACAATATTTGATCTGCATTAAGCTTTTACCAACTTAGCCTGCCTCTCATTAATGTGTGTGTGAACACATGGATGCAGTGGGCTTACCTTCGCATTTAGGAGGCTGAGGGTGATATTCACCAGTTTCATTGCACATAATGGTATCACTCCCAACAAGAGTGTATCCATCATTGCACTCGTAGTGTATGGTTTGTCCATATTCTGGATCATCTGCAGAATTCCATGAGCTTGTGCCATCGGCCACTTCACCAGGTGGGGCACATGTCACAACTGAGGAATCAGACAAACAGGTGTTTTCACACAATATAAACCACTCAAGAAGAAAAATAAATGATCTTCATAATTACATATGAGTGTGTGCTTCCTGCTCACTGACAGTAATAATGACCAAAAACAGTCAGAGGAAGAAGAACAACTTCAACAATAATCCATGTGTTAAGAGAATATGCAAGAAAAGGATACAGAGATTGATTGTAGAAATATACCAAACAATTGTGTTTCATTGTTTCTGGTTGTGGTTTCAAGGAAAACAAAATGAGAGATATTTACTTTCACATTTGGATCTTCCAAACCACCCTGTAGCAAAGCACTGTCTGAAGCCTGCTCCACTAAGGTCGTAACTGTTGAAAGGAGGAGAATAAAGCAGGACTGTTTATTTAAGGGGACATGAACACATGATTTTATAATGCAAAGAATCGTAACAGTGAAACTAAATTCTTGCAAAGTTTAGTCAAACATCAACTGATCTCTAAAGGAGAACCAAGTTTCTAATCAGTGAAAGCATGAAGTAACACCTTCTGGCAATGACTCTATTTACTTTTCAAGATTACTTTGATTTCTTTAAAATACTTTTTCCATTTGGAAATGTACCTGACATAGACTTCACCTAAATCTATTTGCCAGGAACAACACTTTCTGGTGGATAACTATTGGCAGTACAGCAACAAGAAATACTTTGTATGTAACCACACATAACTTTCTCCTGAGCCCCTCCCTGTGTACTGCCTTAGGAGCTGCTCCACTCTGACACTTGCTTCAATTTAAGACAACTTTTCAACAACGTTATTCAACCAAATAGAAATGAAATGCAGAGAATTTCATTATTTCTACATTCATACTCACCCTTTATCACAAGTTACTCTTATTTTGGCACCAAACAGGGTATCAGTGAGGATTTCAAATTTCATATTTGGTTGGGTTCTAGGGGGACCACAGTCCTTCTCTGAAAACAAAAAGAAGAACATGGCTCACCCAAGTTTCTGGTGGAACTTCATGCCAGCAGTTTATCCACAAAATTGCAGCAAAAAAGCTCAATGGTAGACAACACAAGGAGACAGAGGTTGGTGTGTCAGTACAGTTATGATTACAGTAGAAAGAACTCACTTTTACAGATGAGATCTGGGCTAGACCAGTTTTCATTAATACAGTTTATAATCCCAGAGCCACTTTCTTTAACATATCCATTAGCACACTCCAATGCGACCTCAATTCTGTCTGGAAAAGAATTCAATAGAAGTGCTTCGTCTGATAAGACCATATTTTCTTCTGTCTCTGGTTTGGGACAGTCAGCTGGGGAAAAAAAGAGAGAAAGAAACAACATCAACAATAACACCTTTTTTTGGGCATGCCAAAGACACAAAGACACAACTTGAAAGCTGGATATTTTCATGAGAAATAAGAACAATAATAAAGCTACAGACTAAACATATGGTAATTCATAAAGATGGAAAAAAGGGCATGTGAGAAAATGACTGCATCTTATGACAATCTTCATTTTCCTCTATTTTTAGTTCATCTTAATTAAAATCACAGCAGCAATCCTAATTTAAGAAATTAGCGTGTGTAATTGTCAACTGTAGTCTACAGTTTGTTTTGGCAATTCAGTAATATTCCAAACATATTTGAAGGAATTCACTTCATGGTCTATCATTCATCATTGTTTGTCTTGCCAGTCCATCTAACAAAACATATTCCAAATTTCTTTCTTAGGCATTACACCTATACCCACACACATACAAAACAAAAAAACAAATAACATTTTAGCTTGTAGATTTGTATTACTTGTATGTTTCCTCACACCCATCAAATAACTATTAATAAATATTATCTCATTAACCAGACGGTGAGGCGTATGTTACTCCGGTGTCATACTGACCTGCTGCCTTCAACAAAAAGAGGTGTAACGTCAGGAAAAGCAGAGATTTGACGTCCATTCGTCCACAAGTATCCAGTAAAACTTCCATGAAGGGCTTCAGCGAGATAAACATCCTGGTCTGGAAACTTTCTGTCCTGTCAAACTTCTTCAAAGACGCAGAGCTGACGCGCGACTTTCTGCGCTGCCGGTCAAGACTAAGTGATAGTGCATGTCAGAGAGGTTTAGAGGTTTATGTCTCTAGTCTGTCAAGTTTACTTTAATAACAGGAAGTGACGAAAATTCCTTCAGGATAACAGCATAACTGGGGATAGACTGACCTGTGATGATTATGATCCCAGGCCACACAACACAAACTGCTGCTTCCAAATAAATAGTAATACATTTATAAAATTAATACAGACCCGTTATAGCTACATGTAAGTTATTGGGTTATGTGAAAATGCAATAAATAAATAAATAACTTTACACCTGCACTTTCATGTGGTCAAGCACTCCCTGATAGCAATCTAATCACCCAGAAAACATTTTAATGCCAGTTGTAAAAAGGGTGAAAGTCTGTCAGATTACGTTGATTATTAGTATTTTTCATTTATTTATTTTATTTTATTCATTTGTATGATGACGGATGTGTGTAATTTACTTTGGTGTTTACATACTATATTTCATTTATTTATCTTATTTTTTGTGTTATGAAGGATTTGTAGAGAGGGGCGCCGATAGATGGATGTGTGATACTGCAATTCCAGTTGGAATTAATATTACCTTGTAAACTATCTATTTCACAAGTACACTATTTTGAAAACTACAGGACAGGAAGTAGGCTGTCACTTTTTAAAAACGTTCTACCTTGACGTCATTGTGTTTCAGCGTCTGTGGGTAGGAAACAGGCACAGACAGTAACCACTTCAAAGGAAAATGAAGACACGTAAATAAAATCTGTCACATCTAAATATCTCATTAAAGATGCAAGTGTTACTTGAACAACAGAAGAACACAAACGCCATGTCTGTCCAACATTTAAAGCTGCCCCACCTCCTTTAAAAAACGGAGTTGTAATGACAACAAGTGGAAACATAATGGGTGTGTCCCGAAGAAAAACAAAAAAAAAAAGTCCTCATGGGGAAAGCCTTTCTCATTTTTTCCTATATTCTAATGATTTTAACCTACTGTACTATTTAACAGTATCCTAATACGTTAAAAAATAATAATGATTATACTAAACAAAGCTAAACCTCAAATAAGTTGAGGTTGTAATTGTGATGATACACATTTGTCAATTCTAGGGCTTAAGTTCCACAGTTTTCTCCAAAAACAGGGCAGTGCCTCATTACCTCACACCAGTTTAGAGACACAACGGTGCTCACAAGCATCAAGTTTTGGTTTGGTCAAGATGTAAGTGAGCAGATTGTTTTCTGACCAGAGAGTGAATCTGTGGCCCTTGAGCCAAAGACTGAATTTATCACACATTGCCCACTTAAAAGCTAAAAATTCCAACATGTGAGCAGGATAGTTGGGTTGACTGTGACTGAGGGATTTGCTTACAAAAGCAATGGGTCTCACTCTCTTCACAAGCTGGCACCTGAGACAGGACAGCAAACAGACCATCAAGGGAAGTTTCGGTGGAGAGGATGAAAGGCCTATCAAAATCTGGATGTGCCAGCACCACACTGTTGAGGAGTGCATTTTTAAGAGATCTTCAAATGCTTTCTCACAGTCAGGGGTCCAATCCTGAGGAGTCAGGTCACGAAAGTTGCCGGCACTTCAATGACCAAAGGGGCCTTTAGCCCTGCTCTTCTGTCCTCCACCTCAAGGAGTAGAGTGGCTTTGCAATGCAAGAGCAGTCACGAATGAAATGCTGATAATATAGCATCATCCCAAAGAAATATTTCACTTTCTGCTAAGATGTAGTGCAGCCATCATTATTTATGAAGTCCTCTTTTCTGAAAGCTGAGATGACCTTCACTTTTTCCTGGTCAACTGAGACACCACTGCTGTCCACCATGTGGCCAAGAAACCTCACAGACTTGCGAAGAAAGTGGCACTTCGTCTGTGCCAGCTTCAGGCTGTTGGCTCTGAGATGTGAAAAGACTGTCCAGTCATTTCCTCCTTCCTCCTGAGATGGAGCAAAGGCGAGCAGGTCATCTAGATATCAGAGGAGACTGGAGAAGCTCAAGTCACTGAAGATGCTGATCATCATCCGCATAAAGAATGCAGGACTGTTACACAAGCCCTATGAGAAGCCTGTTGTACTCATACCGGCCTAAAGGTGTTGTAAAGGCCATGTACCACCTGTCAGACTCATGGAGAGGGATATTTTAGAACCCCGATGTTAGATCCATGGTACTGAATAAAGTGTTTCCCCCAAGAGCGGCAAGGCACTAAGCCTGGTGGGTCAGTAGGTGGGCATCCTTGACTGTCTTGGCATTGAGCCAACGAAAGTCAGTACAGAGACGCACATCTCCTGACTTCTTCCAGACCAGGACTAACAGCGAAGCATATTCAGTGACTGACTTACCAATAATACCTTTCAACTCCATCTCACACAACTCCCTCAGTTTATGATAGTGTGCTGGAGGGACACGGTGATAGGGTGGCTGGAAGGGGCGATGATCAGTGAGGTGAATACAGGGGATAAAATCCTTTGCTTCTCCACAGTCCAGCTTGTTCTTGGAGAAGACATCCTAGTAAGTGAGCACAAGGTCAGCCAGCCACTGTTCAAGGTTGATATCAAACCATCCGCAGGCCTTAAGAAAGGGGACAGAGGTGGAACCTGAGTTTGAGACCCTGGGAGAGAGTAAGGTACTCCACAGCAACATAAGGAGAGACATCTGCCACTTTTGCATTACGGCGCAGGGTCACAGGTCTCTTTGTGGGATTGAGGATCAGGACCCAGCGATCTCTCCACATGGGTACCACAACCCACCCAACAATGTCTCTCGTCTTTATCCGCGGCATTATAGGCCTGATAACTTTGCTGCCAATGATGAGCTCCTCTCTCTTCACTGGAACAAGGAAAATTGGCACAACAAATTTAGACCCATAAATCCCAATGTCCAGCTCACAGATGCATTTGGGTTGGATTGTAAGGCCACCACAGCCAACGAGGACCACTTTCTCAGGCACAGGCTGAGGATTGGAAGAAAGCACCAGCAGCTCTGAGCTTGGACTCCCTCTCCACTGAATTTGCATGACATGCTCCCTGAATCAAGCTGCCCCTTTAGGATGGATTGGCCCCTTCCCAATGCCACAACTGTGAATGTATTCCATGAGTTTCTCCTTTAAGGAACAAAAACTACAACTTTGTGAGAAGTGAACAAAAAATTATCTTGATTTGACATTATTATTGGTTAAATTTGACACTTCATGTATGATTACAGTATGGATATAAATCAGTTCTGTTCAGCAATGGCTCCATTATTAAAATCAGCCTTTTGCTGAATGAACTCTGTTGCAGCCAATAACGTCATAACGTCCGTTAACATTACTGCCAATAAATACAACTGTATGATATGAAATCTATGTATCTCACTTTTAAAGAATTTATTTTTTCTGAATCTTAATTTTTTTTTCTTTCGTAGAACCCATAATTGACCACTAGATGGCAATGGATTGACAAGATAGCCAGTCACTTGTTTGAATTTCCTTACTTTCTAGCACACATGTTGAAAGCTAATCCAGCATTGTGAAATTATGACTTTTGGCTCATTTTGTGGAAATGAATGGACAAATTGAATGGAAAAAATGCAATAAACCTTCAGCAGATTAAAAGTACCTGACTGCCACTGCATTGGAGGACCTGCAAACATGTTGGAGCTTGAATGGCTAAAGAGCAGAAGACAGGAATGGAGATGTATGGAGATAATTCTAACAATCAAGTTAAACAAACAGTCCTAAGAGAGTGAGAGTGAGTGTGTGCATATGCGTGTGCATCTTCACAGTAATAA
Source organism: Scomber japonicus (assembly GCF_027409825.1). Classification (NCBI taxonomy): domain Eukaryota; kingdom Metazoa; phylum Chordata; class Actinopteri; order Scombriformes; family Scombridae; genus Scomber; species Scomber japonicus. The sequence continues at coordinate 28,356,244 of NC_070580.1, read as the reverse complement.
CTTATTACGTTATTGGTTCAAGACTTTTATTACATTATTGGCTTAATACATAAAACAAATGGGCAAAATTAGTACATTATCGGCCATTAGTACGTTATTGGCCATTGGTACGTTATCGACTGCTAGATACTGTCCTAACAAAATAGCACATTGATAAGTACAGAAAACTTAAAGCCTTAGGATTCCTCGAGATGAAATCCTTTGAAATAAAATGTTAAGATACTTAAAGAATACACATAACACATGGAAGTAATATCAAACGGTTTATTCCAGCTTTTAACATAAATAATGTACAAAATAGAAATACTTCAGTTGAATCAATATTTACAAATATTTGTAAAAATAAAGAGTGAGGGCAGGAAAAAATATTATATCAACAAAAAGTGCCTTTTAACACTGGATGATCGTTACGACCAATATTGAAAAAATTAGACAAATCCTGTCTCAAAATGATGCTGAAAAACTAGTCCATGCATTTGTTACTTCTAGGCTGGACTACTGTAATTCATTATTATCAGGCAAACAAGTCTCTAAAGACTCTTCAGCTTGTCCAGAATGCAGCTGCACGTGTTCTGACATTCATATCTCAAATAGCTTATAGTACCTTATGTACCTACCAGAACACTATGCTCCCAGTATGCAGGCCTACTTGTGGTTCCTAGTATCTCTAAAAGTAGAATGGGAGGCAGAGCCTTCAGCTATCAGGTTCCTCTCCTGTGGAATCATTTTCCAGATTTGGTGCGGGGGGGCAGACACCCTCCCTACATTTAAGAGTAGGCTTAAAACTTTCCTTTTTGATAAAGCTTATAGTTAGGGCTCTTAGAGCTCTTAGCTTATGCTGCTATAGGCTTAGACTGCTGGGGGGACTCCCATGATGCACTGGGCTCCTCTCTCCTCTTCCCTCTCTCTCTCTATCCATCCATCTATATCCATTAACATTCATGTTCTATTAATGCATTCAATAACCTAAACTTCTTCCCCGGAGTTGTCTGTGCTTTCTCATCTCACAGGTAATCTGGGCCTGTAGACGTCCGGATGACAGATTCCAGTCCCGGACCTTCTACCTTCATTGTTGTTTTTCATTGTGCTTCTCTCTCCTATCCTTCCTTTCTCTCCTCTGTACCCCAACCAGTCGAGGCAGATGGCCGCCCACTCTGAGTCTGGTTCTGAGGTTTCTTCCTGTTAAAAGGGAGTTTTTTCTCGCCACTGTTGCTCATGTGGGAATGTTGGGTCTCTTTAAAATTAAAACCTGAAGAGTTCGGTTTAGAACCTGCTCTATGTGTAAAGTGCCTTGAGATGACTTTGTTGTGATTTGGTGCTATACAAATAAAGATTGATTGATTGATTGATTGATTGACCATTGATCATTTCAATTATTATACTTTAACAAATTTGTTTTTATCTGCCATTTGAAGTGCAATAATATTCAGGTGAGTTTCCATTCATCCAGAGAGGAACTGCTACAGTGTGTTGGCACATCCTTCCTGGGTCACAGATGTTCTTTAAATGATAGATGCAGTTCCAGAGCTAGTGTTAACAAGAAATAATAGAAAACAATTCAAGTTAAGCTCCATTCACATAGTGATGCAGAAAAACAAAACAAAAAGGAAACGATTCATGCTTTTTTGGTGTCACGTGTAATGTGTAATGTTCCAACTATCCAACTATAACGCTGTGAAACATACTTCAATATACGTTTAAAAGGTATTTGGGTGGTTTTATTGTAACAGTAAATACACAGAAATTGACAGGTACCTTACTGAGGCAGGCAAGCTAAAGAGTTTGGAAGGGTAATAATGCTGGCTTCAGGTCTTCTCTGGTGTCATATGAGCTATAGTGTCATCAAATAAGGAATTTTGTCAGCATTGTTGAATTATGTTATTTTTATGTTAAAGTTATGTTGTATTAGTTCACCAAATTCTTAATAAGCATTTGGTAATGTTAGTACAATTTTCAGAGAATAATGATTATTTGGTGAGTAAGGTTTTAAACTTTGCTCAATTCATTATGTGAGTATATGATTATATACATCATTAGAGACTCATGCTTAAGGAAAGTCTGAGCTGTTTGGTTTATCTGGATTGAAATCTAGTTTTCAATAAACAGTTAAGAATTAAGAAGCTGTGGAGAAAATTATAGAAGAATTAACAGAATTGCACAACATGTTGTGCTTTGCATGCTGCTGTGGCTAGTTTGTACCTCTACTGTCCTCTGAGTGTACAAATAGTATAAAAAGCCTCAAAAGATAAAAAGAGTAAAACGCAATAGTTGGATAGAAGTTATGATCAAGTATGAGTCATGCATAAAGTAGTTATGATAGAGTATTAATACTCACCCCTTTCTCCTCAGGAAATACTTATGTGTAAAGGCCACCACTATGGATACAACTGTAAAATAATTTCAAACAGATTATTTTGTGTGCCAACTGCAATATTTGGTTAAAGTGTGACTTCTGAAGAGAAATGTGTACATTACCAAATAGAACAGTGAGCACACTGATTATAACAGGTGTATATCCTGAAAGACACAAAATGCAAAGTTAAATGCAGAACTTTAAACATAAATCATCAACCATGTTAATATCTTATTGGGGCTGAGATTATTAACTCACCAATGTCCTTGTAACCATCTACAGTCTCAGTCCCATCTTGCTTGTAAGAAGTCACTGTCAAGTATAAAACATCTTCATTATAGTTTGTAAACTACTATAGACAATCTATGTCAGTAAAGTAATCAACAGAGGATCTGTTATAATCTTTATCTTTATCTGTCAGACAGTTTCTATAAGTGAACATATTCCTAATGGGGTGTTTTGTTTTTAAGGCCACTTTATTTTAATATTTCACTTAATGATATTACAAAAAATGCATAATAACCTATAAAAAAGTAATGAGTTATTTTCAGTTTATTCATCTCATCTGATCAGTGAGGCGGGGGGTGATATTGATAAATTAACTGGGACAAGGAATGAGGCACATTTTAGAAAATTAAATGGCATGTCTCTTTGGTCCGTTAATTAAAACCACCATGATATTCTCCACATGTCCCCATTGCAAGAATAATCATTTGATCAGTTTATTAGTTGAAGTTTCCTGAAAACCAAATAACCTTAAATCCAGTTCAATTAGCAAATGTAAATACTGATTAATATCCACTCTGTTTCTTTCCCATCCCATTATGACCAGTGTGAAGATCACTATTAAATGTAATGTTTTACTGGCAACTCAATATTAGTCGTGGTCTTTCTTTAAAAAAATCTTATATTTGACCTCCGATCAAAAAGCAGAGTCCTCTAAAGGGGTTTTTAGGGAAGCATCTGACCATGAAATGTTTTAGTAAAAATCCATGAAACAGAAACCTGTGACTAAAGCTTGTTATCGTACATTTTCCAGCTGGAAACTCAAGAATGCTTTCATGAAATCTTTCAATACCTCCAGATAAAGAAGTTGTTGCTGGCGTTACGTTGGTTGCGGTAGTATTATCCTCAACTGTCAACATGTCTCTGCCACCTTTACACAGAACGATCAGAATAACTCTTAATTTCTTTCTTTCTCCGGTTTGGACAGGATATATGTGACAAGTCAAATTGAGAAGCCAAATCTGAGATGTGAGCACATAATCCATTCATGCTGCCAGGTGCCGAAAAGGTTTTCAACTTAATTACATTCTTGGTTGTTTTGAGACATTTTTCTGTACCTGGTACTGAAGGAGAGACAGTTGTTAAAGGTGAGACAGTTGTTAAAGGTGAGACAGTTGTTAAAGGTGAGACAGTTGTTAAAGGTGAGTCAGTACTGGCTGGGATAGTTTGATCACTGTGAGTTGTCTCTGTGGTTGATGACTCTGTGGTAGTGGAGGCTTCTGTAACATGGAAAATAAACACTGTAGTCATAATATTTTTAAACCTTTAAGAGAAGTCTTCCTAATAAACCAGGGTTCATATAAAGAGGGCGTAAGGTGTAAAATTATATGATTATTCAAAATATAAAGGATTTCTTGATTTCTGTTAAAATACCTTGTGTTTGCAGTGCAGGAGTTGGTGTTATCACATTTGTGGCCATTCTATCTTCAGTTGTCACACCTATGAATACATTTTATTCAAGATTGTTCATCTATGTTTAATGAGTTTTATGTCTTTTATGAGTTTTATGAGTTTTTATGGTGGAGCATGTATGTAGACACTTTTTAAACATGCAAATTGTGCTGCAACTATAAATGCTTCATGATGTACTAAATGTCCAGCAATGTTTTACCGTAGAAAACAACACATAGTGTTGTGTTAGGTTGCTCTTTAGTCAGTAGTGAGTATGGTGAGTTGGTGTGGAAGTTAGTGAAGAAATTACTTGGAGGTAAATGTTGTAAAGCTTGAATACTGCCTAAATGAGCGAGCTTGAAGAGTATCTAGAGAGGGGATAAGTGATGATGTTCAAACATGCCAACAGTGTGTTCCATTCTGAGTGTCCTCAGTGACACCATGGCAACTACTAAATTAAATTCAGTAAATTACAGAGAAAACTTCATTTGGATGTTTGAAAACATACAGCAAACTCACTCGTGATTCTTCAAGCCTCAGTTAATATGTAGTATGGATTAAAATATAATTAAAAGACCATGCCTGTGGTTTCAGCCATTGTTTTCATTTAATTTCATAACAGTATGACAATCAACTTGCAGAGAATCATTCTTGCTCAAGACAGATAATTCAGCAATTTATGAAAAATGTCCAAGTTCTGACATCTAAAACTTGAGTCATCTGCTGAGCAGCAATGGTTATAATTGAAGAAATGAACAATTAGAGTACCTTTACTGTAGCTGATAAACCATGGCTCTTAGATATTGGATGTTTAAATATCCCTGAATGCACCACCCTGGGCAGTTGTTATGCTCACAACTGCATTACCATGAAATGATGCAGTATATTTTGAAAAATAAAAATAAGTAAACGTAACAAATGTTCAATGTGATGGTTTACCTATCAAGTTAACTCCTGCAAGATGATTTTCATGTTGCAGTGATATGAATGGAAACATCTGGCTGTTTAACTTCAACTTAACCTACATGTTTTAATTTGCTTTGTAAAACAGTAGTATAAAGAGTTAAATAATGGGTTAAAACAAGCAACATCACCTGTATGGTCCCTGAATAACAATATTTGATCTGCATTAAGCTTTTACCAACTTAGGCTGCCTCTCATTAATGTGTGTGTGAACACATGGATGCAGTGGGCTTACCTTCGCATTTAGGAGGCTGAGGGTGATATTCACCAGTTTCATTGCACATAATGGTATCACTCCCAACAAGAGTGTATCCATCATTGCACTCGTAGTGTATGGTTTGTCCATATTCTGGATCATCTGCAGAATTCCATGAGCTTGTGCCATCGGCCACTTCACCAGGTGGGGCACATGTCACAACTGAGGAATCAGACAAACAGGTGTTTTCACACAATATAAACCACTCAAGAAGAAAAATAAATGATCTTCATAATTACATATGAGTATGTGCTTCCTGCTCACTGACAGTAATAATGACCAAAAACAGTCAGAGGAAGAAGAACAACTTCATCAATAATCCATGTGTTAAGAGAATATGCAAGAAGAGGATACAGAGATTGATTGTAGAAATATACCAAACAATTGTGTTTCATTGTTTCTGGTTGTGATTTCAAGGAAAACAAAATGAGAGATATTTACTGTCACATTTGGATCTTCCAAACCACCCTGTAGCAAAGCACTGTTTGAAGCCTGCTCCACTAAGGTCGTAACTGTTGAAAGGAGGAGAATAAAGCAGGACTGTTTATTTAAGGGGACATGAACACATGATTTTATAATGCAAAGAATCGTAACAGTGAAACTAAATTCTTGCAAAGTTTAGTCAAACATCAACTGATCTCAAAAGGAGAACCAAGTTTCTAATCAGTGAAAGCATGAAGTAACACCTTCTGGCAATGACTCTATTTACTTTTCAAGATTACTTTGATTTCTTTAAAATACTTTTTCCATTTGGAAATGTACCTGACATAGACTTCACCTAAATCTATTTGCCAAGAATAGCACTTTCTGGTGGATAACTATTGGCAGTACAGCAACAAGAAATACTTTGTATGTAACCACACATAACTTTCTCCTGAGCCCCTCCCTGTGTACTGCCTTAGGAGCTGCTCCACTCTGACACTTGCTTCAATTTAAGACAACTTTTTTCCAGGCGTAATTCAACTAAATAGAAATGAAATGCATATTTCTACATTCATACTCACCCTTTATCACAAGTTACTTTTATTTTGGCACCAAACAGGGTATCAGTGAGGATTTCAAATTTCACATTTGGTTGGGTTTTTGGGGGACCACAGTCCTTCTCTGAAAACAAAAAGAAGAACATGGCTCACCCAAGTTTCTGGTGGAACTTCATGCCAGCAGTTTATCCACAAAATTGCAGCAAAAAAGCTCAATGGTAGACAACACAAGGAGACAGAGGTTGGTGTGTCAGTACAGTTATGATTACAGTAGAAAGAACTCACTTTTACAGATGAGATCTGGGCTAGACCAGTTTTCATTAATACAGTTTATAATCCCAGAGCCACTTTCTTTAACATATCCATTAGCACACTCCAATGGGACTCCAGTTCCGTCTGGAAAAGAATTCAATAGAAGTGCTTCGTCTGATAAGACCATATTTTCTTCTGTCTCTGGTTTGGGACAGTCAGCTGGGGAAAAAATAGACAAAGAAGCAACATCAACAATAACACCTTTTTGGGCATGCCAAAGGCACTTTAAACTTGAAAGCTGGATATTTTCATGAGAAATGAGCACATTTATAAAGCCTCAAACTACAAAAATGAAAAAAAGGCATGTGAGAAAATGTAGACTACAGTTGACAATTACAGACACACTAATTTTTTAATTGTGGATTGCTGCTGTGATTTTACATAAGAGAAACTAAAAATAGAGGAATATGAAGGTTTTCATTCAGTTTGTTGTGGCAATTCAGTAATATTCCAAACATATTTGTAGGAATTCACTTCATGGTCTATCATTCATCATTTTTTGTCTTGACAGTTCATCTAACAAAAAAATAGTCCAACTTTTTTCTTAGGTATTACACCCATACACATACATACATACATACATACATACAGAAAACAACAAAAAATAAAAATACAGCTTGTAGATCTGCATTACTTGTAGCCTATGTTTCCTTCCATATCAAATACACTACTGCACATATTAAAATTGTGGTTACTTGCTATTATAAGTACTTTTATAGAACAGCTGACATTACAGTAACCCACAGTTCTTCTTTTGGAAGAGCTGACAGAAAATACAGCCCATCTACTATCGCTGACACCCTCATGTGACTGGTACGTTGATAAATATTATCTCATTAACCAGACTGTGAGGCGTATGTTACGCTGGCCGGTGTCATACTGACCTGCTGCCTTCAACAAAAATAGGTGTAACGTCAGGAAAAGCAGAGATTTGACGTCCATTCGTCCACAAGTATCCAGTAAAACTTCCATGAAGGGCTTCAGCGAGATAAACATCCTGGTCTGGAAACTTTCTGTCCTGTTAAACTTCTTCAAAGACGCAGAGCTGACGCGCGACTTTCTGCGCTGCCGGTCAAGACTATACCTCTAAACCTCTCTGCCATGCACTGTCACTCATGTCTCTAGTCTGTCAAGTTTACTTTAATAACAGGAAGTGACGAAAATGCCTTCAGAATAACAGCACAGGCATTCTCCTCGATCAATGGGTGCCTCAATATTCAACCTTAATACACACTGCTCCATGCCTCAGTGCATCTCTATTATACATCATTATATAAATGGTGCTACATTTTCATCAGTTTTCATCATTGTATTAATAGTCTGCATTTATTCTGTCCTATTGTGGGAAAGGGTTGCACAAATAAAGTTTAAGTGATTTATTGACATGTGATACTGCAATTTCCATTCGGGATTAATATTACCTAGTAAGCTATTTCACAAGTACTCTATTTTGAGAAGTACAGGACAGGAAGTAGGCTGTCATTTCTTAAAGACGTTCTACCTTGACGTCATTGTGTTTCAGCGTCTGTGGGTAGGAAACAGGCACAGACAGTAACCGCTTCAGAGGGAAATGAAGACAAATAAACAAAATCGATCATATTTAAACATCTTGCTTTAAAGATGCAAGTGTTACTTGAACAACAGAAGAACACAAATGCCATGTCTGTCCAACATTTAAAGCTGCTCCACCTCTTTTAAAAAACGGAGTTGTAATGACAACAAGTGGAAACATAATGGGTGTGTCCCGAAGAAAAAAAAAAAAAAAAAAAAAACTTGAAGGGAATTCTGTGAGTCATCATGGGGAAAGCCTTTCTTATTCGTTCCTATTAAGGTATATCCTAATGATTGTAACCTATTGTAGTAGTTAACAACAACAATAATAAAAATAATAATAATAATGATAATGATACAAAACAAAGAGTAAATTGGGGTTGTAATTGTGAGGATTCACATATGTAGTGAGATATTTTCTGGGGTTTAGGTTACACAGTTTTCTCCAGAAAAGAGGGCAGCGTCATTCCCCCACACACAGTCTGGGGTAAATTCCAAGCTGCTCACTCCACGTCAGAAGTTTGTTGATAGGCTGTCTTCGTCCTCCACCCAGTTGCCATGAGAAACCTACAAACATGTTACACAGAAACCAGGCAACGCAGAGCAAATAAAGTTTAGTGGCCCGTATGTGTACTCTGAGTGTATTTTTTAAACAAGAGAGGAAAAACCGACAGAGGTAGATGGATATTTTTGGTGATTACTTCTTTAAATGAGTAGAAAATTCCCCCAGAACACACTAAATGATGTAAAGCCAATACAATGTGAGCTACAAATAGTGCGTAGTACACCTCATACCCCTTTAAGGCACTTCGAAAACTGATGCAATTTGGCAAAAGACTTCCAAAGAAGCTGAGGCTTAGCCTGCTGTGCTTATCTCTCCAAACACCCTGTCCGAGTGACACCCCCCTCTCAACAACCAACTTACAAGAATGTATCTGCTTCTCTTCACATCTGATAATGAAGAGTAGAGGTTGTCAGCCAGACATTAATATAAATCCACTGCTGCATAGTTCACCTGGCTTTCTCAAGCTCATGCATACCAAGGATGTGATGTAAAGAGTAGCAGAATGATAACGTTTACTCAACTCATATGACCCCACATTCACGGTGTGTCTTCACACATATATCTCTATGGGATCAGTGCTACAAGGGTCTTAGCCCACTCAGTTATATTTTTTGCCCATTCTGTTTAAGCTTTATGGAAAAAGAAAAAAATAGGAAAAATAACTAAATTACTGGCAGAGATAAACATGACTATTGCTTAGCTGTTTTGGAACAATGGACAGTGCTGTTTGTATGTTGGGGGTGCAGTGTCACAGGGGACAATGACATGATAAAAACTCACCCACGAAAACCCAAGTTAGCTTGTTTATTTGTATTTTGACTAACATTATTGTATAATCTGCACATTAACAGGCTTGTTTGCTGAATGGTAAAATACAGTTTGGGAGTAAGGATGGACATCAGACCATGGTTCTGTGAGGAGAAACAAAGAATGGTAGAGACCAAGGCCAGTGGCCCCAGCAACATCAATGATATCGCTGAGATCGAGCTTGGTATGTAAGAGGGCTCTGATTAATATATATATTCTTTGATTTTGAAACTGTGGCCTTATGTTGTTGTTATTTAGCCTTTCCTCACTTCATCCTGGCACTGAGCCTGTATCTCTATAACATAACAGCTTTCTGAACGAAGGGCCTCATTTTGGAGAACTTTCCATTAGGCCTATCCAAATTTTACAAAACTGCAGGGCCAAAATTCATCAGATGACTCATAAATGTTAATCAATCTGCCACAATTTCCCAACAGTGCATCTCTGGCACACTATATGACCTTTTTCCCAAAATTTAACTGATATGAGCTTCAAACTCTGTACTGTAAGTCGGTGACATCTAGTGGTGAAAAATATGAATTGCATGGAAAGCACAAAAAAAGTAAAAATATGACAAAAAAAAAAATCATTTGGTGTTGTTTTCTTCTTTTGTTATTTAATACAGGTTTTTTTCTCCCAATTTACACACAGACCAGAAAAAATAGACCAATGGCACCTCAGGCATCTGCACTCTTAAAAAACAAAAACACAAATATCACTTTTTCACAGGGATAATAACCACTTTTAAACAGTGTGCAAATGTGCTCTGTATGTGTGAAGAGGTCATGGTTAAAGTATAAAATCTGCTACTCCATGTCTCTTTACATACTTATAGATATCAGTTCTGAAATCTTCAGCTTTGTTTATGATTGCACAAGAACAGAGAATATAACTCGTCCCCACTTTAAATAGACCCACATTATTATTATTTATTATTTCGAGACAGAAAATGCAATAAAGACACAGAATTTGTGATTTAAAAAAATCTAATTTTCTTAGTGAGGCATATCTCTGAAAACGCTGGGAGTATAAAACAGCACAAGTTGAAAAGGAAGGTCAAAGAAAAGTACAGTAAAAGGCTCTTTTACCACTATGTAATTGTCAGTACAATCTAGTTCCACAGATCATTTCCATGTCTGTGCCTGAAATAGAGCATAAGATATATCCATTCATAGTCTAGTCATTTCTAAGCAATTTAGTCAATCATTACCCCTCATGTAATTACAAGTAATTCAGTGGCCATTAAGGCTGCTCATCTACCACCTTTTTCAGTTTTGAATGACTGAGCAAGTCTCTTCAAAACCAGGGTGAAAGTCACTCATATGATGGAAGTGCGGAGGTTCTCTGCAGTCATTCACAGGTAGATTGGATGTCTACATCAATGAAGTATTAAAATAAACTGTAAAGGTGCCCTTAACTGCTCTGCTTAAGCTGGTCAGAGATCATTTGTGGTGACACTGGGCAGCACTCAGGTGTAAACTTCTGCCTGCTTGCATTTGAGAGAGGGCATTGCATATTCATAGTCAAACCTTCCTTAGGTTGAGGTTAAAAAGATTGAAAAATGCATTTGGTCTGCTGCTCCACACATGAGTAGCTCACGAGAACAAATATGTACTGTAGAGGCTGTGATAAACAGCTTTTAATTCATGTTTTGCAGTTACACAAGTTTGACTTGTTTCTAATTTGGTATGTACCCTTCAGTCATGTGTTTCAACCTTATGTAAAATATACAGTACAGTATCTAACCAGATGCATAGCTTACATAATCCTTATAATTTACACCTCTCATGGTAGGCTACTGGAATTTCACAGAGGATTTGAAACCAGTCTGATGGCTTTACTGGGGCTCTGAACACATTTAATTTGTGTTCTTATTCCAAATACAACCCTTTGATTCATACTTGCTTTTGACATGCGGATATTTAATGAAAAATACGCATTTGAGGTATTAGATGCCTGTGAGCTTTCTCTTGTAATTGAAAAAAAAGCATCTACTTTGTGCAGTCAAGCTCTCTTCTCGCTTTGTCGTGAAAAGCAGTCGGCTACCATGACAACTGGCAACTAGCTTATGCTGCTTTGTCACACTGTATGAAAGAACAGTATTGTTGGACAGTAGTGTGCACTGTTATTCATCCACAAAATATGACACCTAAATGATTATTCTGTCAACAGTTATAGAGATGTTGGCGGTACAACAATATACAGTTCATGGGGTAGTATTTTTTAAATTTCAGTATTATATTTTATGTGTAATCAGTACCTTTTTAGAACTGCTCTAATGTATAATTAATGCCCTCTGCTACCTTTTGCTTTTAGTGTTTTTTTTTGTAGTTTAGGATCCTTTCAATTTGTTGTATAAAGCATCTTTGAGTACCTTGAAAAGCGTTCTATAAATAAAATGTATTACTATCATTAAAATGTATTAATAAGTCCAGAGAGTGTTTTCAGTAAAACTTTATTTTTCAGTGCATGAACAGAACACCATGTCAAGGTTACAGCCTATCCTTTTCAATCCATTTTTAAATATTTTCTCTTTTTTTACATAAAAAAATAATGGAGCAATTTAATATACCTCTATTTTCTCCCCGAAAGAGCACTCAGCAAGTATTTATAAAGGTGCTGTACAATGTACAAACATTTACATCTACTGTTCCTACAGAATGTAGAAGATACCACAAGGATTGTTTTTCTAATGAAGCGATGCAAGGCCACAGTATGATACAGAGATGAGATACAAAATGGTAAAAAATCAAACCAAAACAAAACAAAAGCAAAAAAAAAAGCATAAAAGGAGTAAAACAGTGCTGGGGACATACAATAAAAACGGCATTATCTGACTCTGAACCAGAGTAAACTGCCTGTCGGCTACCTGACGCTAAGGGTTGGATTTACTCATTCAACCAACCAAACTATTGCACAAAAACCTACCACTGATTGGCTCATAGTGCATCCTCTAGTGATTTTAACCTGAAAACTCCATTATACAATCACACACTCTCATCACAGTCAATTACAGACCTTAAACACTGTTTCACTGCCACTGAAATTGACTTTATCACACATTTGCTACAATACTGTGTTCCCTGAGCTTATCTGAATATGTCTTAATCTCGCATCTCATAGTCAGTTGTAAAGGCAGGTATGCTGACTGTGTTTCACTTGCGTTTTTACAGCAGAAGCTTCAAAAATGTTGCAAAGTAACATTGAAATTTGAGTACTTCTCATTTTCACAGACTGCTCTGCTGAAACCAATTGTTTATCTTAAATCCCTCATTTCAGCTACCCTTGTAAAATGTAAGAAGGTGGGATCTCTGTATACCTGCCTTACATCTGCAGCATGTTCAATATCTCAGTAAACCATCACGTTACTTTCTAGGCTCCATTATCCTTCAAGCTACCCTGGCACATAATCACACAGCAGGACTGACAAATATGTATGTTTAAAACCCCATTTTTTCTTCTCTCAATAGTTAAAGGTAAAATCACCAGGGACATGACTCAGAATGTGCACAGTATTGTATAATTTGCCGTTTTGGCCTTAAACAGTGAATCTTTTAGAAAAAAAAGAAATAACAAAATAATAATAAAATATAATGGCAATGCATTGGTAGCAAGTCAACATCACAAATTAAATACAACTCATGGTCATTCTGTTATGCTACAAGGGCAGATGCAGTGCAATGGAATTCAATAGATATTTTAAAGTTGGAATCTGCAAAACATGACACATTCAAATATATATATATATATTTTATATTTCACAATGAGACACGTTTTGAGCGATTGCGAACATTTGGTACAGCGGTTTGCATGTTAGCTATACATTTCATGAACTACAAAGATCCATGGTAATTCCTACCACTGAAGTACATTGGAAGGTTGGTGTAAGCTCAAATAACATGGGACAAACTGTTAAAGTCTATATCAAAATGTGGAATGGCTTGGTACAGCTACATATACATAGACTCATCTATTATCTCAATAAATTACACACTGGTTGGTTATCATACACATGGTAAACAAGATCTCAAACCACAAGTTTCTGGTCTTTTTAAATGGTACTGTTTGTATGGTGGAGAGTCATGTCTATAACCATAGAACAGTTTAGAGTCCCCGGTAAAGTGAACGCTTGCTGCATTTTATTTGAAATCCGTCTGGTGTTCAAAATGAGAATTATAAACAAGAAACAGGATCATCCTCAGTGATGTGCAGAACACGTGCAGTAAAACAAACAGAAGGATCGACTGCATGCAGTTGGGCAAACTTTTAAGAAAAAGACAAAATATCCCGCAATGAGGCCGAGAGCAAAATTAAACCATAGATGACAGTCACACTTGATGTATACTACAGGCGAGAGGCGAGGCCTTTCTCCTTTCTTTGCATATGGGTCATTGCATTGTAATGGGTGAAGCGCTGTTGGTAGTTGTTCCACAGAAGGCTCCCAGGATTGGCACATATTCACATTTCAAAATGTCTTGTCTGGTGAGGCCCCGAGCATGCCGCACATGCTTAAGTCCCACATCAAAGATGCTGAAGCAGCGGACAAGACAGAGGGGAGCTGCTACATGCCACATGTAATTTCACAGGTCTCCCAAAAAAGACATATCTGGACATGGTCCAAAGGTAATAAAAATGGCACCATGTTGCACTTCTCTGTTTTATGGAAGAACTCAGAAAAACAATCCACTGAGAGTACAGTTAAATATTCTATGGCACAACTCAAGTCTGGCCGATTCAATATTCTATCACAAAGGGTCACGAAGGACCTCTGCCTGGGAGAGGATTCTGGCTGAGCTGGGCGTTTTCCAAGGGCCAGGGCTAATAGGTCCCTTTGGGCTCTGTGGGGTCCCTGGAACACTGTTTATAGAGGCCACAGAGTCTTCCTTAATAATATCTTCTTTGGAGTAGAAAAATGTGTCTTCGTTTCCTTTTGCCTCTTTTGGAGAAACTACAGAGCTTTTTCTTCTTAACATGTCTTTAAAAGATGACAGTTTTTCTCTTCTGTTGATAGTTTCTTTGCTTGTATTCCTGTCTTCTGTAGGTTTGCTCCTGCCATTAGCATCTCTCTGCCCTGAATCTTTACCAGTGCCTTTTTCGTACTCTCTGGTTGTATGAGGAGATGTCCTGTGGTGGTGAGACTCCCCCACTGCTCTCTTTTTAAAACTTTCCTTCTCATGGCCAGGCCTGGTCCTTCCCCCTAACCCTTCCATGTCCCTTCCTTGTGTGCCTCTTCTGATCTCAAGATTTGCCCCTTTGCCGTTTTTCTTTTCATGATTCAAGTTCTCTCTGCTGGAAGAGTCCTTTAATCTCCTCTGACGGTCTTGCTGATGCTCGACACGCTGCAGGGGTGAAACCACTTGCTGTCCAGCTTGAGGAGAGTTCCTAGGGCTTACAGATTGTGTTTTTGTCCGGATCTGAGACATCATGTTCTTGCTCAGTGGTGCTTCCTGTGCCTGGCTGTCAGTCTTTTTGGGACTCTGCTCTTTGGCTTTAGGAAATGTCTCCCCTGTATTCTTTGGACTGCTTAGCTCTCTGGAGTCTTTTGCGGGCCTGGTCCTCTTGTAGAAGGTGATATGCTCGAGGGTAGCTGGAGAGAGCCTTTCTACTTTCTTGCCTGCCCATTCACCACTTTCCTCCACTGAGCTTAAAACCCTGCTGCTGCCGGGCTTGAGGTCTTGTGGGGATAAGGTGCTCCAGCTGCGGGAATGTTTCAGTTTGCTGGAGGAGGGACAGGAAACATAGATGGAAGCCCCGGTGGGATATGGAGAAGACGGGGTTGATGTGTCAGAGAATAACACACCTCCGGAATAGCTCGCGGGTGAAATGAGTTTTTGATCATGTTGACCTGTAAAATATGCACGCAGTTTACTTGGAGATACCATGTGCATACACTAATATTAGATATTCCACAGAAAAGACTGACATTTTGAATGAGCAAGGAAAAATAGATGATTTGCAAAGGTTAATAGAGGAAAGGCATGTGAGAAAGAGAAGAATTACCAAGGTAAAAGAGAAGAGGCCAGTAAAAGCAGTGAAGATGTTAGTGTTGGTGCTCAGTGTAGTAGCACACAGTAGAAGAAGCTGTACTACCTGCATCAGGGGCAAGAGAAAGAAGAGCGAAAAAGAAGCAGATGGTTAGAGATTAAATTAATAAATAAAAAACTCAATTATGAAAGAACATTAATCTATTATGGCATGCCAAAATAGTCTTCATCAATTAACAAAGGGATGGAGTCATCATCATTACAAGTACTGTCAGTGTCTCCCCTTATAAACCACTAAACAAATTAAGGATATACATCCAATCCCTGACAATCTTTTATTGCAAACATTAATCAAACATGACATGCTGAAAGACTTTACCCTAGCCTTGACCCAGTTTGTAAATGTCATTGCCTACTATCTGTCACAATAGAGTAAGTCGATTTTAAAAGATAAGGCTGGCAATATTCTATATTTTTTATATTTGTAAATAAATCCAATAAAAACACTTCCCAACTCTCTTAATCTGTCTGTGGCATTGAGTGACGATCAAATTCGTTTCTACAAAAGATGTTTTTCTTTAAAAGTTTTGTCAAGAACATTGAATTAGTTTGAATTAAATAGGTTAGATAATTTCCTTGACACTCATAGTTTTTAACAAATATATCTAATAACAGGACTAAATAGTACATTTCTTCTGTACTATTTTAGCTGCATATTTGCTGCACTAGTGAGTGATTACAGTAGCAGGATACTGTACAGTATATGAGACTCACAATGAACTACAGTTTATTGTAATGAAGGAACATGTCACCCAGAACAACAATGTAGCTCATTGATGTATGTTTGGCATGCACAAACAATCTGATGTCATCAAGAGGAGAAAATAGAGGAAACATTGCAAACGGAGCGTTCTTTTGACTTGCAGGGAGAATTTTTACATTATATCACATGACATATGTTCATGCCAAGTTTAGGAACTTTGACCATGTTTAAAATAGACATTCAACAGTATAATAATAACAGAAAATCCCCCAAATATTCCTCTTTAACAGTTTTTGGCAGCAAAGGAGGTCTATGGCACAGATGTATAAGATATTAGCCTTTAAATAGACACAAAATACTTGTTAATAGAAATTCAGTGTTAGTTTTGGTCTTTTCATGGGGTTAGGGTTAGGGTTAGGGTTTATAGTAAGAAAAATATCGCCAGACTTATCTTTTAATTTGAGCACTGAGAAATAACTTGAATAGAACTACGTACTGCATGTTGAACCTATCATCTATTGTTACTGTCTATTGTTTGTACACAGCACTTACTGCCATCTTGAGCCAGGCCCGCCCCAGGTCTCAGCAGCAGTACCACTTTGTTTCCTCCAGCCTGGATCAGCTCAATGGCACGCGTATGGGAGATGCCGCGAGCTGGCTCCCCATTAATCTCCACTATCTCATCTCCAACCTGTCAGTAATACAGAAAATGCAATTATTAAACAGAAATCTACCTTTCAAAGCTATAATGTATGCACACACACACGCACATGCACACGCACACACGCACACACACACACACACACACACACACACACACACACACACACACACACACACACACACACACAGATACTGTGTACTTACATACATAATCAAAGAATCTAAATTTTATGCCACACATACACAGCCTTGTAATACCCTAGAGGTACCCTCTATTATTGGAGATGACAAAATAACTCAGGATAAAGCATGTAAACATGTCAGTCTGTTAGGCTCTAATCAGTGTTGACATTCCTCTCCACCCTTGGATATGCAAAGTCATGCCCAGAGATCACAGTCTGGCAAGCTTGATTGATTCCCGCTAGGAGGTTCTATTCTTCTTCTATCCCTCTCTGCACTGTCTCCCCTCTCATCCTATCATCATAATAATGTGATAATTTCATCCCCATGGGGAAATTCTATTTTTGCTGAAACCCCTCCATAGAGACAAAGAGTGCAAGGTCAGTTACAGTGTCACCTTCCTGGATATGGTCCGTGTCTTAATCAAAGACACTTGCTGACAGACAGATAGATAGATGGGTAGATAAGATGAGAGACTGCAGTGTTACAGCAGCCAAGTAACACACATAATGAAAAACACTCAAGGACAGTTGAGGATGTAGGTAAGAAACAAATACAGTCAAAATGTATAATAAACAATAAATAACAACAAAATAAAAAACAAAAAGATTAGAGATTAAAACACCATCTCCAAAATCACTGCTCCACTATATCTTCCCTATTTGCTGTGTAGAGATCGTGTATTACTTTGCTAAATGAAAACTAAAAAAAGTCAGACTCATAGCATATAACACCCTCAACACTGTAACTGGCAGTTGTTGAAACACAATTCAATTAGTTTATTCTCCGATGCATTGAGTGAATAGCAACAAAAATGATATTTTCTCTGATTTACCTCTGTCCTTCATTAACTAGTAAATGTTCAAAATTAGATTTCAGCAATGTAATGGTTTGCATAATAGCATACAAAATGGTAAATGGTAAATGGATTGCACTTATATAGCTTATAAACTGTATCTAACTATGTTGAGTGCAACTAAATGAGTTAAGATGTATCTCACTGTGAGTGAAACCGATGATTTCTTTCTGTTGGCAGTTGGTTTGTCTATCCAAAACTGCTGCAAACTCTCCAACAAATCTCAGCAATTACAGGCGAAATGGCCATGACATTTGGTGGAGATATCCACAATCCAGGGAGAATGACTCCATATTAATTTGGTGACCTTTCCTGTAGCCCCACCATCATGCCAACATTTCTACTTCAGGCAGTTCCATGAGCTTCCCTACAGCTCAACTATACAAACAAGATATGCTCAAATTTAAATGACCCTTCTTCTGGCTTCCTCTGAGGGCAAATCTTACATTGAAAATGTTTTGCCCCACTACTTCTTAAAAAAGCACAGTGCATAACTTTACAAGTCACGTGGTGTAATGAATATTGCAGCCTCTAGGGGGCACTTTCAGTGTTATAGACTTTTTGAGTCGGTATCTTGCAGCTATAGTGGAAAACATTTTCTATCTAGACAAAGATTACCTATCCGCTGTCAGGTGACTATGGCATGATTTTAGGTAGAACAATTCATGTTGTATAATAAAAAGGAGCACTCACATGGATTCTTCCGTCCAGCTGAGCAGGTCCGTCCTCAGCCAGCCTCAGGATGTACAGACCCATGTTGTACTCGGTTCCACCTCGCAAACTAAAGCCAAAGCCCCTGGGACCCCTCTCTAACTCCACCGTCAGACAACCCTGCAGAGCATTAAGAGATAATACTGGGTCATTTCTACACTCATATGCATGAAGACAGATACAGGCATGCAGCAACATACACACAAATGCATAAGCAGGTCTTGATGAATAATTCCTGGAATAAAACTTTTGTTGAAGATGCAGAGTTTTCTTTTAAATGAAGATGAAACACTTTCCTGTTTATGAAATGTGCCTGTTCTTTAGCCTGAAGTTGCCTTGACAACAGTAATTTTCTATTGATTTTAGATGTCATTAACAATAACTGCTCTTCTCTGAATGTCTTTGCTCTTTGTCCATTGTACTTTAAATTGCATTATTTGAAACTTTAATGAATGCATGGACTCACTGAGTTGAATTTGATGATATAAGGAAGCACACAATAAATGGTATTTGCTTTGAATATTTCTCATAACGATTTGAATTCTCATAAAGATTGCATGTTATACCTTAAGCAGCTTTAACCTTCAGATTGTTGCTGAGACAACATATAGAGGAAGGAATAAAATAAATTCTTACCTGGTTCGGTCCTGTCACACACAGCGTTCCCTGTTCACTTAGTGGAAGAGTTTTGTGGTCAGACCAGTTGACTCCATCTATTTTCTCCTCCAAATCAAGGTTATAACTACGACAAACAACAAATGTGTTCCTTCAGTAATACATGTTGTATACAGCATGCTGCAGGCAAAAATCTGAAGAAGCCACCACACAAAACATAAAACCTAATGTACTACATGATGTTAAATGGATGAGGGATGCATTTTTTATGTATGGATTTTTTGTGTGCTGCATGGCTCTGTATAGAGTATGTTTCATAATATGCATTTTATCATATTATATATGTTTATTACACCAGAGCAGTCTCCTATAGCTTTTTGCTCAAAGGGCAACCCTCCTCCTGCCACACATTATTTCATGTTGAGTTTAATTACAGAGGGTGTTTGTTGAATAATGAGAATTTGTCAAGAAGGACAGCACCATCATTTTACCACCATAACCACACTGTATTATGATTTGTTTTCAACTTGAGAAAGGGTTTTAGTTGCTTTTCCTGTGTGCACTGTCTAAACCATCCATCAGGTCAAAAGGGAGAGTAGGAGCAGTAAAAGGGGCACAGACAGGGGGGATTTATGGAAAAAGAAAAACATAAAAAGGTAGAACAATCATTTTCTCAATGTGACATTTTGTCAGGGACATTCTGGTAACCTGGTGTAGATTTTGTACTATTAAAGTACAAATTTAATGTTGGCAGTCCAAAATTGACTGCAAAAAAATGGTATCTTACTAAAATTTTATATGGTACAGACACAGCAAAAGTTCTGCACTACTTTTTTCCTGAGAGTGTGCTTAAAATCAACTATGCAGAAGCTGTTTCAAGGACCTTTTCCTCTCTTTACCACCAACTTTCTTTCATGCCAGTGGATCCTTACCGCTCATCCTGTAGTGCAGATCGTTGCCCCATTGCTCTGTGTTGAAGAGCTGGACTCTGTTTAGCTGAACTGGCTCCAGATGGAGGGCCCTTGTATTCTGAAATACATTTCATAAATATATGATTGTATTATGTATTATGACATTAATACACCCACATATATAATCTCTCCGCAACAATTTTCCCATTCATTTCAAATAAAAAAGTTTGTCAATTCATTTTCTTTACTTGAAGAAAATTCAGCCTGCAAAATTATAAGAATTATGAATAGACTACTCAATTCATCAGCAGACTAACTAATCAACCAATTTCCCCCTTGCAGACAAGAAAGTTTAATGTCATAATGAGACCTACAAACTTGAACAAAGGTACATTTTGGCACAAAGAGAAACTCACCATCCTCAGGAACCACAGTGAGGGTGACAACATTGCCGGCATCCTTGATGAGCTGAACAATGTCATTGTGAGAGAGCTCAATGATGGACCGTCCATTGACCGCTGAGATACGATCTCCAACATGCAGCAGGCCACAGCGGTCAGTGGGACTGCCATCGATGATTCGGCCAATTTTGTGCGGGATAACTGAAAGGGCATATATGAGGAGAAATGAGACATTAAGACCCCAGATGTATTGACCATAGTGAAAACCTTGAAATACACCTAGAAAGCCAACATAAAAAGGCAGTGACCATGGTCTCACAATACCTTTGCTTTGCTACAATAAAGGAGAAACATGGCTGTTACATTTCACGTGTCACATTAGTTATTTCATTTTAAGTACGTTTTTACCTCTAAATACAAAGTAGCTAACAGGAAACATGGTGAGTCTCTTTAGTGATGCGTACTGCCTTGAAACTTATATAAAGTATGTGTGTTAATTTAGTTTATTCCTAATGGCTGCATGCTATTATACACAGAATTATATCTTGGCATGACAACAATGACATCTTTCTTCTATTGTCGTTGATGTGTGTATATTGCTGCATTTTTTTCTCATTCTTATGAAGTCTTAAAACCAAAATTTCTTCTTTTTAATATTTGTTTAATAATTATCACAGCATGTTTATAAAACATTATCATGGTCCCATCCATTTGTAGTACAGTACAAATAGTTCCAATGTACTTTGAGGCTGTTGAATGGTCAGATTAGATGTAATGCATATAACATTCAGAAGTAAATCTATATTCTAGACTGAATATGACCAAAATCAAATCAAGACATCTTAAAATTTTACTGTCTGTGATCTTAGAATTTTGTTAATTCAAATTTAAAATGAGTTATATAAATAATAATTCGGGTACTGACATATTTGACGCTCACCTCCATATGGGGGTTTGCTTTTAGAGGTGAGGATGACGAAGCCAAAGCCCTCAGTGTCCTTGCGGTGGAGTGTGATATCAAAAGACTCGTGGTCCAGAGCACTGGGCATCGGTAGGCGAGGTAGCTTGGGAGAACCGTTTACCAACACTGGAGCCATTTCCTGAATCTCTTCATCAGTTGCGTCTGAAAGGGGACAGATGTTAGTGTACTTTTGTTTGTATTTGTGTGTGTGCATTTCTGAGGATTTTTACAGAACAGTGTGGAGTTCATGTATGAGAAATATTCATATAAAAGTAACACAGGATTTTATAAACAAAGTCACAGTGGAGAAGAAGGATCAATAGAACATGAAACTTGGAAGATGAGAGTCGTTTCAAATGGCTACCAGTGGCAGATGTTGCTGGAGAGACAACTACACAAACATTCAGTGCTATACCAGCATGCCAAACACTTCAACACAGTTCATTATCTATTTTTGACACATGCATCATCTATTTGTGCTGTTGTTTTTTATAAAAATCTAAAATGCATCACATGCTGTGCATCAGAGGATTGATTGTTTAGAGCAAGTTTTAGTAGGTAAGCTTATATGTTTCCATTTATTGATAATAAAGACTATCATTATTAACAGTACTGACAAATAAAACATTCAGAGATAACATGTAGTGTTGTCCTGTTTGTTGCTCACCTCTGTAGATGACCTTCCTGCGCACAGTCAACATAACTTGACCATTACGGGCAGCGTTGGTCATCAAATCCAGCACCTGCTTGTGCGAACGACCCTTGACCATCACACCGTCGATGCCGATGAGCTCGTCTCCTGCTCTCAGACGACCATCTTTCTCTGCAGCTCCATTGGGCACAATGGCCCCAATGTACACCTGGGGAAAGACATTCTAATAGAGGGTTAGTATAATGGAGAACTACCCATTGAAGAAGCAGAAATTATAATCATTATTAAAGCTTAGAAAACCTTTTTATGAAACCCAGAAACAGTTCACACCAGTAGGTCCAATGTCTATTAGCCACTGCAGTACAATCTTTTCATTAAAAAAGATTTAAACAGTTTTTAGTTTTCAAAGAACTACACAAATTGTCAAATATTTAAGGTAAATGTTAAATGGATTGCATTTATATGACACTTTTCGAGACTACTGGCCACTCAAAGTGCTTTACAACACGTCAACATTCACCCCATTCACACACACATTTATACACTAATGGAAGAGGTTGCATCAGGAGTGATATAGTGCTTTTTAGCCAAAATGCTTTCTGATGTTTTGAATGGTCAATCACCCATTCACACACATACACACTCAGCTATTTGGGGTTCAAAATCTTGCCCAAGGACACTTCGACACATGGACTGGAGGAGCCAGGGATTGAACCACCAACCTTCTGATTGATGGAAAACCCACTGTGCCTCCTGCTGCCCAGTGTTACATGACAGTTTTAGATATACTTACTGGCTGTTGTGGACCTTCTCCTCCCAGAACACGGAAGCCAAAGCCCGTCTCAATGTCTCTCTTTAAGAAAACATCTATGTCTTTGGTGTGAGGCTCTGTGGAGGAGTAGTACTCTGTCACTATTGTGTAAAGAGATCAACATTTCAAGATGCACTGGATGAAGTCATTTGGTCAACACTCACGTCTACTCTCCAGCAGGGCTTTGGACTTCAGGTACATCTCTGTGGCGTCTCGTTTAGGGGAGTCGGCGGAGCGCAGGGTGCTCGTGTTGGAGTGGTAAGCAAGAGCCTGGGGGGCTGCATCGCCAATACCGTCCAAAGTCTCTGTACTGGCTGTCATTTCCTGTCTCTGTAAAGATCATATAGGCTGTGAACACTACTTTGCTTAAAGGATCATTATCATAGAAGAAGATACCATATTATTAATGTTTGTTTTTTCATTAGATCACAGATCCTTTGGTATTTCCATATGATGGACATCACACATTTTATTGATAGTCTCTGCAGCTCATTATCCCAGACAAGTGGCTGAGCATCTAATGGTGATAGATCACCAAATGCAATAAAGGTCACTTCACTCACTCTCTTTAGAAAAAAAGAAGCATAGGCTGTTTTCACTTTACATTCATCCTATTGTTTTGAGGGCTAAGCAATGAGATTTGAATGTAATTTAAAATCCTCAGAAAAAAAACTAGAGATTTCCCCGTGGCTGTGACAGGCCCTTTTGAGCCAGAAAGGGCAACTTCTTTATCTAAAATTGTTGTATTAATACCATGATATCTAAAGAAGCTCATCCATGCTTCATTACCATTGAAATCCCCTGACAATAGCCCTAAGAATATGAATACTGAAAGGAAGTAATTAAGACCGTTTTTCAGAGCAAACAAAAGGAGGCGCCCAGAAACATAATCAATATTCAAATTTATTTAATTCGATGCAACAGAGGCTTACTGGTTAAGCTGAAGGACAAAAAGCTTTGAAATGAAATTGAGGGATAATTCCTCAAGGGGAGACAATTGTTAGGAAAAGTGGAAAGATATATTTTTACTCACAGGCTTTAGACTCTTGACAGGAGATGTTTGACCTATGGAGAGACACAGATAGACAACAAGAAAATGGTAAGAAACACATATGTATGATTTGGAGCAACAACAACTACTAAACCACTGCCCACCAGATGGCACTGCCTCTCTGACTGAGAAACAGCAGCACTGAGCATAAAAATAAACCAGCGAGTTGCTCTAAACTCACTAAAGAATGCTCCATTAGGGAATATACATCCATGTGTTGTTAAAGATAGATAGGGAATATAAAGGTAGTACATGTGCTGGAGTGCAGTCTACATGGTTCAAACCCACTGCAGGGCTAAGGAAGCGGGTGAGAGCATTAGAGATTCATGCATATAATTCAATGACCGATAATTCCCTTCCCTCTCTCCGCTCGCTGTACAGTACACCCACACGTTCCATCTCAAGCGCTCAGATTGTTCCCTACAGATCATCTCTTACAGCCCCCTCCTCCCTTCCCCTCAATGCCCTGCATTAACTGGATTAACAAACACTCCTCTGGAGCCTACAGCCCTGTGGGGCTGGACCAACACTTGGCCTGATGAGGGTTTAATGGAGTCTGATCTAAAAGGGGAGATGCAGCAACATTTTTTGCTTCACTGCAAAACGTCCAATTCAACATAAGAGTCATCAAAGTCATGAAATAAGACAAATGCACACACCTGAAACACACCCACTATTTTCCTTCCATCCCATTTCTTTGCTTTGCTCTTTTTCTGCTCACTACTAATGCCCAACACTCACACACATATACACACACCCACACACATAGAGGGATCCCCTTCCAAGCTAGAGGCGATTGTCTAATGAGGGTTAAAGCTGGCATTAGTTCTTCAGTTGGACAGGCTGGGTGAAGCTGAGCCCAGCGCTGCATTGACTGTGGGGTCATACAGGGCGTCAATGGTATAGGACATGGCGATGGTGGCACAGCAAGTAGTGTGGGTGTTTGGGAGAGTAGAAATGAGAATTAGGGTGCGGCTATGGGGAGGAGGCCCCTGGGGACCTTTCCTCTATAGCCACTTAGCCATGGCTCTTTAAGGGGCTATGGATATAGAGGCATGCACAGATTCCCAGCGCTCTGCTGATGATCAAAGCCAATCCAGGGTTCATCGACTTGCGCAGTGAATCCCTGGGGCAGCTGGAGATGGATGTAGGAGACATTTGAAGGGTGCCTACCCTCCTCCCTCTCTCACTGGGAATCAAGCACATCCCCACACTTATGTAATTCTCACTCTCAGACTTGTAACAGACTGCATTATGCCTCAATGGGAGTTGTCATAAATAGAGGCGGGTTGAGAGGAGGCAAACAGGAGGATTTGTTCAAGAAATGATCCCTTATATGCATGTGAGAAAAAGAGAAATAGGGCTCAACCAGATCAAGTCTGATCATCGTATGCTACAGCATATGGGGTGCAGGTGGATCTATTCAGCTGAAAAGGCAGCAGTCTCTACCGTGATGACCTTATGCAGACCGCAGACACAGTGGCATCACTCAAGCTTCTACAGAACAACAGTGTGTGGTCAGTCAATACCCCCAAACCACCCAGGACACCACCACACCTCCTGTCAGTGTGAGCAGGCTGACCTCACCTCTCATGGGCACTGTTGAAGTTGCTTTGACAGTAAAAGCAAATTACATCACACATAGATCAAATTAAAGCATGAGAATAATGGTGGGTGAATAGAATATACTGACAGGATGAGGATACACAGAACATGGACAAACACGTGCACCCAGGCAGACATACAATATAAAAACAGAGATGCATTTGTTTGATGTTACGTTGTCTTACCTCCTCGTAGCACTAGCACGTTGACCTCACTGCCCACTGGTAGGTCTTTAAGAATGTCCACCACTTGAGCATGGCTCAATGTTTGGACATTTTGCCTGTTGATCTCTTTAATGACATCTCCTTTCTGAAGGCCACGGCACCACTGGGCATCCAGGATCATCTTCACCTTCTGGCCCAGCGGGCAGTCGGCAATGGCAAACCCAAATCCTCCAGGTCCCTTAACCAATGGCACGCTTACCAGCTCTGGCTGCAGCATCCCTGAGGCCACCTCTCCCCGCTCCCCCTGCCTCCCATTGGGCATGGCTGCAACTACCGGTCGGCCACTGGCATCTGTAGTGACATAATGGAGCTCCTGGGAGGAGCCGTGGAGGACGTCACCTTTCACAAGCAGTGGCTGTCCATTGATGAGGGGCACGGCTGTCACCACCTCTCCACCATGCAAAGCCTGCTGGGGCTGGGTAGCCGGTGGGGGAGGAGGAGGCGGGAGAGGGTCATCGCTGTCTAGATCCACGTCTGGTGGAAGCGGGTAGCCACGACAAAGAACCATATCCACATACTGGTTAATGGGAATGGACTGGAACATCTGCACCACCTCTGGATGGGTTTTTCCCAGCACACACATCCCGTTAATCTCGACAATCACATCACCTAAGACACAGGGTGAGAAAAGAAAGCAAGTGACAAGGTGAGTTTGTCCCCTGGTATTTAATCTAGACGTCACGTCTCTACATTTCATTGCAAAGCACTTAACTCCTTCCTTTGTCAGATGGATCCTTCCTCTAAAATGTTCCTTTCCTCTTCACTGCTCTCTCATATTTTCATAGTGGCAGTTCCCTGTACCTCTTCCCATTCCTTTTATCGTCAGTCTACCATTCATTTCCTACTTTATTCCTGTCCCTCCTTCACTTGCTTCATTGTTGAACAGACCTGAACAGCACTCTCAGACACAACTATGTGGAGGGGAGACGGGTGTAGATTTCTGTCACATTGTACTATTGTAACCATCACGCACACACACACACACACACCCCACACACACACACAAATACACCACACACACCACTTACACACACACACTCAGAGCTCACAGCTGTTGGTTTATGTAGACAGCCGCAAGGCAATGGCAAGATCAGAAACTAAACAACAAAGATGTTAGATGGCTTCACACCCACTATAATCAGTCTGTCTGCTATAAAACGATGCCCTTGACAGTGCTGGAGTTGTTGTTATTGCCTCGTTGAACTCATGGGACAGTATCAGGTTAAGTGAACGCCACAGAGGTAAAATTAATATCTCCAGGTGCATCATGGTAGAACAGTTGGTATACTATGTTGGCTGCAAAAGAGTTTTCTGAAACATAGCAGCAATTAGCAGTTAGAAATTCGTAGGTGTGCTACCCTGCTAAATGAGACTTCAGTATTTATTTGATTAAGAATGCAATTTCTAGCAAGACTACATCTGTAGGATTTTTGCTTACCAGATGCCATCTTGTTGTCGTGGGCAGCAGGGCCATCACTGAGCACGTTTTTCACTTGCAGAAACTCATCTGTGCGGTCACCTCCGATGATGGTGAACCCAAATCCCTGGGAGCTCTTCTTCAGCGCTGTGTGGTACATCTCACCATTCAACTGGCTGGGGTCTGCAGTGAAGTCAGACACACCTCCCTTACCTGCGGGCAAAGTGTGCGTGTGAGCACATGTAAAATGGTTATGTGTGTAAAGATCAGTGTGGTGAGAGAGGTGTAGAGAGAGTGAATGACGGGTCTTATCAAACAAAACTCAGATCTCAAACTGCGCTCCACATCAAACGCAGAAAAACTCAGTAATGAATTCATATCCTTCTTGAAAGACAACAAAATCCATCCATGTCTGCATTGAACGTCAATTATACGCATAATGTGCTAAGGATCAACATAGCAATTAGTAATTTCTAATTAACAGATATTAAACTAGATAAACCCCTTTAACAGAGACCTTTTCGTACAACCCCACTGAGACAACAGCACAAACAGATAAAATGATAAAGAACATTCTAGCTTTAGATACTTATTTATTTTAAAGTTATGACTGTTATGTGCTTCCCCCTATTACAGAACTATAGAGCAGAACAGTGATATAACATATAACCTGATATAACCTCTGACTGCATCCAATTTAGCATGATGTCCTCTCACCCCCCCCCCTCCCATACTGCAGGCAATGACTCTGAAAAAGAGGTTTTGTCATTGTAGACTTTTTATATTGAGTAAGGAACAACTTAAGGTCAGTGGCAACATCAATATGTACCACCAGCTTGGCTGTGGCATACGCAATACAGTAGATAACCAACAGTCAGGGTCACACTGAATTAAACTGAGCAGCTTCCTTATCTGGCATTACTGTGATATCAGCACTTTAGATCATGGTCACCGTTTTTTCCCTCACTGCCTGTTGGTCTCTGGCCCCGACAGCGTTATAGCTTCTGCTCAAAAACAGTAAAAGTGAAGCCAGCCGGTGACAAATGATGCACATTTCAGCAACTGTGCTGTATGCTGAGAGAATGTGATGTGGCTGTCAGTCTCTGAGATGCCACAAAAAAAATCATCATACATTTAGAAATAGGTCGTCATTTTATCATACAAGCTACCCCTTCCTGCATATTC
Organism: Scomber japonicus; assembly: GCF_027409825.1. Classification (NCBI taxonomy): domain Eukaryota; kingdom Metazoa; phylum Chordata; class Actinopteri; order Scombriformes; family Scombridae; genus Scomber; species Scomber japonicus. Next base: position 28,327,790 of record NC_070580.1, on the reverse strand, counting down.
AAAGAGTAATGAACTGTAGCAAAATCATCCAACCAGAAAGAAATAAACACAGTCAACAAACCATCATACAGAATCTGCGTGACTGTGTTTATTGCCAACAATAAGCGTACATCATTATGAAAAGTGCCCAGTTATAGCCATTGAATTTATGAATATTAAACATTACATTACATTAAAAGTAAAAAATATAGAGTTAAATAAGTGTTACACAACCAAAAACAGCATGGACAAAATGTCTGTGCATTTCTTCCCCTGTCCTAGTACTGGACAAGTATCTAATTGATTTTGAGTGTGTAAACCCCTTTTTTTTGTAGTTTTGGTTACATGCCCCCGAAATTCCCCGTTGTATTTTGGTTTTCATTTTTAAATCATCTCCTAAAACAACTGGGAAACACAAGTTTTAAGAAAAAGTTAGCTAGTGAACATTTTTGGCACCAGAGAATTGTGTGTGAGATAAATGTCAGTGCCCATGTATATCAAAATGACGGAAGATGTCACCCAGTGCAACAATGTGGCTCAGTTATGTCTTTCAAGTTTTTGGACAACAATGGAGGTCTGTGGCACTGGGAAATAGGGTATATCAGGCTTTGGCTACACAGAAAATATTTGCTAGTGGGACCAATTTATTGTAAGTTTTGGTATTTTCATGGATTTCATGTATTAATAGAAAAGAAAAATATAAATATCAACCGCCTTACCCTTTACAGTAATGTGTCAAAGGTTATGATTCATACTTTGAATAAAATCAACACTCGTCACTTCAATGTGACTTTTGAGATCTGCTGCCAAAATTGGACTTTAAAATACCTTGTCAATAAGTCTACACCTCCCCTAAAATGGCTGCTCTGTGTATGTAAATCTACAGGTGCATATCTTCCTCTTCTTCCTCTTTATCTGGTTCCATTGCCTGTATGCAGATGGTGACTGTTTATATGTCTATTTCCATATCTAGTTTTCCAAGATCACAACAGCAACTTTCAAGTTTGTCTGGAAAATAACAACTGCACGTTTTTCCTACTTCCCACTTTTTCCTTTCAGATTTATAAACACTCTGCAACTTTCTGAGGCGTGTGTGAGGAATTTAAATGCAGGCACTCTCATGCTATCAAATGGTTCAGCAGTTATAAACATCCACTGCAGACATGAACGGCTGTGAATGTAAGTTATCACAGTCAGTGTGGACTCCACATGTTCATACTGTTGCATGGATCAAGAAAAGCTCATTTGCATAATCACATTCAAATTGCTTGATAAACTCATCACGGAATGTTTTTTTTCCCCTTTTGCTTCCTCCCAGAGAGTGCTGAAATATCCATTTGTGTGTGAAGAAAAATAAGTAGTGAAAGAAGAAAGAGAAAGAAATAGATGGAGGAAATGAGTACTGCGTGTGCAAGCCTGTACTTGTGTGGGAGAGTCCAAGGAAGGTCTCCATGCCAATATTGTGGGCAGACTTTGAAAGCCAGAGGCAGACAAAACCATCAGATTCACTGCATCAAATGGCCATGGTTTCTGATTTCTCATGTGTGACTAAATTGCATTTTAAATCTCCAGTGACATTATTCAACATAATTGGGAGGACCCTTCTCTTACTACATCAATACAGCAATGGTTGCTGTTTCCGAGAATGCACCTGGAACAGCAGAATTTAAGAGCAATTGCCGCTGTAAGGCCAATAGTTGACTAACACGGAAAGTACCAAGTACATGATGTCGACACCCAGTCAGAACAAAGCCAATACTGAACATGTGGGCACAAAGCCTGCCATGTTGGCTGCCTGACAAAAAATAAGTATACTGTTCTCCACATGTTTAGCAGCAGCAAATACTTCATATAATAGGGAACTCCAAAACTGCCAATATTGAATACTGTACATAAATAATACATCTCTCCTCTTTTGAAAACAGAAACCGAGAATACTAAGTAAAACTGAACTCCAGAAAACAAGAATATTTTATAAATTATTCATAAAAATTAGTTGAATTTTAATAATTTACCAAATTATTGGCTCGTTTAAACAGGTTTCTGCATAATCATATGTCTAATTCCTTCCTTTTAATATTAGTCATTTCCATAAAACTCCCAGAGAATCTCATACCTTGAAATACAATAAAACTCAGATTTCTTGCCTGAGGTGTAACAGTCAACTGATGATGCTTTGGTTTCATCATAGCAACTGTCTGACAGCTCACTAGGTTGTGTAATCGGTAATCAGGGGCGAGGTGGCGTTTTCCTCACTCCTCACACACCTGAGCAGAGGGATGTCTGATTATGCTTGGCCTCTCTGATGTGCTGTTCCACCAGCTGTTGCCACACGCACTGCTAAAAGCCAGCCGCCTCCCCTGCATTCCCTCTCTCGCTCTGAAATCCTGCCAGCATTATGAGCCTGTCTATCTCCTACTGCTGTTACACTGTAATCTATTATACATCCACTGTAATGAAAACATACTTAATTCATTATGTTTATTGCCCGAGAAAAATGGCTTGTCAATCTAAAGAACAGAACATTGCTGGGGCACTGACAAAAACGTACCTCATATAAGAAAACAATGGAAGAAAAGGGTAATTTTGACAACCTAATAATGGTTGAGACTACTTGATGGCTGACACATTGGGCTGACCTTGCATAAACCAATGACGCGCCTACTGCCTTCCATTTCCAGTAAACACATTTATCACATCACACTGACTGAGGTGAAAGGCCTGGCCTACACACAGTACAAAAGCCAAAGTAATTAAACTACAATTATGTTTTAGAGAATTAGCTGATGTTCGTGTCTAGAGTGATTTACAGTAAGTACAGAAATAGAATGAGCTCAGTGAAACGGTATCAAGTCTGTTACAAAGGCAAAGCTGCTCCTGTTGTGCTGGAATATTATACATAATAGTGAAGTAATATAAGTGAAATATCAATTAATAAGAGGATAACACAGGATAATAAGTATTAGCATAAAAAGAGTAACAGAAGAGGCTAGAATACTAAAAAAAAACTTAATTTGGGGTGTTGTTTTTATCCAGACAGACAATAGTAAAACATGTATTTGCATGTCTTGGAGACCTGGGAGAGGTGAAACCCATGAGGCAGGGCGCAATATGTCATGACGTTGTTAAAGGTCACCATCCCATGTGTTACTGTTGCAATGTGGCATTTGCAGATTTCCATGCAGGCAAAATCTTATTTCGCGTGTCCCTTTATAGAAATCCTCTACAGTTATGACATACTAGGTGTTTTTTCCCCACCTAACAATCCAAATAGAGAAGAAGTCGAGAAAAGGGTGACATGTTTGCAGTGCCGTTTCTACCTTGAGAAGGTGCTGCTGTGGCTTGTTGGATCGCAGCCGTGTCTTGGCTCAGCTTCTTCTTTGCCTCCAGCACTGGGTTCTCAAATTGGGTTTTCTGGTTGATGTGGCTGCAACATAAACAGGCTTAGATGCAGGAAGTACAGACTTATAAACACATACACTACACAACACACACACACACACACACACACACACACACACACACACACACACACACACACACACACACACACACACACACACACACACACACACACACACACACACACACACACACACACACACACACACACACACACACACTTCTCACTTATTGAGCATACTGCACCATTTTTCTGCAATTAATTATGTATGCACCTTATCTATAAACAAACCATGATTTGCTAATAGAGGGATGCTATAGTGGCACCATTATAAATATATTCATAAACGCTGCACATATACAATAAAGACTAGCTTGCCTCCTGTTTATGAGGTGAAACTCTGCTATGGCTTTTAGCCATTTAATACTGTAGGAAATGAACCCCCTGACTGCCAGCAACATCCTGTTCCTTTACATCAAGGTAAACAGCCTGTGGTTCCTATACAAACCAAAGCCATTGTTTCACAGTGAGCTCATTTCAAGCTAAAGCACTGGCAGCGACAAGCTTACAAGCCACATCTACAGTATATGCCGTTGACTCTCGTTGTCCAAGCCATGCAAGTTACTCTCTCATGCCACCTCTACCTAGGAGGGATCCTTCTGCAGTCTGAGCAATAAAACAACGGGAGCGTTCCCATTTTCTTTTCATCACAACAGATTGCTACCTCTCCCTCCAGCTCCCTCCCTCCCTCCTCCCTCCATGCATTCTTGTTGAAAATCTCCACACTTCTCTCTACTGCTTCTACAATGGCTGTATTTTACTGATTTCCTGCTGGGTTGGTGAACACAAAAAACACATTCTTCACACAGACAATATACAGAGACATACGCACTGAACTTACATTCTATGTACACATACTGACATGCATACTTACACAAACATTGGCAGAACATAGTGAGAGCACAATCAGCACTGTGCTTGTACACAGGTCATTGTGATGTTACCCACAGAGTTTCATTTTACCTCCCACTGATAAACAATGGGAAAATCCTGATCAGAATCTTCAACTGCTTTCCAGGTAAATGCTTTCTCTCTGTATGTTACATAACTCAAAGCATCCTCACCCCAGATAAATAAAATGAGCCATGTGCTAGATCCATTTGTTTATTTTTAGACAATATTGATTTATGCCGGTCCACTGCTAATGTACACTAAGCAGTGTAATATGCACTCGTGCTCTGATCCCTCTGGTGAAATATGCTTGTGTGTGTGTGTGTGTGATGGCACTGTTTGTGATGATGTCTGCTGAAGTTCTTGAAAAAACTTACTCAACATAGTATGTTCCGTACTGTGGATCGTCAATTTCCTCCCAACCATAGGGTAACTCTGCAAGAAAAAAAGTGAGTGCTATTGTTTAGTTGCACAGTGGAAGATGCATATTAGGGAGTATGCAGAAAGATTACAAAATGGAAGAAAGAAGAGGAAGAGCAGCCTCAGTATTTGGCAAAAAGTCATCTGGGAGTTGTAACCTAGTGAGCTTGTTGGTGTGGTAGTTACCAGTGTATCTTTTCCCCTTCACTGGGATGTTTAGCATAAGAAAGTACCCATGAAAATAGCCTACAATAATTTAGTGAACATTTCTGTGGTTTCAACAAGCAGGCCGGCTGGAATGGCTGATGTACGTTATGCCCTGATGAACATATCAGGCAGAAGGAGAAAAAAAAAAGAGAGAGAGAAAAGAGCTCTTCACGCAAGAGAGAGCTTTGGAGTTGCTTTTCAGAAGCAACACACCAACTAGCTTTCCGACCGCCTGTAAAAATCCATTAAAACAAGGCTGGAAGGGTCCCACTCTTTCAGCTGTGGCCACTCTGTCTCTGCTTGCACTTAAGCCCACATTAGCATCCTGGGGATACAAAAGCACCTCTGGAATTCCTTAAACTAGACCCTAGCCCTAGATTTCCCAAAACATTAAGCCACGTGACTAATGCTTAGGGTTACACTTAAGTGACATGTCATTCAAAAGGATGTTATACTCATATTTGACCCTGGCTGATTTCATTAACAGTGTGAAAATGTGTGAAGTGATGGATCATTCAGTGCGTGTACAGCAGGGGTATGCCCTTGTGTAAATACATGTGCAGAAGTTAATGGGATGACGGTATGCTTGAGTGAACATGCTGAGTAGTGTAGTCGACATACCTCCATCCTCACACTTCTCAGGGGGCTTCGCCTTCTTCGCCAAGCGGGGGTCCAACCATGTGGTCGTCTTGGTATTGTGACTGCAGAACAGAAAGAGAGGACAGTAAATATAAACAATAAAAACCTGTGCCAGTAGAGTACTGCACTGTTGAGGCAGAAGACGAGTAGCCAATGATAGAAACGCAGCAACCGTATTCTCATGTGTAATATGCTGTTGTGCACAAAAGCTTACTGGATTCATCAACAAACATCTGATCCATTGGTTCACGTTCAGCTGTCACATTGCTGTGTTCATGGTTAGGTGGCCTTTTCAGAGGGGGGAAAAATCCTCTGAATGTGAAACACGACAAACTCATTTATACTCAAACGTGTTAAACAACTGGGGTGTGTAATCAGGAGGAAAATCATAATGGTCCTCTGATATCTTCAGAGACAAGTGGCTTAGATCTAAACATGAATAAAACACACAGGCTTTCACATACATGTAGGCATGCGTGTATGTACACCCACACACATATAGGCCTCCAACTGTAGTTTGTTTACTCGGTTGTTCAAAATTCAAAGTATTGATTGATTCAGCAAAAGAGCTCAACGTGTCTTAATGAGAGATTTAAAAGCTGTGTTGTTGTGTAGGTAAGGGATTGTAGGTAACAACTGTAGCATTAAATTGGAATAAAGCAGAGTATTTATACCTTCCTGAAATCAATTTAAAGCCTTGAATTATTTTAACTCCTGTTGGTCAAATTTTTTTTCATCATGGAAGGATGAGTGTGTGTTGTTACCTTTTTATTATAAATAGTTTTTTATGAGCTGCAACTTTTTTATTCACTCTGAGACGGGAAATAGTGTTACTTGTACACAAACCCCATCTTTCTTAAACCTACTTGTCAGGCTGATGAGATACTGACAGAAACATTTATCTGCGTTTCATTATGCAAAAGGATGATAGCGGTAAATACAATACTGTATGACATCAGATATGCAAACATTTTCATTTTTAATATCCCATCGTACAACATACCCCACTGTCATTCTAAGATGACACAATTAACATAAATAGCAGCACTCAAGTTGTCAGTTGCCCTATATTTCAACCTGTTCAAAACATACTGTACTCTAGTGTGTTTACCAAATATATCATCATAACTAAAACCCCAGAAAGACATCATTATTCTCCTTGGCAGTCATCAGAGGGTCGTTTTCTGTTGCCTCCATGTAGGACTAGTTTAATACAGAGAGCAGTTAATCATCGAGCAATGGTCGCATGGAAGTTAAGATGGTATTTGTTTGCAAAAAAGAATAGTGTTGAAAATAATATGACTTTTCTGTTTTATTTATTTATGTTCTTGAAGATGTGAATGGATGTAGAGCGCTATCCATCCCACTTTTATTTGTGTTTTAGTAGATGAGGTGTTATACGATTTCTTTTCTCAGTTATTTAAGATATTTAATTATTTTATAGAACCATTGTATGTATTAGACAGGCTTTGTATCTACCTGTAGATACGTTATTACCCATCAACACTGCACAATTTATACTCTCTTTAGATCAAATAGAAAAAAAGATGATGCTGGTGTTATTTTATAGTGTTCTTAGATTAGATTAGACTAGATTAGATTTTATTAGATTCAATTGTATTGTCATTGCATGTAGCACAGGTAAAAGCACAACCAAATGCAGTTTTGCATCTAGCTCAAGTGTAAACTGGTAAAGTGCTGAAAAGAAAATAAGTTGTATGTACAGGTTATATTAATATATAAACAGGAAAATAGGTTAAATATACAGGTAGAGTTACAAGTCATACTGATACACAGGAGAAGTTATGCACACAAAGTTATGTGCATATGAGACTAAGTGAGATGAATATTACATATAAGAATGAGTTATACTGATTATTGTCGACAAATCCCACATGAAGACCAAAACAATGTATTTTGTCTTTCTCTTAGTACTTTTCAACTTCCCTACCGCCTGTGGCTCTCGGCCCCCATGATACCTACTGAAGATGTACAGTAAATCTTGTAAATCTCTTCAAAAACTGTTTATTGTTGCATTTTTAAAAAGGCCCTGTAATTTCTGAAAGCAGCTGGCCACATTACTCAAACAGGATTAAATAGTGTATTTGTTGGAGACCATTTTCAGCCATGGATTAATACGCATTTGATGCTCTAATGAGTATTTATGGCAGCAGGATGGCGAATGTGGGATTGACTCAAAATAAACTGCAGCGACCCTGTTCATTATAATGCAGGAACATGTCACCCAGGGCAACAGTGTTTTTAATAGTTTTGGACAACAATAGAGCTATATGGTACAGAGGATTATGTTACCACTTTGTTTTAAACAATGTGTTTGATTGATTTTATTGATTTTTCTTTTATAAGAGAAAATGTATCAGTAAATGTATTACATGAAAAATTACATCAGTATAAGACAAAATGGAAATAATCACTTTAACAGGAAGAAAAAAAAAGATAATGTCAACCAAAATAAATGAATAAATTTAAAAGGTACAGACGCAGAAAACAAACAAAATAACCTTTGACAGTGGGTTGATCTAATAGCACAGAACATAACTGGGACATATTTCAAGTGAAATAGGTGCCACAAGCCGCTCAGATAACTTTCCACTCATCCCACGTGGACATAAAGCATAGCAAATTATCCATAATTCCCCTCATTAGGCAGACTTTCACCCACATTACTTGAATAAAATCCAAACTTTTACGTAAGTGTCTTGTTTACCCTTCACCATATCTGTTATCTTTTCCATTGTCAGGCAAGATGACATTTTCCTGAGCCACTGTTTAATGTCAGGCCTGTTCACACTTTTCCAAGTGAGAGTTATCGGGTGCTTTCCTTTCAATAAGCACATATCTATAAGTGCTTGTAGCTACATTGTTGTTTAGATAAGGATTGGATGGATATAACCCCACAGCAAACACTTTGGCTGACACTGTTTGGGATATCAAAGGGGATACCTTCCTTCCAAAAGTTTTTTCACAGTCCCACAGATTGCCCTTGTAGAACATACCTGAATTCATACTATTAACCTTAATTAGCCTTGCAGGAAGTACATGTTCACATTGACTAGTTGTATTTGAACAGTTTTAACAGTGTTTACAGTCTGTGTCTGAACCTTGGTGCGATGTTACTCCTCTCATCCAGTGATATATCCTCCTGAGTATCTCTCCAAGAATTCAGTTTGTGCAAAGATGATTCAGTTGAACCAGACACTTATTGTATAGAGCTGAAATTCTGCCCTAGCTATTACAAGTAGGTTGAAATACTATCTTCTAAACTCGACAGAGGGGGTTCTGTTAACTTTTGGTTATGAGCAGCTTCAAAGAAGCTCCTTAGCTGTAAATATTTAAAAATGAATCATTTTTTACTACAAGTTCTCAAATGTCATGAAAATCTTATCTTTACTCAAGTCTAGTTCCTTGCTGGCCCAAAATTGGATGCCTGGATTAGTTCTCCCAGGAGTGAAACTCTGGTTTCCTCATATGGGACTCAGCATGAGAAAGAATGTATTTCACCAAAACATTTCCGTGCCTCATACCAGACATTAATTGTATTCAAAACAAAGGGATTCTCTGTTTGTTTTCTTAGTTTCTTGATATCGGCTGAGTAAATGCAGAGGCTGAGGGGCAATTTGGGACTTTTCATGTTTGCACTTCTTCTGTTTGAAAAGCAGACCAGTAGTTTCAGTTTAAGTGAGCTCATTGAGATGTAAAAATGCAAAATGTGGTGCAAGTAATGACTATTGTCATTGTCAATTTGTGTATTGATTTTTTTTCTCTTTGCATTAATTATTTTGTTTATAAAATGTCAGAGAATAAGGACAAATCAATCAATTAATTGTATTTGTCAAATATAATTATAGGATTAATTATAGAAATGACCAACTCCATCAATTTCCATTAAGAAGTAAAAAGTAAACTGTATTTAAATAGGAATAGGAATAGTACTAAATATATGTGTAAAATTAATCAATTGAGTGCCAAAAACCCTGATGAATTGATGATGATCAATTAGTTGACTAACTGTGTCAGCTCTAATGGTCACATGACCCATGGGTTGTGTCTTTAACTTACTCTATGAAGTAAACCATGCCAGTCTCAGTGTAAGCCATCTCCCAGTTAAGGGGCAGGGGCTCCAGGCTGTCATCCCGGGGAAGTGAGCTCCATGTGCGGAAGTCCATGGTGCTGCTGGACTGGGTGTAGCTGGGCACCGATTTCCTCCAGTCTGCCCCCTCTTTGTGCTCTGGTAAGAGAATCCAGGAAAGGGGGTAAAAACAAGGGGAAAACAGAGCAGACAGAACGGAAGGTTAGCCTGCAGAAATACCTCTGCTCTCTGGTTTTTCTGCCTGCTGCAGGGAACGGAGGGAGGGCCAATGTAGTTCATAGGATTTGCATGTGAGTGATGGGGTGTGTGTGTTTGCCAAAGGGCTGTTTTGCATTTGCATGTGCACACACTGTTAATTCTTCTGCATATGTGTATGTGTACATTCCCTGTGGGTTGCAATGATGAGGCAGGGATTCACATTAGAAAGGGCCATTTGAGCCCAAAGGCAGTTTCTGTATGATAATACAGCTCTTCACATATATTCTATTGGATTTGTAGACACTCCTCTTTAATGAGAAACTGTACCACAATAAACATGAAACATACAACAAAGGCCATCCTAATTCACTTAGCACTTCATGCCTTCCCTCAGAAGATGGTTATAAAGGGATGAAGCACAAGCGCTTTTCATCTCTTTCTTTTTATGTGAAGCTAACCTTCTCACAACAGAATATGATGCCAAAGGATGTTACGCACACTACAAAAAAGCATTTCTGGGGGATGTATTTCCTAAAGATCATTCGACTTCAATTTTAGACTGAGTCAAAAATTGATAAAAATCCAATGATAGAGCCCCAGAGCAGCATTGACATGTTGGTTATTTGAAGAATCTAAAACATGTTCTTCTATACCCGCTATGATCAAAAACAATTGTGCTTCATATTTAAAGAGACATACACATAGAGAAAATACACACGGCCTGTTTGAAGATGTTGTTATCTGTTCAAGTCATGTAAACAGTGGGAGAACCAGTCTGAGGGCGGTACCTGAAGGAGAGCTCAAGTCACCAGAAAGGTTCACAAAGGGACTGCCCCTAATGGGGAAGGCCAACTATTCTGAAACCCTAATAGTGAAAAAATGTCCCATTGGACCCATGAGTCAAATGGCCTGTCATATCAAAAACAAACGCCCCTTGCTCCATTGCTCCCAAAATAAACACTTTGGGTTGGTGTACTGCTGTTATTTATGGTTAGGCATTCCGATTAGACTAACTCTGTCATCTTTTGGGTTAGAGTCATTATACGTAGAGCAATCATTTTGTAAATGATATCACGTCAAAATACTCCAAAAAAACCCAGGGAGAGTGTGTATTTTCAGAACCACAGGCCTTCAGAGCAGTGGGCTTTTGTTTTTGGGATAGTGGCCCATTGGACCATGGCCTATGGAAGATTTTCGGAATAATTGGAATAAAAGCATAACCCCATTCACAGAGTGGTGCACTTGACGATACAAGTCAGGTCAGATGGGTAACTGTGCGGGTAGAAGAGGGATGATCAGGACAGTCTGAGGACAGATGGGGGAAGATGCAGTCAAGAGTTTAAAGACTTAGAGCTCACATTTTCCATTAACCTCTTTTTTCATTCAACCATAAACCTGCCCATCTATGGCTGGTCTAAGACTTCTCTACTGAAGCCGAGCAGTCATTTGTGACTGGTTTCTTTCCATAAAAAGAACTCCTGGATGTCTGGGCATCGTTTTGTGTTTGATTTCAATATGACAGAGCAGTTGGGTAAACAGACTTTGGATTTCTGTGAATCCGTACAGCTGAGCAAACAGTGTGTGAGCCATGACTGTCAAAACAATGTTTCATTCTGTCATAAAAAATGAAAAAATAAAAAAATGGAACATTTTCAGCTTGGACTTGTCTCAATGTTAACCCTAGATGTCTTACTATAACAGCTCAGGTATTGTGCACAGTATGTAACCTATTTCTGTTGTATTGCTGTTCTCCTTGTGAACATTAAGGACAGATTTGCTCCTTGGAGAGTTGAGTTGTCCTGATTGATCACATACACAGTGTCCTGCTCTCAGGATGAGATTTTCTCAAGGTGACCTGTATTTTGTTAGAGTTTAACAGTAACAGCTTTGGAAGATTTACCAACAATATAAGAATCACATTTGAATAACTGTTAAATGTAACACAGCCACTAAATGTGGTATATGTGGCTAAGAGATCAGTATTAAAGGGGCAGTTCATCAAAAAATAAAAAATGGATCTATCTTTCTAGTATCTGGTATCTAGCCATGCAGACTTTTTGGTTTTATTTAACCAGAATTTGCTATTTAACTTTGGCTAAAGAGGATAGTTGTAGGATTATGTGGGGAGGCTGGTTTTGGAAAGAAATGTTGAATATTTGGGATTTTTCATACTGTGAGTTAGACATATTCATGAGTAAGAATCAACCGATGCCAGGTTCAAATTATATTCAGTCTAATAAGGTTGGGGTGGATAGATCCAAGATCAAATTGTCAAAATTGGGAAAAGAATCAGGGCTGTTATTGTCTCTTTATTTGGATCTGTTTGGGTTGACCAAATTTGGATTTCATTAAACTACCCTTATGTGAACACGTCCAGCATTCTGGACTTTCTACCACCATCCCCACCATTATATTAGAATGCCTGCAATATGTTTTTAATTTGGGTGACCTGGCCTTTAAACAGCCTTACAGGTCAAATCCCTTCAGTTTCATATTTGTTTTTTAACAAAAAATAATATTTTAATTGCATTTTCAGCAATAATCATACTTGTATGTGTAACATATCTCCCCCATATGGCATAATTAAGACAAAAATGTGTAAATACCATATGATCTGGGTCTGCACAACAAATACTACAGCCTCGACTAACAAATAAATGAGAAGCGGATGGGACGATCATTCTGCTCAGTAGCATGCAGTCAAACAATCTTTTAATACTGTTTTATGTGACAGATTGAGATAAGCATGGTATTGTATGTCCACAAACACCCACTTTGTAGCAACAAGCTAAAGTCTTTCAATCCTATAAAAGAGACCAAAGAGTAACATTAGCCCAACATAGCAATTCCACAAAGGACAGAGTATGGCAGAAATCACGTTATTTAACATGACATTCTGTGCTTTGACATTTACTGACCAGGCAATCCATTGACCAGCGGTGGCCTCTCATCATCATCCTCCTCCTCGGGGACAGCGCTGTCCTTCCTGTCCATCTTACTGACTGAGGTGGTGCGTTTCCTCGGGACCTCGCCACCATAGTCTTCATCAAACAGCACCTGATCCACCAGGTCAGGCTGAACCAGGTTAGGCTCTGCCGGAGGCTTCGGGGTCCCATAGTAGTTACCTTAAAAAGAAAAAGGATGGGAGGAACAGAGAAAGGAAAAGGAAAAGGAGAGCAGGGGAAAGAGATTTGCTTTTAAAACAAAATAATCAGGGACAGATAAGGAGCCATATAAAAGGTAGCTTGAGTACAGCCCAACAAGTAAGTAAAAGGTACTGGTGTCCCATAAATGGTACAATATCTATCTGTGTAATGTGAGGGAAGGAGACACAGTCAGAAAGATTATCCACTGTGTAAAATCACCCAAATTCACTTGATTAAAAAAAAAAAAAATTCTCTAAATGTCGCACACCAGCACTCAAGGTTGGCTATTTACAAGTTTCAGGGGTCTGCTTCCTCTGCATTTTCACGTCTCTTAACCCCCTGCTTTGTTTTCCTTCAGTAACTGCACCACAGGGCTGTCATGACTCATGTAACATTAAAATCACTTCACTTGGAATTTGCCAGCAACTAATTACACTGATCATTGAATACAGCAATTATCTATCTCTCAGCTTGCTTTTCTTTTTTTTTCTTTTTTTTTTACTAATGAAGAAAAACCTTGTGTTACGGATTATAAATATTCAGTGGGATAACAGTGCTCCATAAAGAGAAAGGGGGGGGGGAGTGCAAAACTCTGGTAAATTATTTGCTCATTTAGCACATGGGGTGATCCAGCTACAGTATGTATGGATGGTGAGCAGTATGTGGAACTCAATTTAGGTGAAAAAGTAATTATTCAACCTCCATTAGGATTATAATTAATGTGCATACTAATTTATATCCCTACGATTTATAATGATTTTTTGTTTGCTAAATGCTGCTCTGTCAGATGTGTTTACACATTAATATCAAATTACTTTATAGCAATCCATTTGTTAAGGTCAAATATTTACTCGGTTCTTACAATAGGCAATCATCAGATTGAGCTTACTCAGCTAAATCATGATTTATAATTAGATTAATTAAAGAATAGAGAGAGATACCGCTGGGAAATAGGGATTTTCAGCAATTTAATTAGCCTCCATAAACTTGATCTTATTTTCATTTGGACCCAGCTGCGTATGGGACCATGGTATTATCAACCTTTGATGTACTTAACTGTGAACATGTAGACATCACGAATGCTGTACTGTAAGAGCAACATTTATCAACTCCAATCTTTTTATAGCTCGGTACAAAGCTGACAACTGCATGCATGCCAGGAAGAACAGAGGGCTCGGAGGAAAACATCACAGTTATTTCAGCAGCTTTACAGCACGATACTGTAACACCGCAACAGCTTTTTTGATAAGTGAGCCCATCTCAAGGCCGGCCTCATGTCCTCAGGCGTGCCAACTACAATATACAGCAAACTGGGTTAATGCAGCTATGCTCATCTTCCTCAAAGCCGTGGGAAGGTTGAGGAGGAGAAGGAGGCTGGATGAAAGCCTGCCCCTCCCCCCTTGTCGCTCGACTCTATGTTTACTAAACGACACTCATCCGCATTTGTCAAAGATGGCTTCATTAACAGGGGTGGCACAACGATAGCAAGGAGAGATTGGGTCTGCTGGCTAATCCCTGCCTGTCTCCTGCCACATGCTGACATTCATCAGCCAGACGCTACCTCTTTGATTAATTACTTACAAACATGTCTCGTGGCCCCTGATAAATGTGTGTCGTAGATATAGAGGTATGTGAATGCAGCGCGTCAGAGAAGATTTGTGGTACCATTTGCCTTTATAAATGGAGGGAAGCCTCATAAGCTGATGAGCAGGGGAGCTTGTCCGACGTTACTTGTGATCCTCATGTCACAGGGTTGATGAGCCAGAAAGAGTGAGCCTCCTCTTTCAAACCCTGCACAAGCAATTTCATGGTGGCGGAATCAGCTACTGGTAATGAAAAGGCTCCTGTTATCAAGGGCGCTATGCATAAGCTACACAAGGTCATGGGCAGACTTTCATCTTGCCAAGATCATGAGAAGAGTGACACTTACACAGTCATACCACCACTCAACCATCCACCCAGCATAGCACATATTTCTCCCAATTCACTTCCACTTTAATCTCTAGGTGTGTTTCCCTTCCTCGTTAAAATATAACCAATCAACAGAATGGGAAATCCAACACCATGTTTAAAGTAGATGTTCATTTGGCAGAATTTTGTGTTCCTGGTAGCAGATTACAGATGTAATTTGTCAGAAAAACCCAAAACAACACCCTCTGCATGTGTTGGAATTAATTTTATTGGCAGCTATCCCTACAGTCTTGCACTTCACTGCACTGGACTATTCAGTTGTTGTCCAGCTGCTCTGTTCTGTGACCCAACCTGAACCTCAGAGGCGACGAGACTGAGGAGGGACTAAAATCCCAGAAAGACTTGCTTTCAGCACTTGGCGCAGATGGCTGATGTGTCTGCTTGACAGGCAACTGGGACCCTCCAAACCAACATGGAGCTGCAAGCATGTATCCTACAAATTATGAAGCAGCCTGGACTCACAGAAACTGTAGTACCCTGACTATAGGAGTGGATGTGTTGTGTTGTAACCTCTGGTCGGCATTGCTTTAGACACTGTAGAGGATTTATAGGGTCATGGATGACAGGATGATTGATAAAAAATGGGGAAGAAGGTATTTAAGTTGGAAATATGTGTACAACACATTAAATGACTCCTATAAAATATAGCTTAGAATAGTATAGAGACAACCATTATACATGAACCATTAACATAATGAGCATTCAGGCAAGTCATTTGGGACTATTAGAGAGACCATTATGATTAGCTAAGAATCCCATTAGCTCAGTACCTTGAGCACAGCTCAGTTACTGTACGTTTATAAACTGATGGTAATTCATAAGCTCTTGACAGAAGGAATGCAACTCATCTGACCTATACAAGAGGATGTCTGACCTTGTTTATTTTCCTCTTTTCAGAGAAAAAAAAGGCTGCACTTCAAGCACAACTAAATGGACTAAATCCCATTCCTCGATCCGATTACTTCTAGCTCCTCTTTGAGTTCACTGTGCTGCTGAGAGATCAACACTCTCTGCCACAGTAGCCGTGCAGAGCTTGTGCTGACTGGGTTTTACAGGAAGGAAGGGGGAGGGGGCAGCCACTATCAGAGTGTTTAGTTCTCTCTCAGGGATTGCATACTGAAACCTTCCAACTTTTAGTTAATCCGCACATCTATGCACAGCCAAGGTAGTCCTGCTTCTGCTGCAAAGGGGGTTTCCACTGGGAGCTCAGCACGCCTCTACTGTATATCATCTCTTTCTCTCTCTCTCTGTTATATGTACTTACTCAGTTTGCTCTCCATTTCTCCATTTCTCCCTCTCTACCTACAACCAACCTCTTCATAAAGGTGTAAATCCCGCCTGGCTTCAGCTCATAGATGAAGGACAGTTCGTGGGCGACTTGGCAGCTCCTGAAACCTGATCTTCAGGTTCTTAGATGATCTATCTTGACACAAGGAAGGGCGAGATGTGTACTCATATGAGTATGTACCTGTGTGTGTGTATGTGTGTGTGTGTGTGTGTGTGTGTGTGTGTGTGTGTGTGTGTGTGTGTGTGTTTGATGTCATTGCTGCCACCGTGCTACAAGGATGAGGCGTAAGATATCACTAGGATCAGAGACTGTTGGAAGAACCTGCCTCAACAGGCCCAGATCACACTTCATGTTGAAATATGCACTCCACCATCCCTGGACGTGCACACACTAACTTTGACAAATACACATAAAAAGAAACACACTTGTGCACACCAAGAGGAAGCTGCTCTCAGCCTTAAGGCGCTTTCTCTCTTGGTGGAGGATTTGACTTTATCTTTTAATTCTCCATCATATAGGAAGTGTAAGACGTAGCTGAATGAGAATGAGAGAATGGTGCAGAGAAGGTCCATTCACGCGACCAGAGGTTGCCCCTCAAATATTTAGAAAAATCCTCTCCCATTTCACAGCAGCCAGGATTTGCAGAAAGAAAGAATGAGCTTAAAGAGAGCGGGAAGATTATCATGTTATTGCCATAATCATTGCGCAATGTGAGAGAAATCCTCCATTCCAATCCCTTCATGACACAAATACACTGCGTCGGTCTGACTTTCCAAGACCTCTGAATGCAGGGCAAGTACTTATGCTCCATTGTAGTGTGAGGTGTTAGAAATGGTAAATACTTGGCCATTCAAGCTGTTTGCAAAGCTGAAATTTCCCTCGTTGTGTAAACTTCTTACTGAAATAAACGTGGCTGCTTGCCTACTTGTAAAATATCAGTCTCCACTTTTAGATGAGCATTTAAAAGCAGTTTTTCCAGATGTGAGTATTAAATAGCTCTAAAAGTTCAAGTTCAAGTTTGAATGCTGCTGATGAGCCAAAGCTCAGAGAGAGAGAGGAAAAGGAGGAGTCTGGTTTATCCCATGAATAAAGCATGACTTGAGAGTAAGAACACAAGTGGAATCTCCTGATGTGTGACTGTGCAGCCAGCCGGTGGAATCAGCAGGTTCACTGGTTTACATAAGGTCACCATCAGGTGCTACAGCTGCTTGCATGCTTACCGATGTAGTGTGAATATAAACTTTATGTTGGCAAGACAGGACAAAGAGGGGGTCATGTAAACACACAGAGGGAAGTACATTTCAAGCATAGACAAAACAAGCAATGATGCTTGTGTGACATACATGTGTATTTAGAAAAGCATCTAGTACAGTAAATACAAGCATGAACATACACACACATTGAAAAACAAACACATGCAGACAGCCCGACTACACAGATGAAATTGGTAGAACGTTTATATTGTATATCTATATTTTAGAGAACGTGCTGATGCATTGAAGAGCTCTACAGCTCCACATGTTACTACTTTTATTAATTTTTGCCTTCCTGATACACTGTAATTAACAACTTAAAGTGACTGAGTTGTAAAGTGGGAAGAGATTTTGGTCATCTCTGGTTCCTTAGTAAAATTTAATTTGTTTCCCCTAAGACAATGTCACATAACTCACAGTTGGCATGCAACGTCTATGGCTTGCAACTAAGCATGCACCTCTCAAAGTTAAATCATACAGTAAGTATAAAAGGCAAAAAACTGAGTTGGAAAATATCTGGTTCTTTGACAAAAAGTTGAAGGTACAAGGATATCTAATTAGACTACATTTCAGCAAGACACATCCAATCCCCAAGCTTAAAATTCTTTGATGTGCACCACTAACTGCTTTTGAAAACTAAAGATTGCAATGTTGAGAAAACTGACAATACAATCTGCAGCTTAAATTGGTTTATTTTTATAATCTGGGACAATTTTGGAATAATTTAGCAACTATGGTGCCATGTTTTACTCATAAATTCAACAATAAAAAGTTCTGAACTCGCCACAGCTATAATTCATACGTCTGACATCTTCCTCTGCACAGCACTGGCAGCTGTGACACATGGGTGTTATACTGTAGTAATTCAAACTGATGGCCATTACATAAATCAACAGGATCATTACATTAAGCAGCTGGAAATGCACAGCAATCCTGTTTTTGTCTGATGTTTCGCTGACCCGTACTGTATGAAACTGTCGACTTCTCACCATAAAAAAGTTTGTTAATTTCATATATTTATTAGCATCTCTCTAAATGCTATTCCAAAGCATTTTACACACTGCTAGGAATATTATTTCTATTGGAAACAAGTAAATGCCTTTCTATTTTATTGCCAAATTGAATGATATTGAGCGGAAAAAGTGTAATTTGTTTGCATTCGTAAAATGTTAATTTTTTTCCTCAAGTTACTCAACCCTCCAAAATCCCAAAAGCAATACCAACGATTTGGCGCTGGTGTCTGTAATGGTATCCATGGTCCTGTAATTCACAGTTTATCCCACCGAGTGTTTGAGTATCTGCAACAGAATGAGATATTTGCATCTGCCTACCACACTTGCCTTCATATGCTGAGTCTTTGTTGTTTTAAAAAGCTGGCAGGTAAAACTGTCTGGCAAAAGGAAGGTTTATTTTAATCCCTGCTGTCAAAAAAAGTTATATCCTTGTCCAGATTTCTACAGTATTTTGCATTTATATTTAAACTTAAGGTCTGAATACTTCATCCATAAATGGCCCATTCTACACATAGTGTGAAGAAACTGAATGGTGGAGTTCATCTTTAGGGCTCTGAGTATCACTGCTAATCTGACTGTCACTTTCAACAAGTCTTAAATCATGTAAATCACTGATCAATACATTCTGTTTGTCACATTTCACTAAGTATGACTGAGAGTCACAATGACTGAGAATATCGAGCATACGTTCAATCTGTTACAGACAGCTGTCACAGAGTCAGGTGACTAAATGCATACAGATGCACGCATGCAGGGGTTTCTCATTAACTTGACACTGTGACTATACCTACCATCATAGGTTCCACTCTCCAGAAGAAGTCCGCTCTCTTCCAGGATCCGAAAGTCTCCGACGCTGATGAAGTTGTAGTCCACGCCTGGAACCTCCCCCTCTCGAGGAAGCCGTGTGGTGCCTGGAAAAATAAATAGAAAACAAAACCACTTGAACAAACAAGTCCTTGCATTTTCTAGATAAGACACATAAGTGCAGAAAGGTTTTGATAAGGGGAACATATTTGTGGGGTTGAGATATCTGCAAGATATTAACTTTTGATGATCTAAGGAAACAAGCTGTTTCTAAGTTAATGACATTATGAACGTGCAAAGACTTTGAAGATTTTTCTCACCTGACAGGTTTTAAACTAAACTGAACAACTAAAATAACCTAAAAAATACACAAAAGCTTGAGTTCCATATGCAAAATATGATTTAGCTCTAATTATTTATCAGACATGTTTTTTCTGTCTTATGGCATAGCTACAAAATACATAAAGATCACATTTGTAAGTAAAGAGTTTTATTTAATATTTAAGAACAATCTTTCACTGACATGTCCCATTCATGACTCATAAAACATAGATCATCTAGTTTGTAAATGTTTTTGTTGTCTCTGTCTGTATGACTGCACATTTTTCAAAAGGATGGATATCTTGTTTTGGAACAAAAACCCAAATTGGTGCCCTCCTGTGAAAGATGGATAATTGATAAAGGCCTGTGGAGCACTGAGAGGCATAATTCATTTAATCCTCTATGAGTAACTGCAGCTTCTGCTAACAAGTTATTATTGGGTGGTTCTTGATGTATGTACTGGCTGCAGCTGAAATGAGAGAAACAGCTGAGTAAATTAGGGATATGAAATATTACAGAGGCCTGAGTTGAGTAGCCTCCTGGTGTGGTTTAGATGCACTCAGTCCCACAGAGGGCAGCATCAATGCAAATGACACAGAGGAGAGCAGTCTTCGCTCCTGTGGTGAAGCCACAGTCTATTTAAATACTGATGGGAGTTTTCTTTCTTCCAGGATGGAAACCCACAAAGCACAAATGTATACCAAATGATTACATTAGCATGAGGATTATGTAAACCATATTCCATGAATAAATAATTAGGACTGTGCCACTGTTGCTCTCAAAGCTAATAAGGTAGTGTGTCACCATACATGTAAACTCCATAGAAATAACCAGAGCTGAGCAGGAGGCAGGTCAACACTTATTTATTTCATGGGAGGCAGAACAAGATACAAAGAATTGACCAATCATCAGTGTCACATTCCTTGGAAATCTCTGTCACAAAAAATTACTGTCACAAATGTATTCATCCACTTGGTGAATCATTTTCAGGGTCATGGGGAGGACGATTGGGCATGTGTATGAGGAAGGCTGGGAAACAACTCGACAGGCTACCAGTCGATTGCAGGGGCTAACATAAACAATCATTCACATAGAGAAAAACAGGCAATTTCAAATGAACCTGACGTCAATGTCAAAATCAATGAGAAAATCTAAACACCCTGAGGAGCCCTGCACCGGCACTGGCAGGAGATGCAAACACAACACTGAAAAGATTATCAACTGAAGCCAGGAATGAATTGCTGTGAGTAAGTCAGTAACAAACTATGTATCAGGATCAGAGTTAAATGACTAAATACTTGTTGACCCCTCATTGTACCGGCATTTAACAGCAAGAGGAAGAAATTAAAGGAACAAACAGCAGTAGTGTTGTGAATTGATTACTATAAATCAAGGACATCTTATGATCTTTTTGATGGCAATGTTGCATTGAATCTACACCTTAAATAGCATATGCTGGTACAGCTATGATACAATGTCATTAAAATATGTTGTTCTATCTTCTCAGTAGTTGTCTTGACACTTGTAGAGTCTGTGCCAATTAGCAGAGAAGGATTCTGCAGATTGTGGTGGCCCAATGGCCTATTAAGTAACTTTATGTTGCCATCCCCTTTTGTTTTTCCACTCTTATATTTTCTCACTAATTAGACTGTGACAGCTCCTCGGCATCACAAGCAGGAGTAAAAGCAAAAAGAAAAAGCCATCAGAGAAGCTTCCTTCTTTAGTGCACGCCTTGATGCCACAGTCTGTGTTATCAAAACATTCAGATACAGACTCAGATTACCTTATTGTCTATTAACTTGACATAAAATGGAAATTAGTCTTTGGCACTGATATATAAGATCATGTACATCATACACAACAATGTGCAACAAAAACACAATAATCATAAATATTATATTATGGAATCTTAAAGTGACTAAAGGGCAAGTGGTAATAAAAGTGATGAGTGGATTGTTTTTCCAATGGCATTTAAGGCCATCATAAACATCACAACACTGCTACTATGAATAAATAAATGTACATTAAAATATGTGATGGTGTTGGTTGCAGAGGGGAAGACTTAAAAAAAGGGAGGGAGTGGGGTGGGTGCTTGGGATATGTACTTAAATAGACTCTTATTGAGGATGAGCACAGCTGATAGAATAAAGGATTGCTTGTAATCATTTTGCCTGACCATTGTGATATTCAATCTGTGGTCTGATGGCATGAATGAATGGAGAGGATGGATGGGGTCATTGTAAATCTGGATTGCCTTTTTTGGTTGTGGATTGAGAAAATAAATCCTGCAGTTGCCCCCGAGTGATCTTGCCGGCCTGGTTGTCGACCTGTGTCAGTTTGTTCTTTTGTTTTACTCAGAGGTTTTCATACCATGAGACAAAGTTCAATGTGAATGTGTGCTCTCAGTTAGTGATTCGTAGACCATGGATAGGGTGTGCTAGCTGGTGTCAAAACTGTCCAGAACATTTCCCTTGAGTCAATCTGGGCCAGGGGCCTTTCAGAGGTTGACCCTTTGAAACACAGAGATTTCCTCCCTTTCCACAGGGCTTTGGATCATTCCAGTGCAGACAGCCTCACATTCGTCACAGAAGTCCTGTTAATCAAATCTGGAATAAAATTAGTTCAGATTGTTTGACTGAATGGGCTGCTTCCTGTCCATCATTTTGTTCAATCCAATCCATGCATCTCTTGCATTACCAGTTTTTTCTATGCATCAGGTGTGAGAATGCCAGCCTCTGCCTCCTCTCATTACCAACTTGTCTGCCTTCCTTCTGGCGTTGGCTTTGGTTCTGCAGAAATGTCCCCTGTAACCCAATTACTTGAGCCATAGCTATGTACCTGCCAAGTATCTCCTCGAGCCATCATCCAGCATGTCACGCCGATATATTCCATAAGCCTCCTACTGTGGATCAGTAGCTCTGAATATTATGAGAGCCTACTGATGTTTGAGGGTGCAGTTGAGTGAGATCAGCACATCTTTTAAAGGAGAATTTTATAACATCCTGTCGTATTGTACTCTTTTAAATACAGGCACAGACACTTTCGATATGCCTTCAAATAAACTGTTGGGGCTGGTCTTCCACACAAAATGCTGTTTATGTTGAAAAACTTGCAGTCAATCCACTGCAGGTAATTAAGCCAGCCAAAAGAATAGTGTGGAATTACCTTTATCTAAGAAAACAGATGATTTTCTGCCAGCATACAAAAGATAAACACAGTGTTTAATTAAGCTGAGGTTGTATTTGGACAGTAGTTACAGTTGTAAGCAAAAGTTTGGGCACCCTTTGATAAATAACATATTTTGGTGATTTTTTAATTGAAAATATATGAACACAACCTCTCTAGGGTATGGAAAAAACACAGTATTTTTAGCAAACATTATTCATAGTTATTTTTCATACATTGAATAAAAAAAATAAAAATCATTATGGTGAAAAAGCTTGAGCTCCCTAAATGTTTTGAAAGTCTGAGATTCTCTTTAAAAAGATCTCAGCCATCAATCAGCCTGTTAGGCCTAAGGCATATCATCAATTATCATTAGGAAATTACAGCTAGTGCCAAATACAAAGCATTAGAAATACTCTGACTCTTCAAAGCTTGTGCGAACTTTTAACAACCATGGGTTCCTCTAATCAGCTGGGTAAAACTTTGACAATGTAAGTTATTGATGCCCACAGTGCAGGTGAAGGCAACAAGATGATAGCAAAGTATTGTTTGCTTGCAGTTTCCACAATGCGAAATGTAATTAAGAAATGGCGTTTAGGCCAACTGTGGAGGTTAAGATGAGATCTGGAAGACAAAGAAAACTCTTGGAGAGAACTGCTTGTGTACTGGTCAGAGAGGCAAACCAAAAGCCCCATTTGACTGCAAAAAACCTGCAGTAAGATTTAGCAGACTCAAGGATGGCGGTGCATCGATCCACTGTGCAGCAATGCTTTAATAAAAAAAACAAGACCTTCATGAAAGAGTCAGTAGAAGAATACCATACCTGCGTCCTAATCATAAAATACAACGTCAGAAGTACGCAACATAATATCTACAGAAGTCTTATGTGTTTTGGAAACACATGCTGTGGACAGATGAAGTTAAAATAGAACTGGCCACAATCAGCAAAGGTATATTTGGAGAAAAAAGGAGCAACATGTCATGAAAAGAACACCTTGCCAACTGTATAGCATGGGGGTGGACTTATCATGCTTCGGGGATGTGTTACAGCCAGTGGCACAGGAAACCTTGCATGGGTGGTGGGAAGAATGGATTCCACTAAATACCAGCAAAATCTGGAAGCAAACATCACACCGTCTGTAAAAAAGTGGAAGCTGAAAAGAGGATGGCTTCTACAACAGGATAATGATCCTAAACATACCACGAAATCCACCATGGACTACCTCAAGATACGTAAGCTAAAGGTTTTAGAATGGCCCTCACAGTCACCAGACTTTTACAAAGAAGAATGGAAGAAAATCCCAAATACAAGACTTTTAGCTGCAACAAAAAGCATTTGCAAGCTGTGATATCTGCCAAAGGGGGGTGTCCAAACTTTTGCACATGCCACAATTATGTTTTTATTTCTTGGTTTATGACATAAAATCATCTATGCATTGATGCTTGCTGGACATACTGTGTTTCATATTCCATAACCTAGAGCAGCTGTTTTTACATCTTTTCAATTAAAACAAAATCACCACAATATGTAATTTGTCAAGCGGTGCCCACATTTTTGCATATCATGCATAGCCATGTATCTGTCTGTGTCTATCTATTCTGGACTGAAACAAATTGTCACTTTAGTTTTGCAAGGTCTCACATCTGTTTACTGCTGAGACCTTTCTTTGTCACCGTCTGGTGTGAGAGGATGTCACAACGGGAACATCAGAGGTAGTCAGTCAGAAATGGCAGGCCATAAATTTAACATGGTGATTTCGTGCATAGTTTTATGTCGGTACTTCAAAAAAGATAGCTTTGGGCTTTGCTGTTGAAATGGCGAGAAAGACACAGAACGAGAGAGGAAAGAGGATCATTACAAAGCTCAAGTCTTTCGGTCCTTTTGTGAAGTGTTCGCTTTTAAGAAAAGACTCTGAGGCAAGCTCTGTCACCCAACTTACTGCGCTGTTGTCATGTTGTAAAGTAAGGCATAGATATTAACATTTAAAAGGAATACAAAACAACTCATGTATCAAAAAAATACAATAACATTCAGCTGAGGAGGAGAGGAAGGAGAATGAACATAAGGAAACATGAATCAGATCTTGAAATAGTTGCAGAATCTGTCTAAGTAGGCGGAGAGGTCACAGAGTAGCTTGTCTGTGTCCCTGATATGTTTAAGTTTGTCCCAGCATTGCTGTGCATGTGTACCTACGCCATTACAGTGCGTGTGCATGAGTGTAAATGAGAGTTTGTGCAAGATCAAACTCTTTCAGCTCATCTCTGATTTCCGCTGGGAGTCGAGGGACTGCATGTGACCCTGAGCTCTCCGTCCTCATAGAAAAATCCTCCTCCTTTTGTCCTCTCCAGAACTCTTGAGAGCCTCCTCCAGCGTTTTTTTGTAAGAAGAACGAATGAGATGGAGCCCTTCCCAAGACCCAGTGAAGGAGACTCAGAGATTTACCATATAGACAGTGACAGACCTTGCTCTCTTTGTCTCTCCGCTCCTCACTTTTTCCCCTATCCCTCTTTTACAGACCACTCTCACTGCCTTTCCTTCTTTCATTTTAATTTGAAGTTTCCTGTTTGGGGTTTCATAACTGGCCTAAAAGTAGAAACAAATACTTTCATTATGGCTCTGCAGAAATGACCCTGTGGTATTGGTGCACCACACAAACAGGACAGCACAGATCAGCTACAGCCGTATAAGAGTCCAGCAGCATGATTGTTAGTTAAGTAAAGTGGACCATTGGCACAGTGACACAAAAAGCCTCGGCTAATCCTCTTGCTGTCTGCATGATTGTAACACACATTTCGGGTATAAATCCACCTTCAAGTATACTTATTTATTTTCATCTTATAATGATAAATACACTTCTTGAACATTCAACACATTCAAGAAATTGTTTT
This sequence comes from Scomber japonicus, assembly GCF_027409825.1. NCBI lineage: Eukaryota > Metazoa > Chordata > Actinopteri > Scombriformes > Scombridae > Scomber > Scomber japonicus. The sequence goes on along the minus strand of NC_070580.1, from coordinate 28,302,032 downwards.
ATGTGGTCATTTGTAATTTTGTAGCACAACCACTTCTCTCACAACCTGCCTTCGATACTTCTACTCCAAGAATTGATTTCCCACAATGATAAAATGACCTCTCCGGTTTCAGTGAACAACGCCAAGAGTAGATGAAAGATTCAAACCTTTGCAGCAAGTTCAGAGGATAAAGCTTCTAAAACAAAATAAGTGTAGTGAGAGCATCAAGCAGCTTGTTTGTGGCTGCATTGCATTGTGGGCCACTGCGTTTAATGTCATTTTGGCCAGTGATGTGCAGAAGTTGTAAATGTAGAACACACAGTAAATTTCTGTTCATATACAAAATGGAAATTCATGTAGATTGCATTCTTTTGGGTTTTTGTACCAATTCTGGAGAAAAGCATCTACACAGTGAATTAATGCCACCAAATGGAGCTCAAGTTTAGATGACTTATGTGTACATGCTGATGGTACTGTAGGGCTTAGTCTAGAGTCAACATTTGCTTTGAATCAGGTGAAGTCTATAGACATTCTTCAACCTTTTTACCTTATAATGTAAATGGTATTCAATATTTTTTTACTTTAAAACAACAGAATTGCATATTTGTTTGTTTTGTTTAGTGGCTATCATACTGGTAAAATGTTTTTGCATGTTTATTTTGATTATGTAAATAAAACCCACTTGTAAATATGGAGAAAGTTACAAAAAGAAAGGAAAATCAAGTGAACCATGTTAAAAAAAAGGCAGGCAAGGGTAATTGAAACAGAGAAAGAATGAAAGTGAAACAGAGAGGGTGAGGGATGAGAGACTGAAAGCAAGCAAGTGAATGATGGAGGTACCGTCACTGTGCAAGTCCTGGTCTCTTGCTCATTAAGACAGTAATTCAAGCAGGGGATTAGAGAGTCAGACTCGTACAGCGAGCCCACTGGTTGCTGATGATGAATGGTGGCCATGGGCTGTAAAACCTCAATGACCGCCACTATTGTACATGCAAAAATAGAAACCAATGTTTGCTGTGGTATTTAAAATCAGTGTGTATGTACAGGTAAGTATGGGTGACAGAGAGCGGTGCAAATGTGCATGTTTGTGTGTGTCTGTGGAGGAAAGAGTCCAGGAGAATGACAGGTTGCAGTGAAACAACTGTGTATCATCATCTATCATTTTCTGTCCTTCCACTGTAACTAACTTAAGATACTCCCAGTGCAACTGAGCTGAATCCAGTTACAGTTCAAGTTAAACATAACTGCCCAGGAAACACTAGACTGAAAGGTATATGAAAGACGGGGGAGAGTGAGTGAAAGGATGAAAACTTAAGATGACAGAAACAGACAATGAAACAAAGAAAGAAGGGAATAAGCAGAAAAAAGAAGATGTAGTGGTGGGAATGACATTTCTCCCCCTCCAAGACGAAAATTTGAAAACCAAGAAATTAAATATACATGAAAGGTAAGCAGCTTACTTCCTGAAAAATTTCACACTTGTGCATGCAAGTCCTCTCTAAACAAGACAGAGCAACTTCCAGTCCCTTGGGGGTAGAGAGCAGAGATGCTGCTTGTTTGTGACAGTGCTGTGCCTAAGAGTCTGTCATCGCCTCAGGAGCAGTCGCTCTGCATGTGACTAAAACCTTGACTACACTCAATTATAGTGCTCCTCTGAGCAGAGTCAGTCTTCAACAAGACGTAGTAAATATTTAGGCCAATATATCTGCGTGAACATCATCGCAGTTTCAGAATTACGGATGCTGTGTCACAGTCACATCTTCTGTTCCTACAATTTCAATTCCACACATCATCTAGTGATGGAAAAATACAAGACTTTTCATCTTTTCAAACATCAAACAGTACCACTACAGAGGATACCACATATATTTAGTTAGGTCCTCTTTTATGATAAGGGAAATACAAATTTTCGTTTTAAGTTAATAATCATCTTTGTATATAAATTCAGTGTGTAAATTATAGTAGCTGCAGACAGATGTATTTTATATGAATGAAAGCCTTTTCATGAAAATAAATCTGTATTTCTAAATTTGAAGGCATTTGCACCATTGTGGTAAATAACCTACATTACTGCAACCCACACAAACCATAATCAGGATATTAATTTGCACCTTTACTGCACTAACAGCCTTGTCGCTCTAATTTTGGTAATTTTCAAGGCTTTCACTTAAAGGATTACAACATTCAAGCTTATGAAACCCTTTTAATAATCTCAAGAAAAAAGAAAAAGAAAATGCAGGGCCATCTGTTTTTATTTCTTGTGCTCTTGGTAAGTGACATTTTGCACATACACCGTTTTGACACACGAAAAACCAGTGATTCATGAAACATTTCTACTTTATGTAATGATACATGGTGCTATTTTAAGCAGCAATTAAAGCCCATGAAATCAACAGCTCTTTTGCAATATTAGTATCTGAAAAAAATGTGGCAATCAATATGTATTCCCATTATGTATGCTATTGCTATTAGTCTCAAAATGTACGCGGCTGCTGTTTATTGCAGTGCATGTTACCAGCCCACAGTACCAACCTTTTTATTTACCACTCCATTACTGATTTCAGCAAAGAATAACAGTTGGTGACGACCCCGCTGAGCAGAATGTCAGCAAGGGAAAGCAGAGCAGCAGAGGGAGAATGCGGGGTTATTTATGGAAAGAATATGACTTTGATCACTGTGATGATACGGTGCAGAAGTAAATAAGTTGCATGGGGATTAGAGAGATGTCCTTGGTGAGGTTGCCATGGTTACATTAAAGTGTATGTGTGTGTGTGTGTGCGTGCGTGTGTGTGTGTGTGTGACAGATAGCTGTGAGAGGATGACAATGCTTGAATGCAGCATGTGTGTTTGTGCTAGTGAGTGCTTATACAGTCCTGTGTATAAGAGGTATCACATTAGAGCTTCTAGTGGGTTTTAGCTGGGTGACGCACACACACACACACACACAAACATGCTCATTGTTCCCGTAACATGCTTCAGATAAAAGCATATATGCAGTGAAAAGTAGGTTATACTGTACATTCCTTGTTCACTTTATGATCACAGGTGCTTTTGAGTGCTGTGAATGAGAGTTACGTATGTCATCCTGCACGGTGTACTTACAGGGGATTGTGCGTAGGTAGAGGTTGTCCCGTATGATCTGTTGGAGCTTGTGGTCCAGCGAGCCCTTCTGAAACTGCAGACTGAGGTAGTGGCGCAGGTCCGTGTTCAATACTTTACCTGCAACAACAGAAGCAGAGGGAGGAAGGGTCAATAAAAACATGGTGGTGCTCTCTCTTAAGGGTTTAATGTACAAAAGGAAATCAATCCAAGTGACATGTACCCACACAAAGCGATCAATACCGCAGAACTAGATTAAACTGTTTTTAGACTTGACAAAATGGTTATGCTTTAAAAAACTGAATTGATGTTAAATTTGATGATATTTTTAACTGACACTGAGTTGTTATCATCATATCATGGATTCCTTTCTGCAGGATTCAACAGGACATTTTATATTATTTTGAAGTACCATACTGTTTTATTTATTTTATGGATATACAAACACCATTATTCAAGACGTACTATAGAATACAGACCACAACATCACATACAAAGGATGTAAAAGGCAAATTACTAATTAATGTTGGTCATTTGACATACTGGTCAGCAGTTAATTTTAATAGCTCTGTATTAAAACCGTGACCATTTTATTTAGACTGTATTGCTTCGGGTAGAAGTCTGTTCTTTTCAGATTGTGTGGTTTATTCTTAAGCATCCTCCTGACTGGGTGAAGTCTCAAAGCCCTTTGATTAAGAAGTAAACAAAAGCTACCTATTCTTAGCTCCTGAACAGAATATATTTTTGACATTCCTCATAGCTGCAAAATAAATATATTACATACATTCCTATTTGCGGTCTAGAGTATATGACCACCTGTTCTTTCCAGCTGAGAGCCTTGTTGGTTCACCTTTTAATTCCAGTTTGATCATTGAGAGGAGATTGTAGCTGAGGGGGCAGGGCAAAGGTTAAACAGATTTTTAAACTCTGATCTCTTCTGTTAAATCCACTTCAGTCATTAAGGGTAAATGGAGATTTAGGGTACAAGAGAGGTCAAACTGGGATGTTTGGCCTAAAAACACCTAAAAATTCAGTACAATCCTGTACAAGAATGCTTTTCTGATAAAATTTTCCATGCTGAGTGAAGACTGCTTGTTAAAAAATGCCACGAACAAACTGGACTGAACTGAATCCATTGTCATCACTGCTTCCATTCATCTATCGAAACAAATCTGATATCCAAACTGCTAAGTGACAGATGATGGATGCCATCTACACGCTCGGCTGTCTTTAAGGTTTCAACAACCTCACACAAGCCTCAAAAACTTTTCACCAAAGATGCGGCAATGCCACAACCTCAAAAGTGCGGCGCCAGAGATTCACAGAAAATCTGAAAAGATTTCGCCTTTGCTCTCAACTCCCAGAAGTCTTTGTAAAAACAAAGGAAGTTCATGCAAAGTTTGAGGCAGCGGAAGACTTCAGACTCGTCACACACAAGCAGGGAAAAAAGTTTTTCTCTAAAAGAACATGATGAGGAGTTTGGAAAACAGGAAGAGATCTTCGGTGTCTGCCTGCCCTCAGCTTCAGCGTGAGCCTCATCTCTTGACAGAAGGGGGAGAGAAGGCTTTGAAACAGTTTGCTTCAGAGAAATAATCACTCTTTTCCCGTTTCTCTTCCCTATTCTGTGTCTATCTCTCTCTACCTCTCTGTTGCACACACAGACCAAACTCTGCTCAGCATGACTCTTTTCTGCATAGCTATGAATACCAATCAGCAGGACTAAAGATGAAATCTCGCTACTGTAGATGTACTGTATGTGCTAATAGAGAGGGGTGATGTGCTTGACTATGGAAGGGTGATAGAATAATGATGAGCACTGGGAATATTTCAGCAAGCTTTCTCAACCCTCAAATCCTCTTTTCCTTTTCCTCTTGCTACAGAAACCAACACAGGCTGTTATTGTGACAGGACAGTGATCCTATTATTTTATGTTTTAAACGTACTCACGCTCCAAGCTTTGGAGGCCGTTGTTGACTCACATGAAAATGCCCCTCACGTCCACAGGCCTCGCTGCCATCTGACACTGTTTTAGGAGCTGTCATCCCGACGGGCTTGCCTTTTTGGAATAAAGGTTGCACATGCTCCGTCTAGCTCTCCAAAGAGGACTGCATCACAGCTGGTCTAGCACACAAACAGACTGAGACTGGGGAACCATGGCCCAATCTGGCAACTCCAATCTCAAAACTGTCCCAGAATATCTTTTTTGTTCAAATTCAGCTTGTACACACAGGAATTTATAGGGAAACAAGGCCGTTTCAACTACATGTTGTCCATATGCTTCTTGAAGGCCAGTCATGTACTGACCATAGAGGGATTTAACAACAAAGCCTCAGATTGGTAAAATAACCTTATCATAAAGCAACATGCACTTTTTTGGACATTAAACCCACAATAAATAAAGACAATATGTGTAACAATACCAACTTGTTGCTGTAGAGATTACATAGGACTACGTAGTACCCCCCTCTACAAATGTGAAATAGTTTTCCAGTGATGTTCAGGTCGTTTTGTACAACATTATTTTCTGTTGACAACAGCCTATTGCAGCCACAACAACATCAAGGCTTTCTGTCAGATAAGACCAGTGAAAACATGGGTGAGTGTGGCCTTTTTGCTGCCTTTGTTTGACTTCGCGCATGAATGCAGATATTTCAGCCTCAAATTAGAGGTACACAAATCAGGACTGGCAAATCCCAAACCACAAACCGAGCGAGAGGAGGAGGGTAAGTCTGGGTCAGAAATTAACACCTGCCATGCTGGATGTTCTTTAAAACTAACCCTAACCCTTTAAAACCTAATTTAGATGCCTTTTTCCTGATGACCTATTTTATTCATTTTGAACTTCCTTCCTGAGATGTTTTCCATTTTTGTATTCTTTAAGATGTATCTTCATTGAGAGCTTGGCCTCTCTTGGTCGAGAATCATTGATGTTGTGGGCATGCAAAGCTCTTCGAGACTTTGTGTGTGATTTCGGGGCTTCACAAATAAATTTAACTTGACACGTATTTGATCTTTTCGTGTTCTCAAACTGTCTCTGAGCACAAGCCAATCCTGTCAAATATTGCTCTACATGTTGAACCCTTAACTGTGGGTTAAAAACTTTGCATTTGTGATGATGATGAAACTCTCTCTTTCATGATGAAAGAGTGGAATATTCTCACAGTAGCTTTTTGTATCTGTTTTTCTCCTCACACACTCACGCAACATCATGCCTCATCGGTCAGTGGCGAACAGTCCTCTGCAGTCAGTGTTTGTGGCTTTACAGTCAAGCTACCAGGTGTGAATGCGACTGTAAGACAGTAGTGCAAGCATGCTCATTCACACTTCACCGGATAAATAAAAGAAGGGAAAAAAAAGGATGCACACAGACACACACTGCTCTGATCTGTTTGTTGCGGTACAAGTACAGTGCTACAGTGCGGTCTTTGTGGCTTCCTAGGTCCTGTCAGAGACTGTTAGTGAGGCTGTCACATCAGAGAAGTTCCTCATTCCTCCTCCCTACAGATAACACTGCTATTGTAGCAGGCCTCATTTCTCTGTGATGGGGGCTCAATGGACTCTATTGTGTCCCTTTGGCAATCCACTCACTTGTAGTGCATTTCTCCAAAGCCAGCCAGGAAGATGAACATACAGTATAGCAACTGTCTTTTCATAACTGAGTTGAGAGAAAATTTGGTCCAGACAGTTCCTTCCTTTAAAGTTACTCTTATTTTTTCTATTTTTACTATCACAGACGTCGTCATTTTGCATTTGATTCCACTATACTTCAGTCAAAATAATGCCCATCATTTATTTCCTGACAGTTCTATCTCACACAGGCTCCACCCTCTACTGGACTTTATATGTAATGCTCTCCTCTAGTAGCAGGTGGAGCAATATTGTAACCCTTGTTCTATTGACACAGGTGGAGCCCTCTACTGATGCTACACCGAGATGCTACTTCTTATAGTAAGTGAGATACATGTAATCGGTAGGTAACCCTAACCCTTTTTGGTCGACTACATACATAAAAATGTCAATGGGTGAATGCGCGTTTGATTTGAGGTGGGTATTAACCATAAAATCCACCAGAAAGTAGCTCCGACTGTGCTTATAGAGCTAAGGTTACAACATCGTAACCTTCATTACATCATAAGCTGTCTTTCTCAGGCTTTGTCCAATCTGCAAGACAGTAGTCTAATCAAACAGATGGATCCCCTTCAGTTTGAGCTGTTGCTTTACACTCAACTCATATAAAGGTCCTCTGCTCCCCTCTGATGTCTGCTACCTTGTCATTTTTGCATGAAGTGAAAGCTGAAGGGGATGTGTCGGTAAAGAGCAAGGAAACCCATGAGAATCATTCAGGACTACATTGCCATTTCACCTTGCATCAGCAGTATGCCAAAAAATCTCACTCCTTTCAAAAACCGGAGGCTTAGAAAAAATATCGGCAGCGATGGAGGCTGTGCCCGGCACCCATAGCAAAGCGACAGTCTGCTAACATCCTCACTTAGACCAACACCTCACTCAGAAGCCAAAAAATTAGATTAACACTTCAAGCTCAAGACGCAACTCTCGCTGTCACACAAGTAAATGTAATGCATCTGTCTCTTTGGTCTGTGAATTTCAGAATCTAACATGTTACAAGAAAATGCAGAATCATTCCCTGTGAAGATGATTATGTAAGACTGTAAGACTGTCACTTTTAAACTGAAGTACAGGATTACCATCAGCTACATTAGTGATGTTCAATTTCATTTTAGTGAGGTTTTTTTTTTTTTGGGATTCAGCATTTTCTACCTCACCTAATTTCAGCATCAGTAATCATTAAGTCAGACCTCACATAGAAGAGGTTGAAATTTGCCTCAGCCAATTAAAAGCTTAAGATGTTAATAATGTTATCAATTAGGTAGAAATCTATCAATAAATGGATTGCATTTTGGCTGTAGCGTTGACAAAAATCCATTTCTATTGTAACCAAGAAAAGTAAGCCTTCGGGGAATAGTTCCATATTTTGATAAATGTACTATTTTTGCTTTTTTGAGGAGAGTTACAGCACATGAGGCATTTCAGGAACATTTTTTTTATTGTTTTTCTACAGATATGTTTCTATTTCAATCCATTTTTAATTTCTTAAAGACTTGAACCAGGTGTAAAATTAGAGCAACCTAACATTTTTACACTTTTGGTGCAGATTGAAAAGGTGAGATAAAATGTGTTAATTAGTGAGCTATAGAGGCTTGCTGTTGCCCCCTCTTTCCAGTCTTTGTGCTTAACTAAGCTAACTGCTGCTGGCAGACATATGTCTATATACTGTATAATATCACAGTGGTATCGATCTTCTCATCTCAGCAAGTAAGATGGTGAGCATATTTCCCAAAATGTTTGAACTATTCCTCTGATAGGGCATGACTATGAATAGAAACTCTTTGTTTATTCTTAATGGGTCTTTTTTGAAACACAGTGAAATGTGAGCAAACTCCTGGTGTCTATTGCGACATTTCATTCTGAGACATTCTTCCCTAGGCATGCAGGACGTCCACTGGGAGGTCATTATCTCTGTTGTCTGACTGTCACTTAATTAACAACCCTCTGAATAGGGAATATGTCATCAGGTCTGGAGCTGTTCCCTGACACCTTTCTCAGTGCACTTGGTCACCTCATACAGACAGAAGAAAGAGGAATTCCACACATTGTGCCCGGAGACAGGTGGACAGTAATGACTACACATGTATGCTATGTGTATGCAAAAGACTGCAATGTCTGGTTTTCCTGTGCAACACATTTATGAGACTGAACACCCTCCTATCTCTAATAGATACACTTGGGATCTCCAGAGACAGTTGCTGTAATGTAACAGACAGTATGCTTTAAAGAGCTTTACTGTGTAACAAGAAGTGGAGGGGCAGCGCTGTTGAAATGTTCTCATAAAAAAGGCAATACTTTGCTTTGCTAATTACAATTAGAAATAACTAGTTATATACAAGCTCACCACGTATTAACCCTTAAGCCCCATTGACCCTCCAATGGTTGCACATCTGCACCAACTGTACAACACACCCATGTAACAGTATTGTAAACTCCCCTGTGGTCCAAATGTCCCTCGACAAACTGTGGGGACGTGTTTAAAATTAATATAAATAGCTTTAATTAGCGGTGGGTGATACATGATTATATACTGTGAAACAATGTCAATTTGTCTCCCATCAGAGATACTTTCCTTATGTTCATACAGTAGTAATCTTCCCTTTGATATCTCTGTGTTGACCATTGAGATCAAAGTTCCAAATAAGCAGGACATATTAGTAGCAATATTGGATTTTTATATGATTTTTGCATCAACGTGGTGATGTGCCTCAACTTTTGTGTCATACCACAATATATATCACCATTGTAATATAAAAGTATAAATAATATGGTAGAGAATAATATCCATATTACCCGCAACTGGCTTCATAGAAGGTTGAAACAAGCGAATACCTAATAAATATGACACTGCCAGCCAGGCTGTGTGGAATATTATGGTTATGTTTATCGGGTGGGGGAGACGAATGTGAAATGTGAAATAACACTACATTTAATATGAGCAGTGAAAAGTATTACCCTACACAACAGCTACATTTTTAGTGTTTATTGCCACTTCTGCCCTGCATGTTTCTTGTTCCCTGTATTCTCTACATTCTGAGATTTTATCCCTTCCCCCAATTCTGCTTTACCCATACTCCCAGGCACACTGATGCTACTGTAGCCCCCCCCCCAATCCTGGCCTCCCTCCCCATACACCATGAGATTTATAACAGGTCATCAACACCCTCTTCATCAGGTCTCCTCTTCCCCTGTGATACTCGGTCAAACGGGGTCCGCTAAGGCACCAGCACCTGCATGACCTCTGGTTTTGCTCCTTTCATCACTCTCCTGGCCTGACAACACAGACTACCCCCCTCCAACTCCTCCATCCTGTCCTAACCTTGTAGCTTCCTGTGGCCATTTTAGGGGACAAAATTGCCTCAGGGCACCTTTGAGCAGCAAGTTTACAGCAGGGCCTCCGCTCAATTTTTCAGACAGCTGTACGTGAGATGGGATCAAGGGGCATCTTGGTGACTCTGCTGAGGGAAGCAGAGTGTGAGTGGTGTACCATAAGCCTGCCTTATAATCTCACACCTCATGCAGTACCGTCAGATGCAGTCTCTTCACTTATATAACTGGAATGTGTGGTGTTACTACAGCTGGATGATTCTGCATTAGAGGAGGGGAGTGGCTCGCCTGGACCACTGTGTAGCTGTTTTCCAGTCTGTCTGCTTGGCTGGCTTGCTACACAGCTATGCAAAGTTAAATAGGCAGTGGTCTCACGCGCCCAAACCTCTCTGTATACACTTCATTTCACCTCATTTTAGCAGTGTGCTTACGCTGGGACAGAGGTCTAAGCAGCTTAAAAGGATGAACTAAAAGGGAGGGGGAAAAAAAACAAGACAAAATAAAAACTCCAGCAAGGTGATTAGATTAGTGTTTGGGATGTTGGCATGACTTCAACAAATTAGGCTATTCCAAGGCATGGTTTAATTATTTCTCAATGTGCGTCTTTGCCAGAAAGAAAAACAAAAAATGGTGGTGTGAGGATAGTGTGTAGACATAAGTGTTTGTTACTGTTGCACATTTAATTACAATACTACCCCAGACTCCAAATAGCATACACAATTATATTCTATTTTAGCAGGCAATGAGTATTTATTCTCTTTTTTCATCATAAAAAGGATGAGAAAATGCTTAAATCCCTTTCCACAAACATTACACACATGTGCATAGGTCAGAATCACAACACCCCACCCCGTCTCCCTTCCCCCACACAACAATAAAGACTACAAATAATCTCTTGTATGATCGTAGCATGACACATTTCCAGCCCACTGATCTCACAAGTACACAGGGAGACATCTGCCTCTGCATTAAAGTTAACTAACCATATGCTCTCCTCTGCTCTCTACTCCCTCCCCTCTGTCCATCACCACAGAGGAGATGGAAGATGACCTTCCTCCTGTAAAGTAAAGGCCAGATTAGCCCAGCTCAGCAGAACTCGAGGGGGCGTGGAGGGGGGGAATTAACAGCAGCATGAACAGCAGCAGTGCCAGAGCCACTGTGATAATGTGAGGAGAACGAAAGAGCCCTGGTATCAGAGAGACAAGAGCAAAGAGCAAAGAGAAAGGAAGTAGGAGGAAAGAACAAGAAGAAGAAGGAGCATTGCCCTGCAGGTGCTGAGTCATGCTGCTGCTTCATTTTGCGCGTTTTTTGCGTATTTCTCAAATCTTTAGACTCCAGTTCTGGCTGCCTGTTTTTTGCTGCCCATAATTGTCTACAGTCTGGCTGCTCTCCATTTCACATTTCTTCTTCTACTCTCTCTTTAATGAGCAGTCTATGGTCCATGCCTCTGTTCTATCTTTAATGTGGCCTGTGCAGAATGAGACAGCTGGAGAATTAACTCACAGACACAGACACACAAACATACACATACACACACTCCCACATTACACCCCATGTGAATCCTCACTTAGCATCTGGCTTAGAAAACATGTCTTCAAAACCTCATAATAAGAGAACGTTTATCCATCTAACCAAAGTTTGCACCACATTGATAGAAAAATCTCAACTTTGCTCTCACTGGCTGGGTGTGCATGAAAGTAATGGTTAGCATTCTACCCTTACTACCAAATTATGCTGTAATTAGACACCACATTTAATGCTACCAACATGGGCCTATGATAGGTTATTTAGACAACACAGGCTTAGACAGCACAGTAGAAGGGCTTTTAATGCAGGCATGTAGATGGATTCAAGTGTGGACTCTTATCGGATGTTGCATGAAAGAGTTAATTATCAGTTCCTCTGTCCACTATGTAGCACTAGAAGACACCCACTAATTATAGTTGTCTTGTTGCTGTATATTATGTGTAGACCACACCATGTAAATGTAATATAAATCGGGTGATGTTTGTCACACAAGGCTGACTTCCTGTTGTCAGTAGGTGGCACTATGACTATGACTCAATATTGACATGGACATACATCCAAGCTCTTATCAAGCATGAGTAATGTGGGCCAAATTGGACAATGTGCATTCCCGTTTCAAACATTAAAATATGTCTAAATGGTCTTTAGCTGACACCGACCTGTGCAAAAATTGTAGAATAAATTCAAAATGTCTGACTTCCTGTTGGGTATGGCTCCAAGAGGCATTTTAAGTCTGGAGATGTCACATCTGCCTGCCAAATTTTATACATGTGGGTGAAATGTACCTTAGGGGCTCCTAAGTTGATATTTTTTAGGGGCACGATCGAGTCCTTTTTGCCACATCCTAAAGCCAAGACCCAAACTAGACAACTAAATACCCCCTTTCTGATGCATGAGCCAAGTTTCATGAATTTTCAAGCATCCCTAGTGCCACAAAAACAGCTTCCTGTTTTACGGCGAATAATGCATGAGTTCAGTTGTACTGTTTGAATGTATTTATTGATGTAAGATATGTATTAGATTTATTTTGGGGTGTGTAAATTCCCCTCTACCGACTTTCCGCTTGTTGTTACCCTACCAGAACTATCAATAGATGTGCAAGCCCCCGGGGAATTATTTTTTCCCAAACACCGTGGGAGAAGGAGAACAGGAAGAGATAATTTTGTGCATGACACAGACATATTTCAATTTACTCTTACAATTAGCTTAGCATGAGTCGTACATTATACTACTCAATTAAAATATTTTGCGACTATTAAGTCATAAATCAGTGCACATTATTTGCTTGTTCACAGGCGAGCAATGAGGTGGAACAGCCCTGCGTCTCGCTGTGAAACACCAGACTCAGACGAACTTGAAACACAAACACGAGAGATCTAGTAGCGGCGACCTGTCGTTCTACCAGTACGGATTTAATATGTGTTTTGGGTTAGATATGTGATTTTGCTTCAGTTTACTGTACAGTTCTTTTGTTATGTGCCATAAATTACCCTCTAAGAAAGTCTAATAAGGGTCTAACAGTTGGAAATAAAGATGCAATGTTGGCAGCTTCCATAATGTTACTGAAGTAAAACAGTGACACAGCATTAAATGGTCTAATGTCTAAGTAGCCTGCAGCATTCACTACTAGACTACAGTGGAGACATGTAATTTCACTTTAGTTTACTGTTCTGTTGTTATCTGTCACAAACTACCCTCTAAGAAAGTCTAATAAGGGTTTCATAGTGGGAAATAAAGATGCAATGTCTTGGTAGCGTCCATCATCACTGGGGTTGGATAGTGTCATGACATTAAATGGTCTGATGTCATCAAGGAAGCATGTATTAGGCTATGTAGTATTACTACATACAAACTCTACAAGACTCCAGAGAAGATCTAGGCTACGAGGGATGTGTAAAGTAGCAAATAGATGTAACCAGATGTGATTTATACCATAACATTTTCTTCTAATGAGCAACAAATGACCCTGTAAAAAAGTTAAACTATGTTAGATAAAGGCCAAATTAATGTATTGTCCTCTGAGTGCTCTGAGTTGTCACACTGAGTTGTCTATAATAAAGGCTATGCCCAATATAATACAGCATTACATTCGTCTAACTACAGCTTGTGTTGTCTAATGAAGCTATTAGGTCCATGTTGGTAGCACTAAATGTGGTGTCAAATTATAGTATAATTTGATAATAGGGGTAGAATAGTACTATAACACATTTTGGATCTGATTTGGAATTGTATTTGATTTCTAAGTAGACTGTGATTTTGTAAAATGGTATCTAATTGTGCATTAGAATCTCGTGTTTGGTTTCTATATAGAGTATAATATGGTTTAATAGTGTCTAGTATATTTTGGATGTAATATGGCATGATATGCAGTTTCAAATTATAGCATAATTTGGGTATATGGAGTGTAATTATAGTCAAAGTGTGTCTAATAAAGAACATAATTTTAGTTTTGGCCTAATTTGATACAAAGTATGGTTTATTATGATATATTAGTGTGCTGTAAAATGAAATGGAACCACAGTTACTCACACCTCACGCCCCTCCCTGACGTGAATCAACTGAATTTTTATCAGCTTGTGACAATATTTAGAAAAAGTGAAACGAAAGAAACCAAATGATATGATCAAGAACATGAAAATGCATAAAATACATATTTTATAGTTTCAGTTTAACTTAATTTTCATATCAAAGGGAACACATTGCACTGTGGGATTGTTAGCACAAAGTACTTTTTTCATTCTACAGTGGAACATTTTTAGTTCACTATATATAATGCATGAATTTCACATTCAGAGTTCAAAGACTCACATAAAAGGGCAGAGGGTAAATACAGTACAGTGCACTGTGTAGTAAAAACTGATTTTAGACTCAGCCAGTCGACATCCATTCTGTCTGTCCTTTGAGCATTTAGGTCCAAGAACGGCATACTGATGTTTAGCAGATATAATGTTTGGCATGTTCAACATCTTACTTAAGGGTGTTAGTATGTTGACATTTACTAATTGTACAACAATGGAGAAATTTCAGAAAAAAAACAACTAAATGTTAAACTCATGGTCTAAAACACTGGAGGGAAAGTTCTATGTCAGAATTCATTCTCTGGGGAACATGAATGTCTGTACAACATTTCTTGGTAATCTATCCAATAGATGTTGAGATAGTACAGTCTGGACCAAAGTGGTGGACTGACAGACTGACATTGCCAAGTAAAACTTTGCCACAGCCAAAGGTTTTAGACTCAAAAAAAAAAAAAAAGGAAAAAAAGCCTTTCCCACCCTTAGAGCTTTTTCACAGTTTGGATTTGATCGACATGTTTGACAAATAAGCATCATTAGTAGTTTTGTCAACTGTCAACAATCTGTCAATTTTGCACTTAATAGTTGTTTTGATTGCTGAATAATCTTGCTAAACTGAGCCTTGACAGCCCTCCTAGCATCAGAGTATTCTTAGCATTTTTTTATTGCTCCCAAATGATTTAGATTTATTCAGCTTTTGTTCCAATCTGGCTGTATTCCCCCTCAGTTTAGTATCCACTGGTGTATTCATGCATTTCTTATTCCTCCCCTGCTCTCCTCTCGTACCTGTTTCACATGCAAAACTACATTTGGCACAAATGCATGTAAACACAGTTTCTGCTGGAGAGAAATGAGTTTTCAAGTTATATCTAAAAAACAAGTGGGACTCAAGTGAGCTGTGTTGTTCTTGTTCGGCTTGTGGGAGGGTCCGTCTAATCCCTAGCTTGTTGTCAAATCATGTCTCCATAAAAGTGAAGTCATGTTTTTTGTGGAGCACGAACTCGTCCAGACGTATTCAATTATTGAGAGCAGAGAAAACAGTGAGAGAGGGAATGTATTAGCCACTGAAATGAGGTGGAAGCAAACCAACATGCTCAGTCAGTCAAGAACATGAGACAAAAGTGTGGTTCCTAATCTCCCACCAGCACTTAAAATTTCCTCAGACCTAATGGCACAGTCTGTTTTTCCCTTTAAAATGTCACACCAAGGCACCATAAACACAAGCATCTCACAACGTGCGCCGGGAAACACGCAAGCAGACACTCTAAGGAGGAAAGAACCTGAAACAGGCTCCACACTAAGGGCCGCTTTAAATACTGTTTACTCAACACTGCATAACAAATTCTGTGCATTATTGCAACTACCGAGCTTATCAGCTATTCCTTTTGATGTTTAATGAGTCTACAATGAGCAAAAAGGGCTGAGTCATCCTTAACCCAAGATGGCTGTCGAGTGCCATAGTCTGTGGCTTTTCCATTAATCCTGCCAGACGTCAGAGAATGATGAGAGAAATATGGGCTATCTCCGTCATCTTCCTCAACGGCGGCAGATAGGAGTCAAACTACAAAGTGCTTGTTAATGCAGGCCATCGCAGAGCAGAAGACGGGAATCAGGGAAATCTCTGACTCGCTGTTTCTCCGTTTCCCTTTCTAAGGCGTTTAAGTGACTGACAGATTGACAGAGAAGGATCATATTATTAATTCAACCACACGCACACCCAGGCAAAGATAAGCTTGAAATAGAACCGTAATTGTTGGTGTGGTGATGAGGATGTGCTGTCCTCGTTGTTTTCAGACAGCAGCCGCCTCACCAGATTTTGCAGGGGAAGAAAGCTAAAGAGAGAAAGACGGTGTATGTGCCAGAGTGGAGAGAGAGTGAGAATTTGTGTGTCTCTCAGCACTCTCTACTCCTCTTGAGTTCTGGGGATCATTACACTTTTCTATCATTAAAAGTAACTGCCCAAGGTCTGGACTAAAAGACAAGTCAATCTGGATTTGTTTGTCATCATACAAAGACTCAGCAATGAACAAAAGGTGCAGCTCACCGCCTAATTCTACTCTCCAGGCTAAAACTCCTCTTTCACTTTCTCTTTTATCATCGTGGCTTCTTGTGGAAGGCGAAGGTCGTCATTTTCGTGCTGCCTGAAATGCCACTCCATCGCTTCCAATACCATACATTTTATTGTTGAGTGAACAAAGAGCATCCTGGGGGCAATGGGGCATCTTATGAAAGTGCAGTGTGGTAAGTGAGCACACATACACACACCCTCATTCAACTACACCGTCCAGCTTCTTCTTCAAAAGTGATAACACTATATATCAAATACCAGACAATACTTGAGGTACTTTGCTGGGTGATACTGCTGTAGAAATAGTATAGTTAGGAAAAATAAATCACTCTTGGATGCACTGAACTGATGTTTATTACATTCAAAGAGTTGATTATTAATTATACCATTTTAGTACATTCACTACCCATTAACCACTGACCAAAAACACATAATGCATATTTTATCACTTAGTTGTAGAGATATCTAACCACATATAATTATGTTTCTTACAGTAACTCAAGTCTCATTTGCTTCAGTTAAACATTTGAATGACTTTCAAAGTCTTAGAAGAACTAATGCTTTCAATTACTAATAAACACAGGTGCTATATTATTAGTTTGTGAACATGTGGCTATACTGAATTATATCTGCCTAATATATCTGTCAGTGAGGAAATTTTATCTATACCAAACTTCTGATTGAATTGAATTGATGAATATTCTGAAAGACCGGTAATGTTGTGAACATCTGAAACAGGTTCTGCTATCAAACACAAAACGGTAGCTATGCTGAAAACAATCAAAAACAACATCCGCCTTACTATGGCCAGGTATTGTCAGACTAACAGCAGATTTTGTTATTTTTCCTGTGAGAGTGCTGAATTCCTATCTCTGTATGTGACCATGTAATATAATGTAAAGCGCCAGTGGAAGAGGACGGTATGGGTAACATGCAATCCTTGTCACAGGTTGCACATCTATGGTTTGTGAGCAAGCCATGGATGTGTAAGAGTAATATTCCTCTCTAGAATGATTCATTTCAGTAATGTTTTAAGGTCTGAAAAGTGAAACTATAAATAGTTAAACAGTAAGGCAAAAGGCAATGTCTTGTTACTCTTCATGAGCATCCTGACCCACAGGTTGAGAACCACTACTTTACTTTTATTACATGCAAAACATATATAACATATAACAGGTAATGCACTATACAGACCGTATCTTGCCATATGGGTGTGATTGTAGTATGGTAGGATGTGATTGTAGTATGGTAGGTTGTGATTGTAGTATGGTAGAATGTACTCATCCTGGCTCATGCATTGAACCTGCATCATCCTATAAAGTGAAACTAGGATTTTGCTGAAGAGAAAGTTTTAGATAATAATAAATGATTGAAGAAAAAAAGAGAGAAAAAAAAGTGAACCAGTAGTTCAGCAAAAAAGTTGAACTTCTGGAACATCTGTACATGTTTTGCAGCTGTGTGCATTCAGCAAGTGCAATGTACAGTGCAGCTGAAGGAGCACTGAGGTGAGAACTTCATGATGAGATATCCAGAGGATAATGATGGCAATTCCAATAACTCGCCTCGCTCTCTGCACACCCACTCGCTCACTGTGCAGAATCTTAATCCTGGACTCTAATCCTGCTGACTGAGAGGACCCAAAGAGCCATTTATAACAATACAAGTAATAAAGAAGACAGCACAAAATACATCCCTGCAGTGTTTATGACAGGACACCCAGATTACATCAGCTTTGTCACAGGGAAAATATCTAAAATGTAACACAGCTAAATGCCAGAGCTTGTTGCTTTGTTTTAACTAAGTCTCTGCTTCATGTATATGCATGTACTATGCAGGCCAATTCCAATTCAGCCTTCCACACAGATTGTGGTGATATGTTTGTCTAGACCTTGACCCCCTAGACTGTGAATAGGCGAACAATGTGGCAGCATTTTACCAGGATATTACACACAGCAGAGAAATGACAGAGAAATTTAATCAAAGGTGAAAACTGCCCATGCTGATTAGACTGTGGAGGTGTGTTTTAGTATCTGCAGTCGGGGATTAACTGCTCACCCCCATCATGTGGCCATATTGGCTATAACTACCGTTTACAGCTGGGAAATCTGCAGGGGAACAGTTGGAAACTGAATGTGCAGCGCTCCTAATTGGCAAAAGGCTGAGAGAGTTTGAGGGATTGCAGGATTTGGGTGCTGAGGGATAGGGGCTCTGTTAGTGGCTTTCTGAAAAATAGTGTCTGTGAACCAAAAAAGCAGTCACAAAGTTAGAACTGCCAGACAGCCTACAAGTCTTCCAGCCAGAAATCTTTTTTACTGTTTATACTTATGTGCATATGCAGGTAGGGACACAGCTTAACTGTATCCCCCTGTGACTTTGTATTAGTATGACTTAAGCTTTGGCTTAAAAGGCATCTAAGATAGGTTGATACTGTTGGGTATCAAATGTCAGTGCTTTGTTGATATCAATCATAATACCATAGGCAAGAATATAGTAACTGTAAAGTACCACAGTTGGCATGGAAGGTTGCTCAGACTTTAACTCTTTTCTTTTTACTTATTCTTTGATCAAACAGTTTCAGTGAAACTAATTTTGTATGGTTGTTTGTGTTCAATAATAGCAATGACAAATTGACATTGGGTTGTATAGAAAAAGAATCAAAGCAAATACTAACCAAATGACCACAACATTTACAGTACTTGCTTTGATTGTGAGATATCTGCCACAAGATTTTGTATGAGGTGATGACAGCATTGAGAAAAATATATTAAAAATCCAACAATGCCAGTAACAAAGCCACAGTTAGTATGGACAATCAACAGACCTCACTGCGAGCAGTTTTCTTTGGAACCATTTTCTACAGAAGAACTAGTTCTTATAAACGGTGTTGTCAGATTGAGTGGTTATTCTCCCGACTGGGTTCAACATGACATGCAATTACTGATAACTGACCAAAAAAAAGACTTTTCAGTTTATAACCAAGATAAAAAACTTTTTCTCTATTCAAATTATTATTCTGTCATAGTGCTGTGATAAAAAAACCTTGTAAAAGATTACAGTACGTCTGTTCATATAAGTGAAGACTTTTATCCAAAAGACTTGGTGGAGATAATTTTATATAATTGATAACAGTGTTTTTGGGTTGGCCTAACTATACTAATTAAACAGAACACTGGAGGAAGCCTTTTTACTTTTTGGCCAATCATATTCAGCTACAAAACAGGGATATTCTGACGCTCCTTGTCAGACCCATGTACTGTATATACTGATCAGCCACAACATTAAAACCACTTGCCTAATATTGTGTAGGTTCCTCTCGTGCCACCAAAACAGTTCTGACCTATAAAGGCATGCACTCCACAAGACCTCTGAAGGTGTCCTCTGGTACCAAGACATTAGCAGCAGATCCTTTATGTCCTGTAAGATGTGAGGTGGTGGGGCCTCCATGGATTGGACGTATTTTTCCAGCACATCCCAGAGATGCTCGATTGGATTGGCAAGGCAACAACATGAGCTCTTTGTCGTGTTTTTCAAACCATTCCTAAACGATTTTTGCAGTGTGGCAGGGTACACTATCCTGCTGAAAGAGGCTATTGCCGTCAGGGAATACTGTTGCCTTGAAGTGGCATACTTGCAACAATGTTTGGGTAGGTAGTATGTCAAAGTAACATCCACATGGCGTGCAGGTGGTTGAGTGGTTAGAGTGCATGCCACGTACGTTGCCGACCTCGGTTCAAATCCCGGCCAGAGGTCCTTTGCTGAATGTCACACCCCCCTCTCTCTCCCATGTTTCCTGTCTGTCTACTGCTCAATAAAGGCGTCTATGCCGAAAAAAATCTTTAAAAAAAAAAGAAAAAGTAACATCCACATGAATGTCAGGTCCCAAAATGTCCCAGCAGAACATAGTCTAGAGTATCACATTGCCTCTGCCAGCTTGCCTTCTTCCCACTGTGTGTTTTGACACTTGTCTATTATAGCTAGCACTAATCTTTTCAGCAATTTGTGTTACAGTAGCTTTTCTATGGGATCGGACCAGAAAAGCTAGCCTTTGTTCCCGACGCACATTGATACCACTTGGGCACCAGTGCCCCTGTTGCCGGTTCACCAGTTGTTCTTCTTCTGACCACTTTTGGTAGGTACTGACCACTGGATACAAAGAACACCACAGCATATCTGGTGTTTTGGAGATGTTCTGATGCAGTTGGATAGTCGTCAAAATTTGGCCACTGTCATGGTTTCTGAGATTCTTAGATTGCCCATTTTTCCTGCTTCCAACACATCAACTACAATAACTGACTGTTCACTTTCTGCCAAATATGTGACCTACTCCATCAATTTGAGTCACTTTGACCCAGAAACACATTGTGAGTCTCAGCTTTATGGCGAAACCAATATCATCTTTCTTTATGTGGAAACTTTCTTTATGTGGAAACTTTATGACCTCAGGTCATGTTTCAAAACTATACTTATTTGAATTTTGCATTAATGTTGACTTTATATTGAAGCTTAGACTTTGTTTATTGAGAAACACAAAAACCCAAAACAGACAAAAATCAACTTTTTCATGAAAAAAACGTGTTATTACAAGAACATACCGCTGTGACATCCGACTCATTTTGATGGAGCTGGTCACTTTCCCCACCCCACCCCTGACAGGTGCCATTGCAACAAGATAATCCATGTTATTCACTACACCTGCCAGTGGTTTCAATGTTTTGGCCAATCAGTACACATTGACATTGACAAAACCTTCCCTAACTTGAAATAAAACATTTTAAATACCACTTTTCAGATAATTGAGGCTTTGATTAGACTACTTGGAGTAAATTTAAAATGAAATTGCTGACAGTGAGTGCCTGTGGATTGCTGTACCCTGTGTAAAAGCAGCATACTGTTTGGAGAGATGTTGCTGTTGATGTTACTGTGAGCTTCACAAATTAAATTTAAATTAACTACATTGCATTGGGGTTGGCAGCAGGAATCTCAGAGACAATATATCAAAAATTGGACAAATAAAACCAAAACTAGATCATGTAGATACCACTAAAAGTATCTAGCAATTGGAGAAAAGCCTTAGAGCATCTGGCCAATTTTCAACACAACACCCTGTGCAGACTCCCAATCGTATATCACATTTGTCACAACCCATCTCATGGCTGGACAAAGGAGGGGAGACTACACATGTGTTGTAACTAAAAATAGATTTATTGTACACAACTAAAAGATAAATGAAACTAAACACAACAAAAAACCAACATGGTGAAAGAGGAGAGGCACCAAGGGTCTGCCTGCCACCAGCTTGTACAGAGTACTGTCAGCCTAGGTGCCAGATGACCCAAATGCACCAACCAGGCTCCTGCAGGTAGAAGACCAAGAATCTGTCCAGAGAGGATCATCCAAAATCCATACATCAACATTACATTATAACCGGTGGCACCAGGCCAGAAGTCAACCAGTCAGAGGATATTTGTCACCATGGACGACCAGGGTTCATTTTGGAGGTGGGAAATCTCAAAATTTTATATGACACTGCCACCATGACTGCCTCGGTCTCTGGCTTTCTCTCTAAGCAGAGGGGTGGCTCTCTTCTCTCTGGCACTGGTAGAGCAAAACACTCCACTTCTAAAACACTCCCAATGGGGTATGAAGCCATGAGGAGGGCAGAACCAAACTGTGTCGCAGCTGGAACGTGATGCATCCATGCCTGGTGGATTCAACGTGTTAATCTGCAGCATTGTTCAGCACTAAGTTGTTTTCATGCCTGCACTACATAGTAGGTTATAGGGGTGACTCTCAACACATGTGATAGTCTAAAGGGAAAGGAGCACAGGGAAATTAGCTCTGTGCTCAAAGGGAGAAAAGAGGGGAGAAGGACACGATGGCCAAAGGAGGGAGTCTGCTGGAGAAACCGAGGGATTTCTGCCAGTTGAGTTGACACTTACTGGGCGAGAAGTCAATGGAGACAAGCATGGAGGGTAAGCTTTCGCATGTCTATGGCTTAGGGGAAAGTTAGCTCTTAGACACACACACACACACACACACACACACACACACACACACACACACACAAGACAGGAGGGAGAATGAGGAATGAGTCAGCACAGCCTCGGGTTGAATGAAAGAGGAGGTAACACGTGAGAAAGGCAAGAGAAGAGAAGCTGTCAGGGCTGGCTGGGGATGTTGATAGTCCCCATGACGACCTAGCTCAGGTGTGTCCCATGACCTGTTAATAATCTTGTGTAGGTTTTTCACAACAAAGGTGGAGAGGCAGTACATGAGCGCTGACAGCTCAGATGCAAACAACCATGTAAACAAGCTTAAATATCCCAATGGGCTTAGAGGCATATTTGAGAACAATAGAAATCAGATGCATATATATGTTAAACATATCCAATTTGCTTATTTGGCCCAACCAACGGTCCAAAGATGTTCAATTAATAATGGTATAAAACTGCTGAAATGAGCAAATGTTTGGCATGTTTGCTTGATAAATTATTGAATTGTTTTGATAAATTATTAAGATTGTTTATCCATTTTCTGTCAATTAACTATTTGATTATTTGACTAAGCATTTTAACCATACTGGCCAACATTATCAGACCTTCTGAAATTTTGGTTTGGCTCTAATATGCATGTATGTATGAGTTTATATGTGCTCATACAAACACACATTCCCACAAAATCCCTACACTAATCACAATCAGAGGGGCTTGTAGTAGAAGTCTGTGAAGTAGAAACAATGTGTTTTCATAACCTCTCTAAACCAACCAAAATCTATTTTTTTCTCCCCCATTTGCACATGGCCCAGTTCAAAAAACATGCAAATACACAGCAGTCTCAATCCCTTCTCTGCAGTCCACAGTGAAATCTGCAACAGATACATTGATTCTGGAAGACAGACAACCTCAGGTATGTGCACGGAGTTGAAAGCAGCAGGAAAAAAAGACACATCTTTCCTGCAGACAAATTATGTAACAGACAGACTATGGTATCCAGACCTGAGGAGTCAAACCTGAAAGGCATTTCAGCCTGCATGTCTGCTGAGCAAGTGGATCATGATGTAACGTGATGAATCTCTGGAGACACAGAGTAAGGTTGTTAGGGGCTGCCATTTTTCAGACAGGAAACTGTACTGCAACAAGGCTGCATGAGAAATATTGCACACACACACACAAACACACACGGGCAAAGCACCAATGTCTACACATGCAAACAATATGCACCAATATTTTATCTAGAGGTTGCTACAATGAGCATTTTCCTACCCACACTGCTCATTACGTATGTGCATTTTCATAAGAATATTATGTGGGCACACAAAACAGATTAAATTAACAAAAGGTACCTCTCTTCTACTGTGTTCTACTGATTGTTTATTGATTATTGTTCATTTGGATCTCTATTTATCATTAGATTCAGCTGTATTATACACTATTACTTCAAACACAAGAAGTCCATCAAACATGTGATATACAAAACAACAAATGGAACTTATTGATTATCAAATAGGTGAAAAAGTAATACTGAAATACTAATACTTTTTATAGCTTATATCTGCAGCTATCTCCAACAACAGTCAATTCAAGGTCGCAGTTGTTACACATATATAAATGCAAATGTAACTGCTGATACTGTGATACACTGAGGGCAGGCAGAAAATCCTTACTTCCAATTCCCTCCAAACTTTGGACCTTTCCAATAATCACACCCAGACAAGTGCTCGACACCCAGGATGATCACAGCTCTAATCCCCATACTCATGTGGGGTAGAGCTACCAATTGTTGCTGTAGAGTAATTGCTCTGCATAGTAATTATCCTCCGTAAACACTGCTGCTACATGCCCCCTGAAGAACCAGCTGTAATTATTTCCTTTGAAAGGGAATTTTTCATTGCCTTCAATGAAACCACTTAGCGGATGGTAACTTTTAAGGTTTTGCAGTTGTGTAATGAGGGGATATTCTTGTTAAATTGAGCCTCGGCAGGCTTTCCTTTGAAAGGGTGGTGTTGGTTTGAAAGAGTGCGATACAGATAGAGGAAGGGGTAGAGAGGAAGGGGTAGAGAGGACGGGAGGGTGGGTGGGTGGGAGGGATCGCTGTAGGCAAGGAAGTGGAAAGTTTATCGTCATCTCAAGGTTATGTTGTATCCTATCCACCTGTGAAGCTTCATTGACCACACTGCTCTTCATGGGCTATAAACAACAAACTAACAATTGCCTGCTGGCCACACACACAAACACACACACACATCCCATACACCCACCTTCACACCTGTATTTACACACTAATTCCTCCCCCTAATGTGTTCTGCAGCAAATCTCCACGGTGGCAGCATGACGCATGCTGACACCTCTATATAAATTATGAAAGCATAGACCAAATCAGGCATTAGTCTCTGTCTAGCTCTAACAAAAGCACACTGGGGCAACATTCAAGCAAGCCAATGGTGAATTAAAAAGCAAGGATAAATCAAGCTGTCAAAGATTTTGCATCGACCTGCAAACTGCCAGATTAAAATAGTAACTGTGCCTACAAAAGCTTTGCCAATAGTCTCTAGACAGCTCTGCCACCCACTCTGCGTGGTTCAACAGCAACACACCAACCCCCTCATCATATCCCTCCACCTAAAGACAGTGTGCACCACCCCAAATCAATTAGAGCTGAATTATGCTGTTTGAGGACGGTTATTTATCTCCACCAATATCCACAAGGAAAGACCATAAGGGGTTTTGGAGGACAATGATTAATTTAATCAAGTGTGAGTGAACTTTCTCCAAAAATCATGCCGCTCCGACAGATAATCCGCTTTCCCTGAAACGTTTCCAACAGGATTAGCCCCCGAGGGAAGCCTGGATGCGTTTTACTGGAGAGAACAGGAGAGAGGGAAAGCAAGACAGAAAGAAAGAAAATAGATAGAAAAAAAGAAGGCAGAAAGAGAGAGAGACATATAGAGGAGAAAGATATGAGGGATATAGAGGGAAAGACAGAAAGATGACAGATGGAGGCAGAATAGAGGGACATGTTGGGTATTAAGATAATGAGGAGGAAAGAAAGACATGGTTGGAAAAAAGGAAAAATTTTATAAAAAATATAAAGATAGATTAATAAAAGGTCAGAGGAGAGATGAAGTGAAAGATGTAAAGAGAGAGGAGGGATGGATGGAGGTCATTAAAAGTGGTGGGGTGGGACCAAGACATGAGGTCATATCTGGGTGGGAAAGTGAACATGACTTTTTTCCCCCTTCAACTTTCTCTCAATCTCAGCTCACTCTCCCACAGCAGCAGACTTTAGTTATGGTACTGGTCAGAGTACTGGTGAGAGTAAATGTGGGGCAGTGTTGCTGCCTGTGAGCTCTGCATGCTCCATGGACATTTAAAACAGCTGAATGGGTCAGAAAGGGTCAGACACATGACAGACAAGGAGGTTGGATGTTGCTGCCATCCTGGAATATTAGTCTTAAATGCAGTTTTGTAATTTGGTGCATTTCGACTTGTAATGAAAGTTTCTCATTTACAGTAGGTGGTTTCATGTCTCGAGAGCCTGTGAAAACACATCTGCAAACCCACGCTGGATTAAAAACAATGCTTGACAAATCTGAAAAACAAGGCAGTTTTCAGAAATTCCTGAAAAGCTCACATTTTGAAAACTTAAGTTTTTAATCTCACAGTAGCATCACACTCAATGGCCCAGAAGCTGTAGGAAATGAGATGAAATGAAACGATATTATTTAATAATATCCCAAAATCCACAATAGTAGGCACATATTCCCACAAAGTGCTTATAGGCAAAGGATCTTAAAAAGAATTAAAACACAGCATAAATCAGATTTGTGCATTGAAGTTGAAACAGAAAGGGGGTGGAGCTGAGCTGAATTGCCTTTATGGCAGCTTCAGAAGAGCCTTGTACAGTACAGGGTGTCCTAACTGCTCACAATAATAGCGAAGGAGTTTTGCTGAATGCAAGATTTCTGAATTGCATTACAATCTCGAGAGTCTCTCAAAGCTCGCACAGCTCTCCAAAGTCCGCCTCTGGCCTGATAATTCAACTTCCTATTTAAAATCTATGTTGTGCCAAGCTTGAGGTTACAACTGCCAATGGGGCGGCGCTGAGCCGCACTGAAAGCTGTAGCCTTTGATTAAGCTCCTCTATTCCAAGCCTAATGCCCTGGCCTTGAATTATTCACCGAGTTGGTGGAGAGGGGTTGTGCATGCTACAAGCTTGCTAAGTGTGTTAGCCTAAAAAAAACATAATGCAATAAAACTCATCCATGCATAATGGATGACTGGGGCTGGGTGCTCTCTGTCATGGGAAGACAGAATTAGAGAGAGGGGATCAGAGGCTGGCAGCTCAACGCCGATGTTGCCAAATCGCCGTCCACCCATGCCAGGGCACTCTCCGGCCACAACGCTTCCTCATCTAGCTGCAGCTTCCTTTCCATCCATCCATCAGAGCTTAAGCACAGCTTCTTTCAATTTCAAGGGAAATGACATGTGGAGGACATCCTCACACAAAAAATTAGTGAGTCAGTAAGGGTCGCAGAGGAGTGAATACAGCACAGGGAGAGATTATGTTGAGGGTTTTTTAGGTCTATTTGAGTTATTTAGCCATCATAAGCAGGATCATAATTAATTTTGCTGGTGATAATTAATTCTAATACACTTAAGATAATGATCTCTGTGTCACATGATTGCATGTGGTGTATTGTGTAATCAACACCACTTTGATTTTAGCATGCCAGCACAAAGCTCTCCCTCTACGCAATTAAGGAACTGATTTTCCCGAGGGTGTTGCATGACATACAGACTCATTTATCACTTCCCGTTGTAGCATTACTTTAAAAGTCCAATTCACACCTTCAGAATCTATCATACTCACTGTGAAAGCTTAGCAGGCCTAAAATATTCAAGGTTACACAGTCATTTAGAAGAGAACTGATGTGCGCTTCCAATTCAGCCTCCATGTTGGTATTTTTGCTGTGTTTTTACAACTGATGTGAATGCTTCATTTAGAGTTTCAAATTATACTTTGAGCTTGTTAAAATTACTGAGCAATATTCAGTGTGTGGACAGGAGGATTTAATGATGATGGTGGACAAAGCAACAAAAATCTCAGGGAAAATGCAAGCAGAAAATTCTCGTTTCAAACCGAAAGTCAAGCTACAGTGGTTGGATTACACCCACAGGTGAATACTGAAGAAGAGGACGAAGAGTAATATGGTGTTTGCTACTTTTTCGTAGGTTCAGTTTAGCTTAGTGAGCAGTATGACGTGATTTGGCAACCAAAGTTGGAAATGTGTGTAATTTGCATGGTGTTGAGCTAGGGAGGAGGCAGCAGTTCTGCATGTTGTGTTAATAAGCCAGAAAAAGCAGAGTGCTGTATGCTCTTCACATACTTTATTTACTTAGAAATCCAATGTTTGACATTACTTACAGCTTTGGAGCAGTTGTAGCTGGTGCTCAACAGTGTTTTGCAGGGACAGCTCATAAAAAGAGGTACAATTTAGTTTTTCACTATTGTCAATGTGTTTTATACAAGAGTCCCTGAGCAGGACACTTAACCAGCTCACTCATCGCTCTACATAAAGATCCAAAATGTATCAATTTGAATGTGAATATTCATTTTTCAACTTAATTCCAATAATACAAATGTTCTGAAAACAATATAAAATGGTTACCAGAACCATTTTGTATGACTCATAGAAAAAAAATCCCCACTTTTTATGCTGAGGGTCGGCTAGAAAAAGGAAAGAGTTCTATGCACACAGATACAGTGTGTAAATAAACTGCTAAAAGCAAGCAGAGTGCTGTTAAGCATGCATAAGCCCTTTGAATTAGTCTTCCTGATCTGCCTTGGATGACAGCCGTTCGCGCAGGCAGAATACGATATGAGAGCATATCACCACAACACAGACTGTTCCCTTATGTCAACTCTTCCCTTCCACACAAAAACCCAACTTTGGCATTATTCGCTCATTATTCCACACTGCCACTAACACGCAAACTCCAACATGGAAATAATACGGTTTGCTGGGTTGTGGTTCAATGAGTTTCAAGTGATGTTCAGGATGGAGTGAAGATCTGCTGTTATCAAGACACTCTGTCCCTTGTGTATTTGTCTTCTATGTTATAACAGTAAATTTCCTCTGAGACACTCCACAGCTCTTCTATTCTGCCCATTCTGTTCACCGCCTGACAGCATGTAAATGTCTTCAGGATTCATTAGACATCGCCTCTCATAAACCAGACCTCTGTCTTTTTACAGTTGACTTAGCATTGATGGCACACCATTAAAAACATCCAATAAACCTCCTTATAAATATAAACCAAAAGGGTGAGAGTGGTAGCAGATATTGACCACAGCGGAAGTAACAGTAAAATTAAATATCCAGACCTTTTCCCTGTGTATATAAATAAAATGGATTATTGACACTTGAACTTATGTTACCCCTGCAGTAGCTCCAACAACAAACACAGACTAGCTTACAATGAAACCAAATTAGTCAGTACTCCTGAGTGGAGACAGTGTACTTTGTTGAACTGAAGTGCCTCCTGGCGCTTTTAAAGCAGGAACAAGAGGGGAGTAGGAGGAGGAACAGGCTGGCCGAGTTAAGAGCAAAGACCATCCGTGTTTTGCCCACTGTGGTGCTGATGCTGGCGGACAGATGGGGTTGCCACGGTGCCTGATGCTTGTCACCGACACTTGCGGGTGTGTGGTGTTGGAAGCTGGTATGTGATGTTGGTCTAGAGTTTGGGGGCTAAAGGGTCACTCACACAGGCAGAGATTTGGTTCATTTTTTTGAGTGTATTAATCTGTGTGTTGCATTATCTCTAGTGTAGCATGTGTGTGTAGTATGTGTGTACATTTTTTAACGTGGCCTTTGCATGTGGCTGTCCTCATGAGTGTGTGTGCAAATCATGGCATGCTACAGGGCCATGACACAGCTTGTCATCTTGTCACAGCAAGAGCCCAGCCGCCCTGAGAAAATAAGCTGCGGGAGAAGAAACAAGATGTCATGGTTTAGCAAATATTTACTCTCTGCACTATCGGTCAGATGCAGATTTAAAGAGGAAAAAGAAGAAAGAACCTGTTTTCTCAACTTATCTTGCATTTTAACCATTTAAAATACTGACATTCTGTGCTACGTGGTCAAAAGTGAGGCATAATTAAAGTGTATCTAGAGTGGCGATCCATTAAAATGATAGCAGGCAATCTTGCAGCCAGCAGGTGCTGTGGTCAAAGCAATTGACCTGAGATTATTGAGGTGTGATACAGCAAGGGGTCTCACAGTCTGCTGGATAAGAAAAGGTGCCCATCAGTGACAGACTGTCGTCCTGTTAGTGTTTACTATGTTCATTAAAAAAAAGGTCTCTCTTCACGGTCTATTGGTGATAAAGCAACATGAGCAATCAAATGTGTGTGTGTGTGTGTGTGTGTGTGTTTGTGTGTGTGTGTTTGTGTGGGGGTGGGGGGGATGGGCAGAGAGAAAGAGTGAACACAACTGAGAGAAGAGAACTTGTTTATTCTCACAATGTGTCATCATCTGTAGATTTGTTTGGCTGTGAGAAAGAGGCAGACGCAGAGACAGACCGAGGGAGAAAAAGAGGTTTTCAACATGAGCATGAGGTTGATCATTAAAATATTCTTCAGAGTATTGTTTGTTTTTGAGGTATATTTGGAAAAACTAGTGATCATATTGTATATAAGGAATAGACATGCAATGAAACCGCAAATTTTCCTCTTTGAATAGAGTGTGTGAGTACCAGCTCTTGTGTCACAAAGTGAGTGAGCATCAGTGGGGTAATCTGCTCATGGTGCTTTTTTGTATGAGTTTAAAGCATCTCCCAATTTATTGCCATAGAAACTGACCATTACAGAGCAGCTGTGGAGCTAAAAAATACTTTGTCACAAAATGCCATGTTAGAAGACGATAAGCCACATTAGCAGTCTAAAAAATGAGAGTGAGACAAAATCTTTCTGACAGTGTGCAAATATGCAAGTGAATAAGGAATTAAAGCATTATAGCTTGCCATATTGTGCTATAAATAGAAATCAGGAAATAGTCCTCTTAGGATATTGTTTCCAGCCATGTTGACCTCCAGCACACCACAATAAATAATCCCAGGTTTTGATGTTACAAATAGTGAAGGCTTTTTTCACACTAGTGCAATGATTCAAATGTTTGGACAGAGGTGCCAGGTTTGTACCGAGTTGCACTGTGAGGTCGATCTAGCTGGAGGCAAACTTTGGTGAGAAAGCTGAAGGTGTGAGCGACAGATTACTTTATTCTTACAGACACAAGCTATATCCCTCTGCTGCATGCAACCCTCCTTTTGACACTATGGCGTGGCCATGTCTGTTTGTAGGACACGGCACACACACAAGTAATCAAGCCCCAAGCAGCTGCCAAAAAACATGCCGGCGATAGAAGAGGGAGGAAATGACAGAAGAATAAAATGAGTAAAGGACGACACGACTCCTCATCGGTTGTCTATCTAACTTCAGCACCCTCCCATCCCCTCCAGACTGTTTATTCTCACTATGACCACAAACAGCCTTCTCTCTCCCAGCCTCTGCTCCTCTACTCCACCATGACCTTCTCTCTGTGGCCACCTTCTCCAGCATGAGGCAGATGTGTATTTTTTTACAGCAGCTTGTGGAGCATCTGATGAGTGAGACTGCAGCGTGTTGAAAGCGGGGTTATCGAACCGCTCTGCTTTCTCACTGTAACCAAAGCTCTTTAATGGAATTCACTAAGACTAGCGGCTTTGACTGGGATGCCACTTTAATGCATTGCAATAAATCACATTCACTGTCTACACACTTGTGCAGTGATTGATGGGAAAGCAATACAGGAGGAGTGGTCAGTCTTGTCATGGCCGATAGGAAATGATTTGGTTCAAACTGGGCTCTTGTTTGAGACAGAGAAGCATAAATTCAGTCTCTTATCTGAAATGATCTTCCTAAATTGGCAGTTAACAGCTTCCTTCTGTAAAATGTGATAGTTTCAGCAAGTGTAACACAACAATTTATTGAATCCTAATCTCTCTGAATGCAGTATATCCTGACATTAATGCTTCTTCACATGCCTTAACAGAACCAAACATTGGCAACAAAACACTGACGTCAAAACCAGCCTACTAGCAAACCCCTATGGTGTTCTGCTGTCATTCATTTGGTTTCCTGCTGCTGACCTATCGTCTCATATTAAGTGATGTCTACACACAACACACTGCTCTCAGAGTCACCTGGCAGCTAAGCCAAAAGCCACAGTGCTCTAGTATTTATCATAGTTTTCAGCATAAATGTGGCCAAATCCCCTCGACCCCTCCTTGAAAGTCAAAACCAATTCTGTATTCTACGGTAGCACTCATCCTCTGAGACAGATGATAAATCACAGCAGTGAAGCATGCAGTACAACAAAGGACTGCAGTGCTGCACTTTAACCCAACCCCATCACACAGCGACTCGCATTGCTGCAGCTGGCCTCCTCCCTTCCTCTCTCGCTCCCTCGTGTTGATTACAGGCAGAGAAACTTATGGTGCTAGAGCTTGATCATCATCTTCTGGCCAAACATCCCTCCTCCCCTCTTCTTCTCCTCCTTCGCTCTATCCTCCATCCTTTCCACCTCTAAAGCCCTTTACTCCCCTCCATTACACTAATAAGGCTAATCACCCCTCCGGCTGGTGCAGCCATGGGCATGGGAGAACATGTCAGCAAGGGGAGATCAATGGACTACATCAAAGGGCTGGAGCAGCACACAAACCACCCCAGCACAGGGCCCGAGAGATAAGGCTGCTGCTCCCCTACATTTTTTATGAGATTATCCACTACTGTTCTGTTTCTTGCCTGTGGTTTGAGTGCAGGGTGCTTTTAATGAGCTGGGCAGCATCAGACACTAACGCTGACGGCGATATCCAACTGCTTGGAACCACATGCGTATAGACATGATAACAGACACATGCACAGAGGTGGGCATGTACATGTAGCCACACAACCACCAGTGTATACATGGACGATACAGAATGATTGAGTGTCTGAACACAAACCCACAAACACCCACGCACAGACGGCCATGTAGTTATTTCTACATATCTATTAGTGGTTCATCTATAATAGATCAGTTGCTAATTAGGGGATAGTTTGCTTGTGCTAAAGTAACGTTGAGGGCAGTGAGCGGAGTTCAGAGTAGATCACTTCGCTAGCTAGTTCAGCAGCCCACTTTAAGCCCAATCTTCCTCTCTACGCTCTTCCTGAAGGCCAAACAGGCATTTGACGATCCAAGGGTGCTAACTCAGCCTCCTCTGAGAAGAAGCCGGCTGGCTGAGGAGTTGAGATGAGAGCAGAGGGCTCCGAAAAAGAAGAGGATGTGAACTAGATGCTGGTTTCCTCCAGTTAAGGGGGATGAAAGAAACGCTTAAGCTCTAGCTCTGCAAAGTCTCGAAGAGGAACAGGGATGAATATGTATGAGGAGATTTGTAAGGGAGGTGACCTTTAAGTCTGACTATGGTGTTAACTGGCTGATACTGGCTGAAATGGGCTGGGACCCACGGCATCCACATTCAACATGATATTTTTCTTTGCCAGTGTACAAAATAACAGCGATTAGACAGAAGACAGAAATAGTTATCTGTGGCTTATGAGAAGTCAATGAAGAAAATGAATGAAGAAGAAAATAACAAGTATTTATACAGGGTTTATGTCACAGATATGGTGCGCACAATAAAACTGAATTACGCTACATTGCTCTGTCTAGACAGTGTATCACTTCAGTGTGAAGAACATTTCTACAAGTAGTAAATTATTGTACATACAGCTTCTGTCTAGCACACTGAGCTCTCAATCAATTACACCTGTCTGACTAAGAACACAAAGACTGTATAGATAAAAGCTGAGAGAAAATATTTTTTTCTCCCCAAAAACATCTCTACTAGAACAAGCTGATCTGGCTCACGGCAGCGGTATTGACTCACTCCAAACATCATTTATCATAACTCGGTGAGAATCAAACTTGAACAAAGGGAAGCAATAACACTGGATGATTTTCCTTCTAATTAAATGGATTCAGGGAGACATAAAGCGCTACATGTAATGTATTCTCGATAACACACAAGATTTGCCTAAATATATCTCCTTCCAGTGAATACAGAGAATGAAAACTTGCAGAATGGAAACAAAATAGTTTATATAAACAATTCATTCCAGAAATATGTCAGACAACCTTGTCTAGCTAACATATCAAACCTTATGGGATTCCTTTTCTGAAATAGGAAATGGCCACAAGTGAACAGCGTTACATTTACAAAGATTTATACATTTTAGTGCATACTGTATGTATATGAGATGGTTCATTAGAAAAAGTAAATATAATTATATATATCACAGCATCAGAGGGACAATGAATGTCACTTTCATTTTTTGTAATGTTTTATTTTTATTTTTTAACAATCCCTGAGCGTCACTGAGCGAGCCAAGCTTTTATTCTCCAGTATAGAAACATTTTTAACAATCTCCCACACACTTTCTTTTTCAGTCACTTGATTTTCTGCTGCTGCTATAGACAAGCAATTATAAGACACGTTTTAATTGAAATCTTCCCTTACACTATAAAACAAAACATGAATAGCTGTTTGTCAAACCCTTCTGCATTTTAATAAAAGGTGAGTTACAACAGAATCAGTGTCAACACGCACTGCTGCTTGTTACGCCAGAATAGCTGCTGGGTGAACTTGACAAAAGAACTGCATGAAATCATACAAATTATGTTCAGCAATGCCTAAAGGCATTTTTTAACAATACTACAGAGTGTCTTGACAGATAAAACTAATTTAACAGTGTATTGTCACCAGGAAGGACATAATAGACAATAGTTTCAGCTCTCTTTTACTTTTTTCACCCCTCCCTATAATAATGAATCCCTATATAGTCAAGGACAGTTTCTTCAGTCTGAATATAAATCTCCTTACAGTGGGCCATAAAACTAAACAGAGAACTTCATCTGAGTGGTGGTCCTCTTTAACACTTCACAGTTATTTATTGAATATTTCAGGCAGCGTACCCACAGCTGGATGTCTTGTCCTACCGATCACATAAAATCAGGTCTGTCAGGCTCCTCCACAGCTTCAGACTCCTAAGAGCTGTCTCTTTCAGTAAGACCTGAACTCTGCAGTTTTCTCTCTTTCTCTGTCTCTGTCTCTCTCTCTCTCTCACACACACACACACACACACACACACCAAATATTCTGTGGTCCTCAACATCATCACAGTGCCTTACATGGTAATGCTAACTCTACGATGTCACATCTCTACTTAGCTCTGTGTATCTGCGATTTCCAGCGACTTGTTTTTGTGAAAATGGAGCTGTCAAATCAGAGTTTGGTACTGTCTCCTGCCGCTACCCCCTGAGGTTCTGAAACCATGCCTGGAAACCAAAAACAAGCTCTGACCATTGGTCAGGACAGTAGACTTTACTAAACATACAAGACAACAGCATTGCCACATACATATACACAGAAGCACACAAACACTGCATGCATCTACACACAAATGCTAAGTAGTCCTATTGAGTGTGTGATGCAGCTCATTTTTCTGGTAATTGAAATATTTCTTGTAGTAGGGATAGAATCCTAACTCATTTTCTTTGACTTAAGTTGAATGTGAATCCATTATTTTCTCACTCTGGATGCATGACCTACTTACTTACACACACATACATACACATGCACACACACACACACACCCTTACACTTTTAACTGCCACTATGGTGAGGCATGGCATTGCTGTGTGTGTGTGTGTGTGTGTGTGCTTCACCTGTAAATTGATATTTTCCCATGTGTGAAAAGAGAGAACAAGTACATGCATGCTGCCCCCATTTCTCTGTGCTCCCTGGTAGGTATGTAGCTGCTGCAAGGCCTCTCCTGGGACTAATATACATGCACATACATAACCATACACCCACACACACACACATAAGGGTGCAAAAGGAACACCAAATATTGCCATCAAAGCTTTCTTGCTTGTCTGTCAACCAATTTTTTCTGATGAATGCAAGGGTGAATGACAAAGAATTAGAATACAATCTGAATCCAAAATGAACACACCATGCAAAGCAACAAATGGCAGAGTTCTGTAATTAAGGGTAGATGTTTAATGGAAATAACACGCCAATCTGCAGGTAAAAATTCTTGTCACTGATTCGAGAAAGAATTATTTTGAGAAAGCGATTAATGTATAGTAAGGTTAATAAGCACATTCTGTGCATGTGACAGCATGTGACACTTCCACTTAATTTAATACTCACTACCTGAGCACTGTGGGATAATTGACAAGTAAAAGAGAGAGGGAGTGTATGAATGTGTCTGTGTGATTGTACAGTATGTCTCTGTATGGCACTGATGCTTCACTTTTTTTGTGATTGCTACCTGCAGTCCCACACTCCTGCACCCTCTCATTTCCTCCTATCTCTATCTCCTTTTCACTTCTACCCCTTACTCTCTCATAGACTCCTCCCTCTCTCTAAGCAGTGGTCCGTGACATTATCCATCCAGTACAGCTCTCCCCACAGGAGAGCCATATCGGCTGCCTGTCTCCACAGGGACTCCATTACTTTTTTGCTGAATGTCTCCTACAAATGGAGAAATGACAAGAACAAAATGTGTGGTCTCTATTTGTACAAGGAAAAAAGTAAAGACATGACTAAAAAAAACAGGGAGCGAGAAAGAGAGTCCTGTCATGGCTGACTGAAACAGCACCTCTCACACTCGCCTCATAACTAAAAACCAATTAAACCTGCAAATTCACAAATTTGCCGCCACACACTTCCACATCTGTGAACTTGTATTGGTTTGACATCACTAGAGGAAATGGCAATGGCTGCATAAAGAGGTTTACAGAAGATTGACAGAAGGTTGACAGAAGGTTGACAGAAGGTTGAGAGAAGGTTGACAGAGAGGCTGACAGAAAAAGATATGAAGTAAGGTGGACCAGAAAGGAGCAATGGTGAAGTCTGGGCTCCCTGGGGAGACAGCATCAGTCTGTGTGGATGATGTCAGGGTTCACCACTGACCACCTGCAGATATATAAAGCAAGGTTTATGAACCCTGACTTTGGGTTCACCGCTCTCTGCTACCTCAGAGGCAGGAAATCCAATCAAGCGAGGATGCCGGCAGACTTGAGGGGGAAGGAGCAGAGGCAAACACCTCAGATCACTGGGAGAGGCTGAGGCACCTGTCAGTTAAGCAAACATGCTCCAAAACACACTTATGTTCCCATCCTAAAGCCAACGGGTGGACTGAAAACTACAAAAATATTTTGGAAATATTTCTACTTCTTCCATAAAAATCCTAATTATCCAAAGAGATAATTACACATCACACATAACAGCACATCAAGCAAGTACAATTATTTTGAAAGACGGCAATAATGAACTTCCACTAGCCAAAAGACGTCTGTTGAGGTCACTTTGTCTATTTTGACACAATTATTAGCAAAATAAGCGATCTTATGTGTGCAGTTTCACTGGCATAAGCTCTACTAACATTAAATCAGCACAGTATGCACTAAATAGAACATGGTGACAAGGCTTTGTGTATGTTTGTTTGGCTGCATTTTTGTGGTCACCTTGCAACTCTGCACCTGCCCAACAGCATCATTATTTTCCTATCAGGAAAAGCTTGTCTGGACTCTCCTCTCAGTGTGGTGAGTCATCATCGTCATATGCTTCTGCAGTTGGTGGAACTTCTTAAAAAATATAATATGACTAACGTGACTAGGTGAAAAGGTAATCACTTATCATCACACCCTCTTTTGACCAAATTAACCTTTTGCATACAGTTCATTGTGTTTTTTTAAAACTATAATCCCTTACTTTTCAAGAAATCACACATTTTTACAATGCTTTACCCCCATAGTGCAATAATAAAATGTACTTTTATGAACGAAAACAACTTTTGAATACTGTCTTTGCACACATTAGCTAGTGTTTGTGCTGCTAGTGGTGATACATCCATTAAAAAAACCCTTAGATCTGTAATTACAAGCTCTGTTTACAGTAAAGATCCTACATAAACAGCTTACAGTGTAGAAAATACATATGTTTTTCAAACTTTAGAGAAACTTTAAAAGAGGGGATCTAAGGGGCAAATCGGGGTTGCAGAGTTTAATCCTTCAAATCTGAGAAAAAGAAGCTTGAAAACTCAAAGCCAAGACACATATAATGATAACTGAACTTAAAAACAAATCATTAGAGTAACTGGAGCTTCAGGCATGTGGTGCTGCAACGTCAGCGCTCAGCCATGGTGGTTGCAATATAAAGTAGATGGATAGCTCACTGTCCCTGTGGTGTTTGTGATGCAGGGCAGTGTTAAAACCTGTTGTCTCAGACTTGACCAACACATTCTTCACTGTCTGATTCATCACAGCCAGAGGATGCACTGAGTTTCACACAGTATATGCAATCCTTCCTTGTAACAGATGTCTATGAAGATAGTGAGAGTTACACCATCTGCCATTTAAAAAAAGGGATATACTATAGTGATTAATGTCTATGTGTTTTGTATGTGTGCATATGGACGAATGTATACAAACTGGTGAATTGCTTTTTTATTTTTTACACAGGCTGGAGGTGTGTTCTTATGATTGAGCTTTAATACAACCTTTCATCTTAACTGACTCCTTTTAAACTGTACATTAAACAGAGTAATGGATCGCATCTCAATCCTCCTTCTAAAAGCTGCATGTCAGACTGCATGATAGCTCCATTTTTTTTGCCAAAGCTCCTCTGTTATAACATGATCTTGCTCCCCAGTGACAGCGCTGTCCCTCATACTGTGCCATATCTCAGTGGTCAAGGAGGATTGGAGCCTAATGGGTGCTCCTGTCACCTGCTTGCTACTGTTTCAACTGCACAGTTACAGAAACAATGACAACATAGATCAAAATCAGCCGGCTCCAGTTAACCACAAAGAGAATCACATCCCTTTATCGCCTTCTACTCTGAGGGAGACACAAGTTCTCTTGGCACATTTTCAAAGTGACTGTGGCCAAAGATGTACATTGTGTGAAGTAAATAAGCTGTTTTTCCCAAAATAAGGAGGCGCAGAATGAAGGTAAAAAAAAAAAATACCAGCTGGTTTTTACTGTGATTCATTTAATTTGGAGGCATATGCACATCACAAAGCGTTCACAGAAGAAAAAAATGTGCCAGTTACAAGTTTGAGACAGCATAGGAAACACAAATCCGTGGAAGATGAGCTCTGCAGTTGCCCACCCCCAGATTCCCCTTCTTCCTCACAGAAAGAGTGAAAGAATACAGAGTCAACTTTAAGTAGGTCAGTTTTTTTTTTCTTCCGGAGAATATGAAGTGATGAACTTACAAGAGCTATGTTGTGAGAGTTTGGAGGAGGACGACACAGGCATATTGATCATCCCTCTGTGTCACTTTAAATGTAATCCTCTGTGATTTACATGGAAAGCCAGGCTTATGTGTTTGCATGTGACTCAGACTCCAGAGGCAGAGGGGAAGATAGCATTTTTCAATAACACAGGTTTTGGAGTCCTGAACACAGAAAAACCCTGCGGCTGAGAAAGAGCATTTCTCGGAGCACCCAGGAGAATGAATCTTTATTGGCTGGTGTATGAAAGAAGCCCAGAATCTGCTTTATGACGGTTGCCTTTAACCAGGTTAATACTGCCTTGACTGATGCCAGCAATTAAAGCCATACCTAACATTTTTTATTACACACTGACGACCTCTCCCTGGCCCTCTCTACATCGCTTCTGTAATTTAGTATTGCTGCAACAGATGTAACTGATGTAGAATGACTGTTATCTGTCTGGACAACTAGCACATTAAGGGCAGAAAGGTCACTGGAATCTACAGAGGCATCATCTGCACATTGTAGCCTGAAGGAATGACTGCAACAGAGCTTGATATGACGCTTGATCATCTCGTATTGAGGCTCCATTCAATTCATCTGATCTAGCTAAGGTTAAATTGCTGTACGTGTTAAATGGATCATATTTTTTTTGTCAGAAAGTAATAGGGAAGGCATTGGAGAAGAAGAAAGATTGAGTCACTGAAGACTTAAACGATCAATACAAGTATTCTTAGCTTCTAAACTACGAGTCATGTATAGTCTACATTTTGGCAGACTCTTTTTCAATGTGCCGTATGCTTTTAGAAGCTGAAACTAACAATGATTTTCTTGATTGATTCAACTGCCGATTCTTTTTTTTATTAGTTTACAGAAAGAGAAATTGCTCTCACAATTTCCAAGAGCAGAAAAAGATAGCATGTTATGGTTATTTTGTGCGACCATTGTCACACACACAAAAGAGATTCAATTCATAATAAAATTTGTAGAAAAGCAGCAATTCTCACACATAACACATAACATTGTTGCTTAACTTTCTGTCACTCCTCTAATCCAAGCGTTCCCAACCTTTTTTGCACAATAAAAAAGGAATACGAAAAGAAGATTACAATGATGGTGTAATTACTTAAGC
Organism: Scomber japonicus; assembly: GCF_027409825.1. Taxonomy (NCBI): domain Eukaryota; kingdom Metazoa; phylum Chordata; class Actinopteri; order Scombriformes; family Scombridae; genus Scomber; species Scomber japonicus. Next base: position 28,262,113 of record NC_070580.1, on the reverse strand, counting down.
ACTGATTACTTCCTTTACTTAATGTCTCCATACTGTTGTCGGGGTCAATGAGGAGGAAAAATGCTGCATGAACTGTGTCAAGTTAAAAAAAAAGCACTGCCAGAATGGCCTGTAATAGCCTCTCAGGTTATATAATTATGTTTCAGCTTTTCTTCCAGAATCAAATTGGTTTTCTTGTGGTCTAATAGCATGTCATCCATAACACTGAATATTGTTGGTAATGCAGGCAGTGCGCTGTACAAAAAACAATCTGCACTTAAACTACAGCATAGCACAATACAAACTTGCCAAAACAAAGCAAGAATTTAAGCAGATTGAATCACTCCTGTGATGCCTTTCACAACTCTAGCAATTTTAACAGTCTGCAGATTCATTTTCATTTTGTACAAATAATTAATTGAAATTAATGGCTGCCTGGCAGGTGGGAGAACCACATTCAACAATCTGTGTATTGCAAAATAGGAAGTCATGATGTACAGTGTGTGGGATTTGTGCTCAATGGCATCAATACAAAAGAAGTTGTATTTTTACACCTACAGGCAAGTGCATAGAAAAAAAACACAGTACAAAACACAAAACAGACTCACACACACTGTCACACTTTATTAAATTAAATAGCTACATTTTGGTCAAGTGACCTTCATCATTTAATACAATTATAATAAGAGTTGACAGTGTGGGGGAGTAGGATTTTTGTTTAGGAAATGGCCTAAAACATGTAAAACCAGTGGCATAGCCCTTTAATGCTTCTCATGTTAGACCAGGGCTTCTTTTGAGCTCATGCATTTGCTCTTCTGCTCAGTCCGGCACCTACACAACAAATTATCCCTGTCTTGCAATACCAAAGAATAGTTTGCTATTAATAGTCAGTGATGCTGTTGGTGAGTGAGTGAGTAAGAGTGGGAGTTAGTGAATGAATGAGCGCTTGCAAGCATCAAACAGAGAAAGACTGAGAAGAGCAGGCAGAAACAAGGTGAGGGAGACAGCGAACAGGCAGCGACAGCACATACGCCTGCTGCTCTGAGCTAAGTACATTGAAAAAGATATACGTTTCTTTTTAAAAGGGAAGCTGCAGGATGCCAGCCTTGTTAGCCAGACAGTCAGCAGGCTGCATCCCAGCAGCCCTTGCATATTCATTCAGTCTGATTAATGGATCCTAATTCTGTGGGTGATGCATCTCTTGATATGTTGTGAGACGTTGTTGCTGCTCTACTGAGATGCAGGGATGTGCATTTGGTTTAGTCAGTGAGCCAGTAGAGGGAAGCTAAATCCACATTCTACACTTGCAGCTAGTCACGATATCAATGTGGTTTTCCTGTGCAAACATGCTTAAAAGAAGTTTCTGCAATTCCAATTGAGAGTATTTATAATTTTAAAATTATTACAGCCTGCAGTGTTTTCACCTCAAAGAAAAACGTCTGAGGCTCATTACAAGTTTTACAAAGCTCCCAGCAATCCCACAACACCCAGAGTCTTTGCTCACTTTTAATGCCTTGTACAGAATATTTCTTTGAATTATTGCTCATCATTTGTCACAAAAAAACAACATTTTGACATTTAAACTAAGATGTGGTTTTGGAAATGATTAAAAGATTTTTGGTCTGTAACAGTGACATGATGTTCAACATAAGCCTTTATGTCACATCATGAAAGCTATTCCAAACGTATCTTTGAGAAAACTGATGATGGCATTTAATTACCCCATTAAACCGATATCCAACAAGTCAGTATGTTGTATCCAATGTTTCAGGCACTCAGGCAAAATGTATTTTGTCTCAGCAGCTTGTGTATTCCAACATTGCTACACTGCAAATATTGTGATGAGCATTTCTAGTATGGATTCCCCAACTTATGCATGAGAGCAGTTAGTCACAGATGAGAGAGCCAGAACAACAAAAGCTTTTCCAAAACAAAACTGTGTGCATTGTCTTAGTACTCTGGCCCAGCACCAGCCTCAGTGACACCAAACACCACGTTTAAACAAAACACCTTCATTTAAAAACTATAAAAAAGCATCTCTTACACTGTGCTCAAGCATCAAAGCCAATTATTTAAGATGAAGATTCTCGGCTAGCCAGACTCCTGCAGATGTGTCTGGGGTGTGTTGGTGTGCTGTGAGCTTCTTGGTTCACCTCTCAGCTGCAGCAGCACCAGCAGTTAACTTGCTCACACAGAGCTCTGCACCTTCAAATCTTGCCCCAGCTGTGTTACCATCAGCACATCTAATTAGTGTCAAAAAGCAATTCAATCACAGATGGGCTCAAAGTTTGCACACCAATACTTGTAACCTGTTGCACTACAGCCTCTCCCTCGGTGTGCCTTTTGTTGTGTGTGTACAAGCACATGTTGCGCAAGTGACCCTGTGACATGAACAAAGAATCTTCTGGGCACGAGCCCAACTCTCCTTATTGCTGTGCTTCCCTGGTGTATCTACAGGTTTGTCTCTGCTCCCTGGAGCAAAGCCAATGTTGTGTTTGAACGTAGCATGAGCATGTCGCAGTTAAATTGGATGCAGCTACGCATTTAAAGCCAGCAGCTGTCTTCTGTACCTGTGCCCAGCCTCATGTGGAACATCAACAACCTGCTAGAAGCCCACCGCCTGCCAGACTTCAGAGCAGGAAACCTGGGCACGGCAGACGTGTCAGGAAGGCAGCTGATGGATGTGCAGTTGTTTCAGGCATGTGGCGTCTGGCAGACCTTATCCTGTTACTCTGTCACTCTTTTAGTCTCTGTGCTACACAAGCATCAGCACCTTCCAAAACAGAGGAAAATGCTAAGCAGTCAGGCTCTCTTTAAGACTCCCCGAGGTGGCAGGGTGGCGGAGGAGTACATTTGTTTATTAAACCGAGCCACCGGTTTGCCATCTGAAAAGGTAAACAATTGCTATGCTTCACTAGAATGGAAAAGAGTGTATAAAAAGAGGCAGATATAAAGAGAAATGGGAATGAGAGAGACTGAGAAACACAAAGAGAGAGAGAGAGAGAGAGCACAGAAAAGAGGAGGGGAGGATGTCACCAAAGGACACAGAGAGTGAGTGACAAAACCTTATTGGATTTATTTGTCTTGCTCGGCTTCTCAGATGAATCTCATTTATTGTGGCTGACAGCAAGGGAAGTGCACATCAAAGAGGAGCCCGGCACAGACAAATGTTTTTTTTTTTTTTTTTACACTGAACAAGGAGCAGGTCCTCTTGTGGAAATGCTGAAGCCAAATAGACATAGGGCATAAGCAGACAAATCAATCCTTATAACATTAAGAGGCATTTCACAGATTAATATTCTCTCTTCTATTTTTTTTTACAGTAGCTGGAGAGAGAAACATGATGAACTGCTCCACAGGAACTGAATCCCTTGCACAGACATCAGACTGCTGATGTCATCGGTTGTGAGACTTTCTGTCAATCAAAATGACAACCTATCTCTCTGTTGCATTGCATGCATATTTCCCAAGCACTGACGTTACAGATTCTACAGTGTGAATGAAGAAGATCAAGTTGGATTCCTAGTCTTAAAAGTTTAATGGCCTCCAGGTCCATGAGATAAGCTGGAAACACTCTCTGTATGGTTGATTCATGTTGGGAAGACACATGCAAACACTTTAACAAAGACACATAAATTGCATTTGTGCACTACCTACTTAACCCAGATACATGAGAATACATAAATACCATCAGGAAATAGCTGTGAGAAGTATCATCTAAAGCGGTATAAAAACACTTCAGGCTGAGAAGGCGTAAAATACTTAACAGTGATCAGTGGATTAAATGTTTGAAACTTTATCTAAACTCTCTTTAAAAAGGCTGGAAAAGGAAACCAGATGAAAAATCCAATGTTGACACAGAATTTGCGAGATATGATCCCCAAACAGCTGGCAACGAACTAGCGTTTGTTTTCTGTCCTGCTCTCTGGCAGAGGAAGCAGATTGTCCTTGAGGACTCACCATAAATCAACAATCGGCAGCAGAAGCAAGCAGCCAGCCCCTGGGTCTGCCAGGGAAAGCATAAACTTAATTAAGTCCCATCTTACAAGGTGTGCGTGCAGTGGGACGGCTGTAATGAAAGCCTAATGCCGGCCACAAATAGGTCCAACAAGCAGCTAAAATGGATGCCTGACAAGCCACTCATACAGCTCCGAAGGGGGACCAGAGGAACTTGAGGCTAATATAAAAAGATCGGGCATTAAAAACGATACTCCAAGATGTCTTCTAAAAATCCAATGCTGACTTAATAAAGCTCAAGCTAATACTTTTAAGGTAGGTGGTGCTACATTTAACCCACATTTAGAACAGACTGTGAAAACAGTGTCTGCAAAGTGTGATATACTCAATACAACAGTCAGCTTATAGTATCAATTTAAAGACTCATGTTTAGATAGAAGTGACTGAGTCATTTCTCTGTAAATGTTAAAAAGGAATATGTATTAGGTAGGACAAGTAACATTTCACGACTAAAGCCTAAATTACATTCAAATTAAAAGGAAAGGCTGTGTGCACAAGGCTAATATGCAGAGAGATAGTACATTAAACATTTGTAATTAATTTGTTATTTAATTATGGCCTCAAATACACTGAAAATGAGTCTATTTAAAACTGCTGATATTCTTAATTTTTATGACCTTATGTGCAGATGAATTTTACACTCTGTACTTTGGAGTAATGGAAAAGGTTTACATATCTCAACATCACCAGCACAGCATTTATACAAAGAGTCTGCATGATGCTGTCCAACATGAATATGTATAGAGTCTAGTCATCTAGGCAACAACCAGCAGGAGCCATCTTTGATCTGCAGACCTCCTCCAATGATCAGCCGGTCACCTTAAAAGATTCACATTACCCCTTGTTGTCCTTTGAGCATCCCTCTGTTCAACCTGGTAAACATCAGCTCATCCCTTGTAACACCTGAGAATAAGCCCGAGCAGACACATCAGCCGGCGCCAATATTCAAACATTAGATGAATTATGTTTCACTGAAATTTGAACACTGTGTGATGATCCATGTCGGCTCTATCATCCAAACACGCATAAGCCATGCAAGTATAAACAAGTCAGAGCCAGACCGCAAGAATGCAGCCTTGCAACGATTAGTCAAGGAAAAACAGTATCCAGACTTGGTGCACAACAAAGCTACTTTCACCAAAAAACACAGATAAAAAACATGTGGTCTGTCCACAAACACATATCATACTAACAGACCAATTTATTGTCTTTCTTAATGCAGGATTTGGTGTTATTCTGTCCATCTACTGTAGTTCTTAATATGCCAGATTTGTCATCCAAAATCTACATTCACTGGAGAATAGGAGGGGCTGACTCGACACAGAGCGGGTTATCTTCATGAACGACTATCTCAGGTGAACCAACCAAAATCACTACAATAATCCAACCAGATCGGGCCATACCAAGGCTCCAGAGACTTGCAGGGGCACATCACACAACAAAAAGACTCCCGATGGTGCACACAAGCACCCTCACAAACCTTCTAATAACTCTCTGAAACTGCAGCTTTTCAGTAACTTGTAACCTAAACTGACAATTAAACCTTATGTCATTGCGCTTTTGCTGCTCTGGTAAAGTTCATTTAATCTATCAGCTATTCATAATAACTGCAAATCTATAACCCCTGCTATTTATTGATTTGCCAGGTGTAGTTAAAGCTTTCCTTTCCTCCTATGTGTGCAGTGAAATTAAACAGTTTTATTGTACTTGGAAATGAATCATTAAATCTGAAAAAAAAAACCCTGCTCTTGCACATAATAATTGCAATGAATAATTCCAACAATAACAGAAAATAATAACCATAACAGCACTGATCAGCTTTTTAGAAAGGAGGGCTGTCTAGTTATTACCATACGAGCTCCCAGATGAGTTATGTCGCCGGATGAATATTTTCATATCTGAGTTATGTGGTTATGATAATTATCATACTTACCCTTCAAATATTTTTACAATTGGAATTACAGTCAATTCCTGAGCAGGCGCCACAATACTGCGTCACTGCAACAATAAAAGTTGCTTTTAAGGATTTATTTGCTTCACAGGGCTTTTTAATCTAGCCACATCTGCTCGCTCCGAATCTTGAAAAATTACATAATCAATAACTATTTGAGTTTCTAAAGACAATTGCCTGTGTTCCTATTACCCAAATAAAACACAGTTAAGGAAGTGAGGTGTAGGAATCTTGGGAGGACTTTTTCTGGTTGTTGTAAAATAGCCTCAGTAAGCTCAGAGAGCTGCTGCAGTATTCATGACAGCAAAGGAAATCTCTGACGCCTGTCACTGTGCATGGTGAGAGGTGGAGATGCTGCCAATCTACAAGCACCTGAGATTCCTAACGTGGAAATATTCTTCTTGAGGTGGCTCAAGTTTTGCAACATTTGCAGCTGTATATACGTCATCAGTTGTTTCTTTGTGCAAAGCTGGAGAAGCAAAGCCGAGGCAGGAGGCAGGATAAATAAACTACAGAGAATGAGTATACAGTGTATCATATGGCCAGTTCTGAACCCCCAGGAGGCAGTAACGGAGAATATGGCGAGGACTTAGCTTCATCCAGAGCAACAAATTCCACCAGCTCTGCAGTTCGCTGAAGCAGCTCCCTCAGCATCATTTCTCAGAGGCGCAATGCTGAGCACTTTAGGTGGTTTCTTGTGCCAACAGTCATCAGACTGTACAATCTTTCCTCCTTAAACAATGAGACATGGGACCAGTATCACCTTTCACAATCTTGTATCATTTTAGAAAATGTATGGCATCCATGTCAAAACATTATTTACAACGAGTCACTGTCTTGTTTTTTTATTTTTTTCTTCACTATCTCAAGTCACAAATATGCTCTGATTATCATTGTGACGATCACAACAGAGAGAAGTGCTGTGTGCAGGGAAAAGTGGCTTGCACACATTTTTTCTGTGCAGTATGATATCTCCATCTAGGACTCTTCATATGCAGATGTCTGAACATGCATATACTATATATTATTTATAAAAAACATTTGAATTGTGTAGAATCTTTACAGTACATATTGCCTAACTAATTCTGTATAATGTATGGATATCCCCCCTGCAGAGCTGTTCATAATACTTTATCTCATGCTTATGTGCCAAAGCTTTAAACTGTTTTCTTCACATTATAATAGCCTACTCCCCTTACAGTGCATATTTATATTCTTATGATTATATAATATTCATTATATTAAATACAGTTGAAATTGCAACACAATGCATTTAATAAATTTAGTCAGCTGTCGTCTTATAATTAGTAAGTGATGTAAACTGACATACAGTAGTTATGCCAACAAGTAATTAACCGTTAAAAACTCATAAAGATGCCTCAACAAGTTTCCTCCGACTTACATTTGCACTTTTAAACAGCATTTTTCTAATACATTTTAGCAGCTTAAATTATGCTCATGAAAGTGTGATAAGGCTGCGGTTGCCATGGTAACAACACACTTCTTCAGATGTGGAACGGAAGGAAAAGGCACTTCCCACAGTGTATCATATGGTAAAAGTAGTACAGCTAATATAGAGGTTTAATTACACTGGCGTGTTGATTAATGTGTATGGAGTATTCCAAGTGTGGTTTTATTGATGTATGTAATCCACTCAGTGATTGCCATGTACTCAATCAATGCCCATCTTCAATTAGAATGCTATGAGCTGTTAATGTCACTGAGAATAGGCATATTATTCATTAAATATAAATGTAGGCATTGCATAATCAAGCCTTAGTGGTGCTTTCAAAGATTTTGTCACAGTATATGTACAGTGTGGATCTAATTAATATAGAAGACTGATGAATTTGTGCCAGTTTTCGGTCTTATTCAAAGGTTGATTTTTGACACTGAATGAGGAGACACAAGGCAGTGAGTGAAATATGACTATGCAGAGTAGTAAAAAAAAAAATTAGTCCTTGTCCATCATAAGCACTGGATCTTGAATAAAAACATTGTTGGCATTTTGGTGTACCTTCTCTAATAGGCTGAGTGGTATCAGCCAGTTACCATTGGCAACATGCAGTCTTGCACTCTGCTCTTTTGTTTCATGAATATTGCCAGAAGTATTTTGTTGCTTTTTATTCCACCAAAAACTGCATTCATCCAGGGCTTTCCACCCACTTTTATTATGAGAATTAAGGCAATAAAGGATAGTGTTTCTCATGCTAATTGCTGGTATGAAGGGAGACAAATAACAGACTGAAACAAGAAGACTATATCAAATGGGAAAAGCTTTTCCCACTCAAACAAAAGAGAAGAGTATGCTATGAGATTGATAAGATGTATTAAGTACCAATTGCTGTGGCAGGGGCTCCGAGGGTAGACCAGGAGAAAAGGACTGCAGGAAATCCTGTTTATAATCTGATGGTAGTTGGCTTTTTATCTCAGCTGAAGTAGAGCAGAGGTACCTGTCCATCCGTGTTGTCAGATGGATAGAAGTCTAATGAGGTAGATAACTCACCAGCAGAGTTCGTTGCTTGCTATAATGAAGCCAAAGATCTGGAGCTCTTCAGTGCCTGAGCAACATAGGTAGCAGGTTATTAACTCTTCCTCCTATAAGACCTCAATCAATTAAAAACCAGATGAAAAAGAAAACTGAATTCATGCCTAATCACGCGGATAGGTGATGATAAACAGACGTTTATTGCCCTCATACGATGAGCTGGAGGTGAAGAGGAGATATCCTGCGTGGTGTCAGCAGGCTCCTATCAAGGCTGATTAGATTGAAAGCCAAAGGCAGCACACTTTGGAAAGTGCTGTTGACAAGTACCTTAATAGCTTCAACTGAGTACTTAGTCAGACCTGCTGGCTGAAAGAATGATTAGTGATGATGATGGTTTGCTTTCCCTGACACTGCAATAACTTTAGATGTCAGAGAAGGGGATGCAAAGGAGCATTATTAGAAATAAGAATGCAGGATCACACTATATCTTTAAGTGATTGGTGGCGACAGAGCTTGTGGCTGAAAATTGAAGAGTATGCTCTTTGCAAAACACATTTATTAATAATTGATGGAAAAGGAGCATGTTTATAGAGGTAGTACCAACAGTGAATACACTCATGCATTTTAGAGGAAATAAGGTACTTAGGAAAGGGATTTGTGCAGAACAGTTCCTGCACTCAGTGAAACAACCTCTCCATATCTTTACACTGTACGGTGAGGGACTGTCTAGATTTGAATGTGTCAGAATAATTTCAAGGTGAAGTCTAAATGGTGGCGAAGGCTATTTCTACACTTTCTTCTGCCCTTCTGTGAAAGAGAAATAGGAAAGATGAACATGACAGCACAAGCAACCCCTCTATAATGTGTAAAGACATAATGCATGTTCTGTACGACTTTAACATGCATGAGAGATGAATGGTGTCAACTTTAGTTGTCATTCTGCAAGCTGCTAGTGTCAGCACAGGCTGTGATCCTCCAAGTGACATTCATTCGCCGCAAAACACTTGATTGAGAGGTTTGCATAAAGGTTGCCTTAAATAAAAGTTTAAACATTTCTTTAATTTCGCCCTGAAAAAACAAATTAGGCTGTCACATCTAGCCTAATTAAGTCTAATTAAATGTGCCAGCCTAAATGTTGGCAAGAAAATGGGCCTTTTAACAGGTTGTTTCCAAGTACAATTATGGTAAGGAGAAATTTGGCTAACATTTGACGCTACCTTTGGGTGGCTCTTCAAAAATAATTTCTCAGACATGTTGTGCATGTGTCAGTCTTCTAAAATCTGCTGCAACGGTGCTATTCTTAAAGAGATGATTTTGCCCAGAAAGAACAGCATCAGTCATTTCAGGTTCTAATATTCGCATGAATGCATACATGTATATGTGGGCACACACATGCCAGCCTGACAGTTCCTAGCTATCAAGGTTTCCATATGCCCAGCGGTCTATAGGGGGATTTTGCCTTTGGCCAGCTGAACATAGACAAGGGGACTTCCTTTTTCTCCCAACAGAGCCCGGCAGCTGCTGCTCGCCTCTGCCTAATGAGATTATGCCCAGCTCCTGGAACATCTACTCAAGAGGAGATGGGACCAATTAGTCTGCTGTCTGCCCCAAAGAGAGACAATTGCCATGGCTCAGATGTTATTACTTGAGTGTGTCAGCCTCTTCCAAAGTAATAAGAAAAAAAAAAGAGAGCTTGTTTACGGTGTGATTGGTCAGTGTGGTCAAGGTTACCAGAGAGAGCTCAGTCGTGTTTCTGTTGATGTAATGAAAGGTTGGGTTGAATAAAAAAACTCCAGAGTCAAGAGAAATAAACAGTGGCGAACCCCATTTGGTCTGTATGTGGGGGGGCCGTCAACCTGGCCTGAAAAGGAGCCAAATGAGAAAAATAGCTCCTTTCTTGTTCCTGTGGAGGTTGCAAAGATTAAGGGATAAAGTAGTTCAGCCAGTGGGTAAAAGGGGCTCCAGTATTACCAATTTTGTCTTGACAAGCTAGTAACAAGGCATCTTTTTCAATCCATTTATTTGCTGAATAACCTAACCCTAGGAAAACTAGTAAGATTTAACGTAATTTTTCAGAAAGGTGTCAGTATTAGTGTATGTCAAACACCTCAATGAGCCTGATAATGGTGAAGTGCCAACTCCTGCTAACTCAGAATTGTAGCAAAAAAGCTAACTAAGGTTAACATAGTGTGCACTGAAAATGGAAATTGAACACATTATAATGAAATGTTTATGTCAGTATGAGTTTAAAACACTATTGCACATAAATAAAAGTTTTTGCTTATTTTAATTTGTCTAAAAGTATGTGGTTGAGGGCTTGCACAGAACAAATTAAAAGAAAAACTGATCATCTCTTGGCCCCAGCTTCATACTTTACACACACAATCATACACTCACATACGCTACATAGACTAGCACTAATTTCCTGGAGACTCGCCTGACCATAACCATAACCATAACCACTATTTTCATAATCATAACACTTAGCCAAACCTTAACCACTGACCAAAAATCCCCAAAAAAACCTTTCCCCAATTGGGGATACAGCTTTTGTCCCCAATTGGACAAGTCATCCCCAATTAACTGCTCACAAGTCTGAAGTGTGTCCCCTGAAGTAGCCTATGACAGACCACACACACACACACACACACACACACACACACACACACACACACACACACACACACACACACACACACACACACACACACACACACACACACACACACACACACACACACACACACACACACACACACGAGTGGTACTGATCTCCTCATTTAACTCCTCACTTTCCTATAACACTGAACTATTCTTTTAAGCATGACTGGAGAAAAATAGCCTCAAAAGCTTGCCGAATCTGAACCGCTTTCAGATCCCTGTCCAGGACATTCATGACATTTAGAAAATGTGGGCCCAAAGTGCATTTTGACAATCAAATAAGCCAAAAGTACATTCTGTCAGGGACCATTATTATGTTGTTCACCACAATTCTTCTCTGACCTTAACTGTGAATTAATCATACAAGTAGTTGCAATTCAGGAAGAATAATGAATACAAAGAATGGTATTGAACATTTAAAAAACTGAGTAAAAGGTTTAGCAGAGGAGACCGCTGCTGGTAGTGGATCCATAGTTGGTATCAAACACCACAAGTTTAGGTACGGGATAGTGGGATGGCTGCATCAATATTGTTTGCTAGCAACTTAACCTTTCATCTGTGAGCTATCCTGCTTAATTTGACTGCGAGGACTCAGTCACACATGCGAATACTGTTTTACACAAATGCTTTTATTTGTTGGCAACAGCTTTTTCCATCCGCTCGCTCTGTGTGGACATCTCACCCCCGCAAATGTTGCTTCCTCTTCAGTTCTCTCCCTTGTATAATTTGGCTTGACGTTTGTATAGAACGGTGCCTCATACATAAAGACTGGACAAACAAAGCCACATCCGTTTCAAAGCAATTAGTGAATCATTGAGCATTTTGAATCAAATAAGTAGCACCAGTCAATTCTGTAATTGAAAAAGTTTAAAGTCCCCCCCTCTGTGACAAAGCCAGAATTGGGTGGCTCTTTCACAGAGATAAGCTTGTTTTTTGGATTAACATTGCAAAGCTGTTCACTGCCAGTTATGTGGAGTAACAAAAATTGAAACAAATGGATCACTACAATCAGGAATAAATAGAACAGATAAAGAAGAAAAAGGAAAGACAGAAAAAGCAAAAAAAAAAAAATTGGATGTGTGTAACAGAGACACAAGGACAACAAAAAGAGCATTTCAGATCTGACTCCTCCATTTACCAGCAGCTCCATCATAACTCAGCTCCACTTTAATAACTGTGTCAGGCTGAATTACAGCTCAGGGATCAATATATTCAATTTGTGTACATGTTATTTTAGATGAAAAAAAAGCTGGCTTTTAGAAGATTTGTGGAACAGAAGGTTGTAGCTCTTCAAATAATCAGCTAATAATCTATTTCATGCCGATAGCATGTGTAGAATCAATCACACAGTGAACAAGCCGGGACCGAGTTTGTAGGGGGGATTATTTATTCTCCTAATTGATCGATCAGCCTGTGTGGTTGTCGGGACACCTGTGGCCTAGCTCTCCAGTGCAGCGAGCATGTCCAGACTCCAGCAGAGACACAAACTCTGGGAGATGCACTGCACAGACGCTAAAGCTACGCTACACAGTGGGTGTGGAATGAGTGTGTGATGGTGTGTGTCTCGGAGGCCATGTATTTTTGGCTAAGTAGAAGTGTGTAAGGAGGTTGCTGTTGCATGTTTTTCTCGTTTACATGGTTATATGACCAGGATGTATCCAGGGAGCCGTCAGTCATATTCTTTACCCAGTTTGTCTATCTGGTGGCCGTCTCTATCTGTTTCATATTACTCCAGTGCCTCTCCACTGCTCACAGCTCTGGCTTTGCTGAATAGCTGATACAGGCTCTCAGCAGGGCCGTGTCTGGCTTCAGCTTAACAGGGCATATCTCTGCCTGCTCTTCTTTGACCACGGACAGCACTCACTGCCCCAGTCTAAGAACCAGCCCAGCTGCTCTATTCTGAGCCGCATGCATGGCTAGTCTGTCTGGAAGAGACAGATAGCCTGACACAACACTGCTACTGCTACTGCTACTGCCTCTGTGATGTATACGAGGAGAGAGTTTCTGAATTTATGAACAAAAACTCTGACTGCATCCAAGATTCTGTCAGAAAGTGAGACTGATTGTGACTGTGAAGAGTAATTACAATTAAGGTAGTAGTTTATAGCATTTTTACACCTTGTTAAAAATTAAAAAGAAGGTTTAATACATTGCACAGGGACTATTTATATTGATTATCACTTAAATTTTGAGTGAAATCTTATTCCACAATTGCATGATTTAAGATAAAAATCAGAACCAGAAAGGGAGAAATTATACATTTACTATTTGTTGGTTTTAATGACAGTGCTGTTGAATCAGCCTCTCTGTCTATGTAGACATTCAAATAATTTCATGTTTCAATGTCACTGTACTATGGTGGCTAACAGACAGACAGCAAAGTGTTTATATAATACGCTTAGTTTTATAGCTAATGTCCCTTTCTTATCTATTGGCATTGGACACGTCTTGCATGCTGAATGAACTGCACTACAAGCATCCACCAGGGAAAAGTACACAGAGTAAGTCTACTGGCAGACTAGATAGCTCTTAGTTAGTAAGCTGTAGCACTTTAAATGGCTTAAAAATTTAAACGCTAAATGGTTCAAACATATCATTCACTACCACTGCTAACACAACGCTGTGTGTTAGGGGAGGGTGATATCACATAATCTGGTTTCAGTCCGTTACCAAGTTATTTAAAGGCCAGAGTCTCCAATATTTTGAGATACTGATAGTTTTTAATATTTAATGGAATCAAATCTACTGTGGTATAAGGGAGAGCCATTTGTTGTGTTATGATTTGGGGCTGATACTTCATAGGCTACTGCTGAATGCATTTTTTCCATAACCACCAAAAAACTGTGCAATAATAATGTCTTAATACTATTCTCATGTTAATTACTTTCATACATGCATGTTAAAACACAAAGCTGTTTATTGTGGTCTTGCAGAACTAATGGAGGTGTTTGTTGCACCTACAGGATGTTCAGCAGAGTGACAAGCGTAAGGAGTAGGAAGTGTTCATGTTCAAGTTTTGTGTGGCAGATCCATTGTTTTGGTATTAAATCCTACTGGTGTTACCCAAAGCATGACTTATTATGGTAATATCAGTGGTTTAGGTATTCATTCATCCACAGCTACTGTAGGTCCTTGGATTGTAAGGTTACCAGCAGAAGATCATTTATCTTGTTCAAGCCTGGAGGATTGGTGCTGGGCTGTGAGGAGATTCTAGCATATTGGGCACACTGGGTATCACAACATCTGGTAGTAGCATCACATGATACACACTGACCCATAAAGCATTTCCCCCCCATATGCAATAATTGGAAAAGCAGCAGTTATAAAATGGAGAACAAATCTTTTTTTATTTTTCATTTATTTCAATTTGACTTATGAGTACAGATTTGTGCATCAGAATGGACATAAAAAGACTGCAGGCACACAGGGAGATTTTATTCACTTGTTGCATCTATTGAACCATACTCCTTCATGTTATGGGTTAAAATTGTGTTTTAATCTTTCTCTGAGGTCAGCACTTAGAGCTGCTCTTGCTGACAGGTTAAAAAAAAAAGTCTAAAATATGATGTAATACAAGTCTGAAAGCAGCTGGATTTAAGTGTTTGCTAACTCTGTACTTCGCTGTTCCTTTAATGTTTTTCAGCCATGTGCTATTTGTTTGATGGAGCTGTTACTCTGCTTTTTACCAGTCTGGTTTTTCTCAACATTTTGGTGAATGTCTCAGTCCTGTAGGGCACACATTAGGTATCTATGGCAACAGCAGCAGGGACAAGAACACTGCGTTTTTAGCTAATGTTAGGATACCATTAAAAGGAGATGTACCCCAGTTGAGACATCTTTCTATACAGATAACATGTGTTATGATAGCATAAGGGGACTATGGGATGTTTTCCACACTTGATTATGCTATGATGTTTGTTTCTGTGCTCTTTGTTGAACGTAAACATGCTCTCTTCTTGGATATTAATACTTTGGTCTCATGTGATCTAAAATTCCTTGCTTCTGTCCTCTTCAATTTAGCCCAAGTACAATATTTTTCATTCATGTACTGGGCTTTCTGCTGGACCAAGTCAAACAATAGAGAAATGCAGTAATATTTACCCCAAACAAACATGTTTACCCTCCTCACTGTTAAGATATTGTTGCCAGAGTAAAGGCGTTTTTGAGCTTAAAGCTGGTCACTGTAACGAAGCACAGCAAATCTCTTCTTATGGATTTAAGACGTTAACTTAATAGCCAGCTACTCAGGGATGTTATCATGGAATAAGCAGATTAAATCCTCAAATATCCTTATGTGCCCCCTCCAAGGTGTTTATTTTCATGATGCAATTTCATACAGCTGTTAACAGTCATCAGACCAATCACTGCAGCACAGCTGTAGAGCTCTCAACTGTCTAATGAGAACTTGTTTCTCCGCATTTAAAGCTAATTTCTTTAAGATCATTCAGGTTTCTTGATTACTTTGGTAGACAAATCATAAAACAACAATTTATTTTAATGAGTCAGTGTAGCAAGACATCCTAACTGAACAAATCTTGAAGTGAACTTAATACAACCAGACAAAGGGGGGGGGGGGGGGGATCTCAGATTGCCTGCTTGTGTTAAAGGGAAATGGAAGGGGAAAGTCTTTCACGTTTCATATAGTTTGACACTAAACAGCCAGGACAAGGCCCATCAAAACCCTCTGAGCTGCCGGTGACAAGGGGACGGAAGTCGAGTGGCGAAGTGACAGGTGTTTAGCTCTGACTAGTAAGGCTCAAAAGTTGGACACAGCCCCCAGGACACGTACAGGCCTCCTGAACTACATCAAGAGAAGTGCTGACACGGAGATAATAAGGAGAAAGGCTGACCTCAGAGATACAGCTCCAAAAAAAGCAAGGATTAAAGGAGTCATATTGATCAAAAATGAAACAAGGAAGCAGCTGATGATTAGGTTTGCTAGCAGCAGCGAAAACATGGCCTTATTGATTCAGAGTGGGGCTGGGACGTTACCTGAAGGTTTTCTGCTTCATATGCCATCTCCCAACTTGAGCCACTGCTACTGGGTGAGATTATATTTTTATGGGCCCCATGAGTCTCATTTTGGGTTTATGCACAAAAGTCATTTCATTTTCTGTTTACCTTTCAGTTTGCAAGACGTCCAATTTGTTATCTCGAAATATAAAATAACTTTGTCATGTACCAGTACATTCTGAGTTTAGGTGTTAATTATAGTGGTGATTGGTGATGATCATTTGGTGGGGTAAATAGGTGATTATATAGCATTTTCTAACTGTTTTCCCCACTGGGATTTACAAACAGAGAGAAAAGAAAAATAATGTCAAAAAATACGAGTAAAGACTTCTGAAGGTAAATTACGAAACTAAAAACTACTACTAATACTACTACTACTACTAAACATAATCACTATTACTATTAAATTATTTACTGAGCCACAGGGATATAACAAATGGGAACAAATAAATAAAGGCAGAAGATTAACATGTATTGCTAAATGAGATATCACTATAAATGTCAACAGTTAAGAATTAAAATGCTGCTTTTACAATTAAATACACCGTGGGAAGCATTTCAAAGCTGTTAAGAAGTCAAATCATTCAAGGAAAATGACTTTCCCAGGTGCAGAAAACACAACAGGTGCAGTATGAAGATGATTTGGTCACTTGGCGCCATGGTAACATGAAGTGACAAATCCTTCGGTAATACTCGCAGAGCAAAAAGGAGCAAGAAACCTGGCACTGAATACCAACACAGGGGAAGTTGTTGTGACTGACAGTGCAGCAAACACACTCGCAGACCTCCAGGGCTCCCACAGAGCCAGTACAACCATCTCTTATCTTTCTTCTCCAATGTTGACTAATGAGCTCATGATGAGAGATTTACCAAATCTCAGCTTGTCTTTCACAACAGAGAAATAAAGATGGAACCACCGACCAAGGCTTATTTTCATCCGTGCACACATTACTGTGGAAGCTAGTAAGGAGGGAAAAACACAATCTTCTAAAAAAAAGATTGTATACTGTGAAAATCGTAAACTGTTGTAGAAAAAAAAAGAAGAAAAGATAGTAATGTAGGATTTTTTTTTTCAAAAGCAAGCAGATTCTCATTTTCTAAATTTAACCATAAATTGGTGGTGATACAGTGGTGGGAGTATAGATTGTGACACTGCCATTGTTATCGGTGGTATAGTTTAATGAGTGCCCTGCTGCCTGTGTAATCATCCCTTTAATCTGCCCCACAGCATTTATGGAGGGGAACTGAAGACATTTAGTTTGTGAAGAAGCTCAGCCGGGTTCCTCCTCTCAGGGCCCAGGTCTGCCACTTGCCATCTGAAGAGCGCACACACTCAGAACCCCCCCCCCCACCCACCCACCCACCCCCTTCCATCCCTCCTTAATCATCTCTTCATGGATCTTCCCTCACCATGCCTAGAGGCCAACAGTATCTTTAAAAATCTGACGCTCCATCACTCTGTGGCTGGTCTGTGCGTATGAGGGTGATGGCGCTTGATTGACTGGAAGAACTTGACAATATCATATTTAGAAATAGCTCTCCTGATACAGAAAAAAAAACTAATTGTGGGGGGAGTCAAAAAAAACCAATTACTTAAGTAATTACATCACAATTACTCAGTAAATAACAGGCAATTCCTGCCAGGTTTCTTTAAAAGATTAATGTGAAGCAGAAGCACAGATCTGCACAGATAAGAATGGTGTTATAACATAATTCACTACTTCAGGGCTGCAACACATGATTATTTTAATTATTGACGGATGATTTTTTTTCTTCTCTTTTTTGTGCTTAATGGTTGAATTAGTGTATTAAATGTGATAAAATAGGGGAAAATCACCATCACTTTTTCCCAGAACAAGTAGCTTGTTTTACCTGACAAACAGTCCAACACAACAACAACAACAACAACAACAACAACAACAACAACAACAGCAACAACAACAAAATAAATTCAGCTTACAAAAATAACAAAGAAGAAAGGCTGCAAATCTTCGCATTGTAGAAACTTGAATAAGCAAATTTTCCCTATCTTTGCAAAATGATTGGCTTCATTATCAAACTGAATGTTCTTGTTCATTGACTAAAACATTTGTAAAGATAAACGTTCTCATTTTAAAATCTTTAATCCTGTTTTCTGTCTTTTTTTAAAGTCTCTGAAAAATCATCGTATGCCACTCGCAGTGACAGCCGGTGACAGAGGCAGCAGGTTGCTTCACAACAGCTTTGGTGAAGGTGGAGACGCCCTCCTCCTTACCCTCCTTCTCAAGACACGTACATGAAGAACAGGTGAGCACAGAGGAGAGGGGAAGGTTTGGCAGCTGGGGTCCTAGCAGTCTTTTCAGGCATTCATTATTTAGCCCGTCTAAAAATACATCAGAGGCTGCCTCCCTTCCAGCACATGGTGCATCTGAATTTCACAGCATCCGAGTCTCAGCCGCTCAGTCTGATCTGAGGAGCTGCTTGATCTACTGTACATCAAGGTAACGCACGCGCACACGGACACACACAGGCTCGCGAGCAGCAGAAAATATCACAGATGCACAAAGGAACATGGATACATTTAATCAAAACAACAAAGAACAAACGGAGAAGAAACATTCATATTCACTGACATATTCAAGTAAATTATAGCCACGATTTTAAAAAGTTGTCTAACATTTTTCATTCTCCAGGTCTCGTAAAAATACTCAAAAGCACCTATTATGCAAGCCTCCTTATTTGCACCAACAGCAGTGCAACGTGACATTAATTTGTACACAAGCAAGCGAGCTCACAACACCTCAAGAAAATCAGCTAAGTGAACCAGATATGCCTCACAGGCAGCGTCCTCTTAACACCATGTATCCCTGATGAGTTTCACATGCTGCCTCCTGATAGAAAGTGCTCTGCGTCTTGGGCTTGTAATTTAAGACACAGTCCATGAAATCAAACATCTAACAGGTCATAGATTGGACAGCGCTCATTGTTAATTGCATTGGGGGGAGAATGTCAACTTAATTATTTCAGCTGGAGCTGGAAATGATTCCTTGCAAATCTATTAGACACGTATGCTATGCGAGTCATGTACTGAGTCTCACAAGTCAATAAGCAGCGTCCAACAGGATGGACGAGCATTCCTGGCAGTCCAGATGTGATTAAGACCGCTCTATTACAATAGTAAAAAGTTAATGCTGATCTGATTCTGAAGACTTTCATTGATCTGAGTCAAACACCTACTCACATAGTTAAGAATATGCATACCTACTGCTGTTCTATTGGAGTGCAAACATGTTCATTTATCTTCTCCTCTGTTATTTACTTTTTGATTTATTGAATACTTGTTTGGTCTATAAAATATGAGAAAATAGTGAAAATGCCCAAATAAACATCTTCAAATTACTAGTACTGTACAACTGAAAGTGTAAAAACCAGTCAAATTGATCAAATTTACTTTGATATGAAACTGAAAAGCCTCACATTTCAGAGGCCAAAAAGAGAAAATATTCAGCATTTTAATTCATAAATGCTGCAAGAATTCCTGGCGTTAAAAAGCACCAAATGCACACAATTATTACACTCAATGGTCTGCAAGGGAAATGATTTTGAAAAAAAAATGTTGACTGAAGTGCTCCAATCATCCATAAAAATTGAGAGAGAGAGAGAGAGAGAGAGAGAGAGAGAGAGAGAGAGAGAGAGAGAGAGAGAGAGAGAGAGAGACTTAAC